>NW_005841938.1:454770-463131 GCF_000455745.1 Alligator sinensis | reverse complement strand
CAAAATTCAATCCCAAGGTTACTCCAGGATCCTCTTGTGCCCACACCAGGCCTCTCTTCCTAAACTACCCGCTTTTCATGTCTTCTTCCTTTGCTTCCCCATCCAGCCGCTGTACTCTGGGAAATCACCATGTTTGAGATACTGACCCAAAGGGGAAATCCAGACCCAGCTTGCGACGATGGAGACCCAGAGCCACACTGAAGGCAAAGGGGTGGTGAGTTTGCACTCCACACCCCTCAGCTGGCACGATGGTTTCAGCTTCCGGGCTTTGCATCCTTAAAGGTAACTGCAGGGAGGTGGCCCTCCCTACGCTCTGCTTGCTACATCAGGTTTCATCCCTCACCTCCCAAAGTGACTCAGAAACAACCTCCGCTTACAAACCTCATTTTCTTCATGACTGAATCGGGGCTGAACGCACACTTGCATGAACACGCCCATGAAACACGTGTGGCTCCCATCACACACCATCCAAACCAGCAAAACCAGTCGTGTGCCGTCATTGCTTGGAGACACCTCCAGTGTGCACAGGCCCTTCGCTTATCAGGACGTGGCTTTGGCCCTTCTTGTGGCCTTGGCCATTCTCCATGGCTCTTGCTGAAGGAAAGGCCACATCACTCCCCAACCACTGTGGGAAGTCAGAGGGGGAGAAGTCTGGAAAGACGGTACTCTCAAGGCCAAAGAAGTTTCTTTAAAGAAGCTTCCTCGTATTGATTTCCTTTCGTGATGCAGCCCATTTACTGGCTTTAGATCTGAGTGCAACTACATGCCAGTAAAATGACTGCAATCAGGGATAGCAGTGCTGGGGGGCGGGGAGGTTTTTGGGGGGGGGTTAGAGCATTTATTCCTCACTGCTTAAAAGCAAGGACTTTGCTTTATCAATACCCTTCAGGGCTCAGATCAGCAGTCTCCTCTCCGAGAGCTACAAGGTCATTGATAAAGTTCCACCTTCGAAAAGGTGCCACCGTCCCTGCTGCAAACAGCAGCCTGGCATGGATTAACTTCTCCCTCTGCTCGGGACATTGTTTTCTAGCTCGCAGCGGGTTCCCTCGGGGGAGAAAGCCCCCTGCCTGCACGCTCCCCCAACGCCAAGGACCAGCAGGCTGCACGTGACAGGTCCGATTGTCCCCAGCCAGCGCGGACACAGAGCTGTGGCTGGATCTCACCTGCTTTCGAAACTTCCTGGAAAGTTTTTGGTGTTTTATAAAGTACAGAGCAAAGGGAAGGAAAAAGAAATGCCAAACAGGGGGTGGTGGTGTGGGGGAGGAAGGCAGCGCGTGTGTGCCTGGAAGGCTGCCAGCGGTGTTAAAAGCAGCGAGTTTGATTGAACACAATATCTCCAGGAATATAAAGGGAGTGAAACAGAAACCACGCAGTAGATAAGGCAGCAGCACCAGGCAGCCTCATATGGAATTACTGCAGTGACCTTGAGCAAAAAGCTGTCAGGTGGGGAGAAGGACACGCGGAGACTCAGCATCGAGCAGAAGGGCATGGTGGCCACCACCTAGGGCACCTCGATGATCTCCACGCAGGGGGCCAGAAGGGGACTGGGAAAGCAAAAGAGAAGGGGCTGGAACAAAGCAGAGATGAGGACAGACAAAAAATGATAGGGGAAGAGGTAGGAAAGAGCAGGGAAGGGAGGCTGAGAAAGAGAAGTGGAAAGAGGGAGAGGTAGGAAAAGGAAGAGGCCGCCACAGTGAGGGTGGGAGAGACAGGTGGAAAAGGGATATGGAGAAAGACTCCTTTAAACTTCAGTCGGACACAGGGCCCTCCCCGCAAGGGAGAGCAATGCATGAGCCGAAAGAGGAGGCAGTAAAATTCATGCAGCGACCCGGACCATGCCGTGAGAAGCCAGCGCTTGGCAAAGGCTCTCGCTGCCCCGTATCCACGGACCTTGCAAACAAACACACGGTGGGGTCCTGGAAGGCCCTGCCACTGCCTGCCCGCTTTCCCGTCTCTTCCCCTGTGTGCCGGGGGCCAGAACAGGCCCCAGAGACTGGGAAGGGCTTGGGCTCCCTTCAGATTTGACGAAGATCAAAAGAGATGAAAAGATGAGGAGGGAGAGAGAGAGAAAGTGGGGTGGGAGGTTCAGTGCGGGGCTTGGCTGTGAGACCCCCCCCATGACATTTCCCGAGAGCCCAGACAACCCCAGAGGTTCTTAGCAAAAGCCTTCCCGGTGTCAAAATCAATTATACTGTTCACAAAACGACACGCGGGCACATGCAAAGCACACACTTACCCCCTCGGCTGCCCGCGCCGCCATTCAGACCTGCCGTGGCAGTGGGCGTTACATAATCCACTTCGATTTTCTTCCCTGCCCGCGCCCCTGACAGGATGCCCGGCTGCTCTCCTGCCCTGGATGGGGCATGGCCGGAGGGGCAAACACAGGGTGACCCAGGGCAGGCACCCTGAGCTGAAACCAGATCACCTGAGGACTCTGCACTGAATGGCCATGCCAGCACCGCTCCCATGACCACAGGGACACCGGGGACGGTGCCAACACAGTGAAGGCTTGGGTCTAAAGAGCCAGGAGCACCCTTGGCACCTATCCCTTGGGGCACAGGCACCCTGCACCCCCACCTGCCTGTGCGGGGGAGCAGGGCAGGGGGTCCCCCACCTCCGCCATCCCCAAGGAAGCTCCAGGCCGTGCACTGCAGGCAGGCCAGGGCCCGGGAAACGAATCCTACAGCTCTGCCAAACTAGTGCCGGGAATCAGAGCGCGCTTCACTGCAGCCTGAGATGCTCCAGCCTCCAGAACTTTCCTCCCCACCCGCCTCGCCCCCTCCTCTACCTCCACGGGCATCACGGAGCGGCTCCTGTACCAGGCAGCTGTCACCAGGCATCCCAGCGCAGCAGTGCAGGGCGAGGACAGGGATTCCTACCTCTGGTGCTGGCTCCCTCCCTGCGTGGCTGTGCGAGCAGCTCCCCCTCTGCAGCGCGAGAGGCAGATGGTGTTCAGCAGTCAGTCCGCCCTTGCACGGGAGACAGCTCTGTTCCCCGCAGAGGACTGTCCGGGCTTAGGTGCTGCAGGTTCAAGCCCAGAGCTCCTAAATCCATCCAATGCAAGCAGGGCTCCAGCCCCGGCGGGCTGCTCCCCGCAGGGTCCAGGGGAAGGGGCTGGAAGCAGACTGGAGAGCGATTCCTTGAGCCAGGCAGAAATCTTCCAGCTCTGGGTGTGAAAGTTGTTCAGCTGGCTGGGCAGGTCTGTCTCAGCACGAACAGGACACGACAGGGGAGGAATTGGCTGCTCTCGTTAACTCCTTCAGGCCCATGGCTTTTTACAAAGCCTCACGCTCCCCTTCATCCCAGCAATGGCAACCCCTCCAAAGCCCAGGAGGGGACCAGCAGCAGGCTCAGCTGCTCCCTTTAACCCTCTCGTCTCTGCCTGCCATTGGGAAAGGACAGAGAGATCCCTCGGAAGGGACAAAGATGTTGCAGACAGTGCGGGCTCAGCCACTGTCTCCTGTGGTTTCCAGCCACTTGCAGTTTTATTTTTAACTTGCACTCCAGCATCATCCGGGGCTGCAGGCTTCTCTGCCCCATTGAAACGCAGCCTCAGTGACACCAAGCTGCTTTTCAATTGTGTGCGTTAAGATTTGACGGGATCTAAATTTGGATGATGGATACTCCCCCCTTCCCCGGAGAGCTACAGCGTCTGGCTTGGGGGGGTGAGGATTCAGATGACATTAGCAAATAAGTCAGGTCTCTTGCTGTCATCATTGCCACCTCCTCTCTCCTGGCCTCTGCCTTTTATTTTAATCAGTGATAGGCTTTCCTTTCTCTCCTCCCCTCCCAATATCCCTGATGTTTTTCTTAACAGATGTACCCTGTATGCAGAGATGATCTTATGGGTCGGGGTGGGCAAAATGTGGCCCGGGGGCCGCCCGCCAAGCCATTCTATCCGGCCCATGGGGCCCCTAAAAAATTTAGAAAATTAATATTTATCTGCCCCTGACTGCCCATCATGCGGCCCTCAATGGCTTGCCAAAACTCAGTAAGCGGCCCTCTGCCTGAAATAATTGCTTGCCCCTGTTATGGGTAATCCATCCCTCCATCACCACAACTGTATGAAACACAGAGGGTGGAAGCTTTGACAGCAGACTCAGAGCTAGTAACAGGCACATGACACTGGGCCATCCCAATCTGACCTGACCCATGGATCCACAGGTCCTATCTCAGGGTAAAATGGATAAAAGCAATCCAGTAAGCTACCCCAGGGCTGCTGGAGCCAATCTGAGTCTGGTACCATGTTAATAGGTCTGAATGCCAGAAGAGGAATTTAGTCAAACACAATAAACATCTCAGATAGTAAGGGGTGTTATTGTAGGTGCGTACATACAACATAGCAGCCACTTTTTGCATTTACAGAGTATATTCCATCCAGGAAACTCAAAGTGCATTGAAAATGTAAATTAATATCTATATTGATGTAATTTCTTGATAGTGCCAAGCCTGTCTGCAGCGGAGTCCAGCTGCTCCAGCAGGAAAAATGCACTTTGCTGAAATGAGGTGCCAAGTTAAGTCAGATACTGCATCTCCGCTCTTTCCATTTTTGAAAACTTGCCTCGAGGCAACACCAAATGCTGGGAGTGTGGTGTTAAGAACTGATAAGTTTCCACCAAAGGATGCTGTCCCAAGAGACATCAGGACATTCAGACAGAGGAGGCCCCGGTACATATGCAAGGAGCAAGCCAACATGCAGGAAGAAAGGCTGATAGAGACAGAAGAGAAACTAAAGTCTCATGGATCATTTCCACTTGTTTCGACAGCAGCATGACTAGTCCTGAGCGTAAATCAAACAAGACTTAGCTCAGAGAGAAACACTAATACACTAACACAGCCCGAGAGGTATGTATACCAAGATCAACATGGAAAGGGAAACACAGACAAGCAAAGGGAAAAAAGGGGACATGACAAGGACCTAATGAGAAACAAAAGATGGTGACATGCTTTTATTGAAAGGCTCTTTTAAACTCCCTTCCCTAGGTAGAAACATATCATTTTCCTTTAGTTTCAACTATCTGAGACTACAGTACACCTCAGTGCACTGACCTCTCCTTAATCAATGATCTTTCACGGAAAAAATAGGTAATCTGTGAACAGTCTCCCTGAAGTCTCCAGTGGCAGGATGTCAGAAGAAAGGAATCCAAGTCGAGGTTTTTAATCCCTTCTCATTTTGGAAAGAAAAGAAAGATACACTAGGTCAGTATAAACATGGACATTTATTCCTTTAAAGAGAACATCAGTAATGTTTTTTTTAGAAAGAAAATGTGTCAATCTCCTGCTTCTAGGCATCCTTTTTTCAGGAGCTCCTCCATTAGAGAAGCCATGGTGCTCACCATCGAACCTAGTAGGCTGTACACCTAAAAAAGAAAACAAAGACAACAACCTTTGCAATGAAACTCTGCAAAGAAATCTTGTCCATCTGGCCAAATGCTCATTTCTCTATTTAGCTTCATTTGAAGCTTATAAGCAGAGGGGATGGGCCAAAATGAAAGCAACTAGGGAGACATGACCAAAAAAGGGGATGGAAAGAGAAAGAGAATAGGTAAGGGGCTGGCTAAACTCACTCCAACATAAAGCTTTTCATGGTATTTCTCAAGTACGGTGGGGTCCACTTGTTCCTGGCGAGGTAGTGCATGCTCTGAATCAACAGTGTCCACTGGTAAGATCAGTTCTTTCGCCTCCCGTACAAAACTGGAAGTTTTAAATCTTTTATCCCCTTTTAATTTCCTGCTGTTTGGCCTCTCCTGCTCACAGAAAGAAAAGTCAAAGGAGGGATCACAGACCCCTAAAGGGCAAAGCAAGCTGCATATGAAAAATGGCAGCTCTTTCATAGAGAGAAGGAATCAGGTCTTCGCCTGAACATGGTGGTACACAACCTCAAAGTGCACATCCTTGTGATGGCTTGTGTAGTCTTCCAGGACCTAGTTCTTCAATTTCCATGATGCACCCTACTACATACCTCCTTATCTTTTCCTGTTAACTTTGCTGTTCCTTTTTTCTCCTCTTTTTCCTTCCCACCAGCTGTCTTCTTCTCTTCTTTCAGATAGATTTTCCGCTCCTCCTTTCCTCCTTTTACAATTTGCTTTGAGTCCACTGCAAAGCAAACAATTCCAATAATGCTAGGGCAGTGCTTCCATACCCTGTACAAAGTCACATATCCAGGGCGTCTCGGCAGTCTAAATGCAATGCACCACAATGTACCTTCCCTTTCCAGCTCCCTGAGGCTTAAGGACAGAACAAGTGATAGATATGTCACATAAAATCAATAATGACATAGCACTGTAAAACTGCAGAGTTGGAAGGGGCCTGGAGGATCATGCAACCCTACCCTCTGCACAAATGCAGGATGCATTATTCCTAAATCAGGAGTGCTGAAACCTTGGCCTGTGAGCTAGATCCAGCCCCCGGAGCCACGTCACCCGGGCCATTGGGCACCCCATGGAGAATCCCACAGGTTGTGACTCTGTGGGCTAGGCTGGCGCAGGATCCAATCCCAGTGTGCCCAGTGCACAGGGGTGGCATGAAGCTCCATCCCTGCATGTGGGGATGGTGCAGGGCCCGGGGCCCTATCGTAGTGCATGGGGGCCACCAAGACACAGGGCCCAAGCCAGGCATGTAGGCCTGATCCTGGTGCATGGGGTCCAATTCAGCCCGAAGACCAGGCCCCTGGGGCCAAAAGGCTGAGCGCCACTGTCCTAAACGGTCCCTGTCAAATGCTATTCCAGCCTCTAAGGTAACATGACATTATTAGTGGTGTGAGAAACATGCCAAAACCCTACAAGGATTGTCATCCCACTAAGCCAACAGATGCTATCCCTTTCTGACACCAGAACAGCATCAGTAATTTTTCTAACACATTCTATCGCAAGGGGCTCAAAGGGGAAATTGCTCAAAAAGTCATATCAGGTAAAGTTCAGTAAAGTTGCCTGATGCTAAATGGTACTGAAATCCATTTATGATCTTCCAAGGCACAGGAGCTCTTGTTGCAAGGCCTTCTAGGCTGCTGTGCTAAGGTACCTGTTTCCTCTGGAACGATTTCTACATAAGGGTCCTTCTCGGGCATGCCCAGCAGCGATCTCAGCATCAGAGAGTGGCTCACCAGACCATCAATTGCTTCGCGCCACAGCTGAAGACTGAGAACAAAGGTATCAGGATTAGCCCTGGACAGAAGATGTGAGGGACAGCAATCGTATGCACCTTGGCATAGACGGACAAGGGTAACGAGGGGTTTCGTTTCCCCTCCTGTGTTGTTCTGCCCCAAAACAACGAATGTGAGCGCTTTGCTACTAAACAAGAGCTATTGCAGGTTATTAAAACACAAGGCCTGACAACATAAAGTTTTACTGTGAAATTAGATCCCTTCTTCTTCCAGACACATCCACTTTGGTGAATCAGTGTGGATCAGACTCATACATATCTGGAAGCTGCTGCCTTCTTTTGTCAGGAATGTTTCTACTTGCTGCCCAGACAAGTCTCAGCTGGCACTGATATCCGGGATGGAGACTTTAGGCAGGCCTCAGGAGGTCCTCATAAATGTAAACCAGGACTTTGGCAGCAAACAGTCCTGGAGAACAGGGATCTCTGGCATTCCCCACAGTGCAAGAGATCAGTGCTCTGATTTCTACCAAGGGTAAAATGGCATCTAGCACTTGGACAGCTGCTCCACCTCAACTTTAAAAAAAAAAAAAAAAAGACTGCTGGAGATAGTTATCTGATCCCTAGATGGAATAAATATGAAATCTCTTTTTGGAGTTGGCCAGAGCAACTGCCTAAATGAGGGTGTCTGTAAGGCTTTTCTCTGTGATGGTAACCTACCACATTTGGTAGAGGAGATCTGACTGAGCTGGCTTCTGTTCCATACAAAGCTCCAATGCTGCCTTATTGAGTTGTGCCAGGGCTGCTTCTTGCTGGTCCTCTGTAGGGATTGACTGGATAGCCTGGTGGGATAAAAAGCAAAGCAAGCAACTCCTCAGCTCAAGACACAAGCAGTCCTAGAGGTCTAGAAGGAGTTTTCTGGTGATCTAAAATGGGGATCAAAAGTATGAAAGCATGTATCCAGTGCACCTATATTGACAGAACCCAAGCTGATGAATCTGCCTATTTAATATACACTCTAGTAATTCGTTGTTGGAAAGCTAGATCTAGGCTGATAATGTAGACAAATGCAGGGTGCTGCACCTTGGGAGAAGGAATCCACAGCATACATACAGGCTGGGGAGTTCCCCTCTTGAAAGCACAGAGGCGGAAAGGGATCTCGGAGTCATTATTGACTCCAAGATGAACATGAGCCGCCAATGCCTGACCGCAGCCAGCAAGGCCAGCCATACCTTGTCATGCATCCAAAGGTGCATCTCAAGC
>NW_005841938.1:448475-454379 GCF_000455745.1 Alligator sinensis | reverse complement strand
TGACCCCAGCATTCATTCCTGCCTGTGGCAGGGGGTCAGGCTAGATGATCTGTTCAGGTCCCTCCTGACCCTGGCTACTATGAAACTATGAAGCCAGCTAGAGACCAGGCTGGCACTGCAGCAACAGTGTGGATTTTGGCCATGCTCTGCTGTGATGTCTAGACCCCCCTAACCCTGCACTGGAAAAAGAGAAGTCTCCGAGCAGAAGGGGCCATGAAGAAGCCATAAGGGCTTTATCACACTTCTACCCTACATCTACTCATCCCAGGATTTGGAATAAGGGCTTTTCCTTCCCACTAAAAGATTTAGCTTTCCAGCAGCAAATTACTAGAGTGAATATTAAATAGGCAGATTTGTTTTTAAACGATCACGCCATGCCCACAAAAGTCTCCCTTGGAAATGTCTTGGGAGCGGCCAGTAGAGCTGAAGGATGATCCGCTCTGAGCTCGGTTCTCTGCGACACGCAACGAGTCACCCCTTACTCACAGCCATGATGTCACAATCAAACCCGGCAACAGCAACGCTGCCTCATCACAACAGGATCAGAGCCGAGGGAGGTCAGCACCTGCTTAAAATCCTTAAAGGAAAAGTTCCAGTCGGACTGGGTCGGTTCCTCATCTTCCACGGGAGCTGGCTGATGGGTGAGCTCCTCAATAACACTCTTCCGGCGAGTAACCTCCAGGGTGCTCTGACAACCCGAGATTTCCTTCTGGCTGGACAGCTCCTGCATGGCGCTCTTCTGCTGAGAGATTTCGTCCTCCTCCGACGGTGGGGGAACACTTGTGGATTGACTCCACAGCGCTTGGAGGTCCTTCACCACTTGGTGTTGATAGTGCAGCTTTGAGAGCAGGAGAGGAAAACGGAGGGAGGTGTCAAGACTCCTTTTGCAAATTAGGATTTGGTGATTAAAACCAACACATTATCTCCTTCCAACCTCTGGCTCAGAAGCCTTGAGATGCATCAACCCCCTCATAGACCCTGGAAATTGAATTCCCCAGGACATCAGCCAGGATACCCTATAGCCGACCTCACCCCTGGGTTCTTCCTGTGGAACAAATCTTCTTCGGTGAGGTAAGTGTTCACCGGAGAGGGGATTTGCTCTGGTGTCCGAATTCGATCAAGCAGCTCTTTCAGGTTCTCCTCCACGATAAGGGCCATTTCTCGCTCGGCCAGATCAGCCTGGAGCGTCAAGGCAAACACAAGAGAGAGTTGAGTCCCTGATCCACACGCACATGCATGGCTAAATTCACAGACACGCTACTTTAAAAGCACAGCCCACAGCCAGAGACATACAAGTACACACATTTGTGCTGTTATTTATGACGGCCATTAAAATGATCATAAAAACATCCGGATTTTAAAAATAATGGTGTAATTTTCAAACTCTTCTGCAATTGATTGATGTGCTATAGATAACTATGCTTCAGCCACACCAATAAGGAATGAATGTCAAAAAGGACAAAAAAAAGAGAAAGCATTTTTTTTAAAGAAAAAATGGGGAGCAAGGAAAGTTATATAAGGCAGACACGATCAGATTTTATACAGGTGGCCTGAAAATGGATTTTGGTGCCATGTGGAATCCCTCCTGCACATGGATTTAGAAACCCTGTGTAACCAGGTGTACTATATGCAAAAATAATCACCTCACCCGCAACCCCCATCTCCTGAAAATAAAAAGAGGGCAGCCCCCAGGCCATCCTGTACTCTGTGCTTACATGCTTCATTCAAGGTTCACATTCACACACCACACTGTTACCTTCACTTCCTCCCTTAGGCCAGCCAGTTTGTCCTGATACACAGCAATACCCCACAGGGATACCTTCAGCAGAGCCCCTCCTAATAATTCAGGGCACGTGCCAAACTCCCAAGACTCACTGAAGACCCCTGCTTTCTCTGACTTGAAGAAGAAGGAAAAGTGTCTAGTTTCCCCAGGCAGAATCACACCTAAAACAACAAAGCAAACCCATCAGGCACTTGTCTACAAGAGTGCCCTTGGCCAGATGCATCCCTGTCCTGACACTTCACAGATCTGCTCATTTCCTGGCCTTTGCTAGCTCTCAGCTGGAGATCATACTTCCTCTCAACTTACTTCCAGATTAATTCCTCCCTGATAGGCTGCTGAATGGAGTTTTATCTCCATACTGAAGGCTGTAATTTTACCTGGAGCCCAGTACTCATTCCAGGGTCTAGCTGCCATTTATCTATCAGGAAATGACAGGGGCCAGACATGCTGCACATCCACCTTCTGAGGACTCGCAGACTTTTCTTGGAGTCCCCTTGAATGGGACCTGTCCCCATAGTGTCTGATCTGGAGGCCTGAGGCAGCCTTCTAAGGCAAATTACAAATACGCTTGCTCCAACCTTGATCTGGATTCACATCCTCGTGAAACCCTTGAACAGAGTCCACCTCACATGACTGCGCTGGCATGGTTGAGCTTTAAGAGACATGCATCTCACCTACCCGGTCTGGTGTTGAAGTAGAAACGTGGTATCCCTTTCATCTTGGTTTCTTCAAAGATGACCTTCTGGGGCAGTCTCCGCCAATCATACCAGATGGCAGCTGTGCCATCATTGCTCACGGTCAGGTAGGATTCAACCTTCTCTCCTGCCAGAACTTCAAAGGTGAGCCGGGCAGCAATGCCAACTTCATCCTACGGGGACAAGGAAGAGCCAAAGATGACAGTCTCTTCATACTGATAAGCATTGCCTTGTCATAGTGATACCTAGAGAGGAACTTAAACTACTGGAGGGATCCTAACAGAACATGCTGCGAGGCAGGCACCAAGTTTCATAGAGAAGCATGGCTGGAAGGGACCTCAAAGTCACAGTATCAGGAGGAGGGCTGGGAGATTCAGCTGATAAACCTGAAGAGAGCTCTTCTGGCTTTGTTCGCAACCCCTCCAGGCAAGCACAGTTTTAGCAGCCACTCAGTACCCTTCAGAATAACCCCCGAGCCACGTGGGAGAGGAGCTGCACTCACTGTGCAGCTGTGGCTTGGGAAGCAAAGCAAGTTCAGCCTCACCATACTACAAAGCAAGTGCCAGTTTACTTTGTGAGAGGTGCTGCTGCTGATCCAGCGAGCGGGCTGTCCACAGAAATTCAAAGACGGACCGAACACGGGTTCTGGAACCACGTCTGGATAATCTTCTAAGGGGTCTCTGCCGAACAGAGAAACAGTTCATGTCTGCTTGGGTTTGTGCAAGCCAGGTCCAAGGCATTCAGGAACAGAAGGGTGGTTCTCAAGGGACACATTAACAAAGAAATAATGATCTAATTCACTCTTTTCTGGGTTCACTCCCGATTAACCAGTTCATCTGTGGGGCTCTCAGGGGCCAACAGACTGAAAATAAATCAGAGTCCCTCTCACTACAGACAGTGCCTTTGGACTGCTGTTTCCAGGAATGAAGCTGCCATGATCTCTACTAAGAAGCAGCAGGATAGCATTCCTGAAGACGACAAGCAATCAGGACTCATGGTAGAGGTGATATCTTTTAGTAGACAAACTAGATTTTGAAGAAGACAAGGTCCTGCCTCAGTCCTGAGGACACAGGATGGAACGGAGGCAAAATCCACCAAAGACTGGAGCAAAGGTAAGGCCCATGGATGGACTGGGAAACAGGGTATGACCAAAGAGCCAAAATCCCTTGTCACTATCGAACGGTACTTACGGACTCTCCGGCTTTTCAGAGGCAACCTCATTATCTTTCTCACTGGGTGGGAAAGGCTGTGCTGAGACAGAAGTGAAAGGCTCCCCTTTACCAATCACTTCCAGTCCATCTAGGTCCTTGGCAAAAATGCAATTGGCATAAAGAGAGGGGAAAGGTTGGTTAATTTTTCTTCTTACATAAAAATCAGATCCAAGATGTAGGTGCAAGCAAGGTGAAATGCAGGCACCTGCACCCGAACTACAGTCTAAACCACTCTCAGGTGCTGCCTAACCCCAGCTGTGCCTTAACTCCACAAGTGCCTCAGTCTTTGGCTTGAAAGTTTTCCCAGGTGCATACAGTTGTGCACATGCAAAGCTCCCAGTCATGGCAGGGCTGAAGAGCCCAGCACATGAAAGAAACCAGGCGTTTCTTTGCCTCAGGCCCCTGATCCATGATCCACTCTGCAGTTCCAGAGCACACCTAACACATCAGGTGACAGGATCAAACTCCCCAAAAAACACAGGTGTGACACCTGCTTTCTTCCAACACGCAGTGGAAAGGGAAGGTGCTGGTGTCCCCTACTTATCCAAGCCTAGTGGCTGGAATGATTACCTATGAAGTGGGAGACCCAAGCTCAATTCACTTCTTCCTCTGCCTGACGTGATTCAAGCCCACATCTCCCACCTCCTGGACAACACCCCAATCACCAGGCTGCAGGCTATTGTGGGACAGGGTCATTCTCCACCCCAACCCCTGCTGAAGTTAGAAAGAAAAGATTTCAACATCCACAGGACCAGAAGGAAAGAGCCAGGAGGAACACACCTGTAGGCTTTGTGGGGCCTAATTTTCAAGTTTTTTCTCGGAGACCCCAAGTTCCAGGTCAAGTTATGCTAGACTGTTACAGCCTTCAGCATGGAAGAGGCAACGCGCAATGCACTACCTTAGCAGTGGTGGTAACAGTGCACAGTACACTGCCACAGTGCTGAGGACAGGGCCCTTTGTCTTACCGGCTGATTAAAATCCAGCTCTTCCAGGAGAGATTTGAGCTCCTGTCTTCGATGCTTCAGGAAAAGACTTTTGTCCCAGGTGAGACGGAACGGGGGCTCCTTTGGTGGCTGGGAACCTATGGCATCACCCAGACAGGGGCTCAATATTTAAGTTGTTTAACTCACTCCCTGAGCTTTGATCGTGCAATGCTCCGAATATCCCTGGACAACATCTCTGAGGAACACACGGCCTCATCAGTGTGACCATCATCATAGCAGTGTCCAGCCCATGTTAACGAGGACTACAGCAGTGTAGCCTTTTATACACAGTACATCCCTCTATGTGACGACTGGATGTCCAAAAGAGTGTAACCAGCTTCGCCAGGCAAGGCCCTGCCACTAGCAGTGTGAGCCTCTTCCCAGCAGCTTAAACCAGTGGAAGGTTATTTAATCTCTGCTGCTCTGCACCCCTTTCCCTCTACTCTTTGGCTCTGCCGGGGGGACGTTCCCTCACCTGTCTCCATCCGGATAGTCCGAGGTTTCCCGATGTGAGTAACTGGCTCTGGGTAGCCACGTTCCTTCTGGGTCAATGTCAGGGTCAGGCCAGTGAGCTCATCTCCGATATAAGTGGACTGGCTCCAGAACTCACTTCCTACGCGGTAGCCCTAGGGAGGAAAACAAAGGTCACAATGACGGATACTTTCAGGCAAGAAAAGCTCATCTGTCGATCTCACAGGCACGGGGAGCTAAACATTAGGCAACTTCTCCTATGGCTCAGAAGAATACTTAGAAAGCTCTTCATAGGCAAGCAGAACAAGCAGCGTTTCTAGGTGGTTACCATCAAAGACAAAAAAATCTCTTACTTTTCACTGTGTCACCTGTGATGACCCCCCCTCAACCCAAATGACATAATAACTAATTGAAGGATCAAGTGATACTAATGTGAGAAATTTGCATCAGTGTGGATATACTGTTAGTCCCATACATGTCTGGTAGATGCTACACGGCCAACATTTTAAACCCAAATTATGCTTCTTTTTAAAATAACAGGGCTCCACAATTCATTGAGGACCTGCAGTGGATCGGTAAGCGTCTTCAACACTAGGTCCAATTCTTCATGGTACTAACACCTTAGCCCAACTGACCCCCTTTCTCAAGAAGCAAATAGTCTGGACTCTGCAGAAGTGAGATGCTCACCTTCCCAGGATGGAGAGCAGGGAGGCAGCGGTCAATGAGGGAACGCTCTTCTTGGCTCCGCCGGAAATCACTGG
>NW_005841938.1:443250-448465 GCF_000455745.1 Alligator sinensis | reverse complement strand
CGCTCTTCCTGGACTCGTCTGAAATCATCTGAGAGATTCATCAGCAGCTCATCCGCTGGTTTCTGAAGCAGCACTTAAATACAAACACAATGGAGTCATCTCCGCTCCTAACCACAGTCCCAAAACATCAGCCTCACTTCTTCCAGCTACATCCACTCCCAACACTCATTTTTACTGTAACCTCCTTCCAGACGGCACCACTCCTCTGCCTCACTCCTGCCACCACCCACGACTATATAACCCACCAAGTCAGCATCCCCAGAGTGAGAATGCCCCGACCCACCTTAAATAGGTGAAGCTCTGAAAATGTGTATGTAATTTCATAGCACAGAATTACCCAAATTAGCTAGGCCTTAATCTTCCAGGGACAATAATAACTTACTGCAATGGTGTCTGTATCTCCCATGCCCACATGAGGTTCACGCAACAAGCCTGCCCCAGCTTTACTCACTACACAGAGATTTCTGCTGCTTCTTCCTGAGGGCCATATTGCGATGCCAGTTCTGGAGAGCCTTATGCTGTGACGGTGGAGTCCAGTCAAACTTTTTCCTCTTCCCTCCCCCTTGTTTCTCTCTGTACTTCTCTAAAGCTGCCATTGTAACATCTAGGTGGGAATCGTCAATCAGTTCAGCTACCTGGACAGAAAATAAAAGGCTATAAACAGCATCTCCAGCCGTGAACAGCCATCACAATAGCAAATGGGGCAAAGAAAAAGAGTGCATTGGATTGCCACTGTATTTATTCAACCGTATCTGGATGGAAGAGAGGCCTGGCCTGCACAACACCACATGCGAGCAACTGTATAACTGGGCATCAGTAATGGTGCCATTGCATCACCAGCTTCTCCCAGTGGCTACTCGGCCTGGATACTCTCGATAGAAGTGCATATGCAACTGGGGCCTGAAACTGCAACGGCTTTTTCTGTGGTGCTCTCCTCCCTACGGGACTTGCTAGAACTGCTGCAGCAGTACCTATAAAGGCAAATAGTTTGCAATGCAGCTGAGTAAACCATGTCCTAGGCCCAACAGGTACCTGAAGCACACCAATTTAGATCAAAAGTGGCTGCACTCACCATTCTGTCTGGAACAGTACTAGTGCACAGCAGCACATTCATCATTTCACAAACCCACCTGAACATCTCCTCTAGCCACGGCTTCTTTCTTGAACTCCTGAAGACTTCCTAAGATGCTGTGCGGAAGAATCTGTTCACAGCTACCAGCAAACTGTCCTCCTGGCCCTGCAGCAATGGGAGACAGATTAGAGCCATTAGAACTGGGTGCGAGACCACAAGACACCTCTCATCTCTTTATAATGGGTAGAAACAATAGCCGAGACTACACAGTTGTAAGATTTATTTCTGAACTGCAAGCAGTTTTAGGAAGACTGAGTGTGAAAGGTAAGAGGTGAAGTTTAACCTTACCAGAATAAGTCAGTGGTTTCTTGGACTCTTCAGCATCAGCAGGATAAGCTACAAGGAGATGGGTTTTCTTCCCAACTTCTTCAGGCCGATGTCTTCGAATGAGGAATGTTTTAGTAATAGGAGTCTTCTCCTCTGCTTGGGGACGCTGGGGAGTGTGGAGCTATAGAAATAGGACAGAGACCCCCACTGAGACTAATTGGGGTGCTTGACCCATCTCCACCCTTCTAATTCTGCTGGGAATTGCATATGGGAGAGAGGACTTCCTCACGGTCCAATAAAGTCCTGACTCCGCATTTTAGCTCCTCCCTGTAAAGGCATGGACCAAAGCACTAAAGACATCAGATTAGGTGAAGTCTGACCTACCCTGACTGCAGTCCTGATGGGGCTGGGAAGGACCTCAGGGGGAGGAATTCCCAGCTCAGCAGCAGGTGCTACCTCTTGTAGGGTCTGGCTTGGGTTTTAGGAGGGGAAAATAGTATTTTTTCAAATATGTGGAATTCTTAAATATTAGGAGTGTGATCCCAAACAGGCCAGATGGTTCATTCTGACATCTGGAAGAGATTATTCTGTAATCCTCTGCTTTTGGGATTTGGTCCTGATGAGTTGACACCAGAAGTAGGACAGGGCCACAGGGAACAAATGCAGGGCTCCTGTAGCTTGTTTCTACCCAAATAAATGGTGCAGGATCCCTTGTCTATCCAGAGTAAAAGGGAAGCTTCAGTGAAGACAGCTGCTCCCACCAACAGAGGACCACCAAGCTTTGCACCCACCTTCTCCAGGTCTTCCACCTTAATTGCCAGAGCCTGGATTTCATCTCCTTGCAGGACAGAGATGAAAGGCTCAGGCTCCTCTTGGATTGGTGGGGAAGGCTGATCAAATGTTCTGGCCTTCTTCTTATCTGAAACACAAATACCAGGAAGGACAGTGACTTCTGCTCCTGGCCCAACAACAATGTCCTGAAGTCAGAAGTGGTCTTCAAAATACATGGAAAACTAAAATTCAGCATCTCCTGTGCTGAACACATCTTAACTGTCTGAGAACCCAGGGAAAAGGAGAGGTTAATCACCTTGTCTCCTTTCAGCTGGTTTAGGCATAAGGAGGGAAATTTTTAGGAAGCCTCTTTTCAGCACTTAGCAAAATGGAATGAAAAAAAAAAGAAACTCACTGCAAAATGGAAAGGGAAAAAAGGAAACATTCATGTGGTCACTCAAACATTGCATTAGGGCTCCTCAGAGCGCAGCTGGGTGTACAAAACGGCAAGGCTTTTAAAATATTTATGAAGGCGACTTTTTGCCGCTCACAAATGTACATTATTCATCACAACCTTGCTCACGAAAACAGACGGCCTTCCACTTCTGCCCTGAGCTAGGGGCTCCCTCGCTGCCATCTGTGCACTCCCCAGTGTTGTGCCTATTCGGTCCCTCTGCTCCTTCTAAAGCAGTGATTCTCAGCAAGGGTGCCACAGCACCCCAGGGTGCCTTGAGATCATTTCAAGGGTGCTTCGGGATGCTGCGCAATGTTAGCACTGTTAGGTGTACAAACATGATTATAAGGTAAACCCGAAGATTTCAAACAGGGCAATAAAAATGCTCTGAACTGCTACGATCTGTCGGAGTTCTCCACAACAGAAGAACTGCTCTAGTCTTTTTCTGTAGTCAAAACCCTAAAGGGTTGGGGGCACAGGTGATGTTCTCATCAATCCTCCCAGTCTCGGGCTATGGGGTGAGGAGGATCCAGGTAGTCAACCAAAGACTGCGGCACTGGCGTTATCGGGAAGGCTTCAGCTTCCATGACCACAGCCCGCTCTTTGGTGAGAGGGGCAGCGAGCTGCTGGGAAGGGACGGCCTCCACCTCTCTCCGCTGGGGAGGAGGCTCTTCTCAGCCAGACTGGCTGACCTGCTCCACCGGGCTTTAAACTAAGCCCGCCGGGGGACGGGGGGGGATTACCGCCACTGCTTGCCCACTGAGCAACCCTTGCAAAGCCGGCAGGCCAAGTCATTTAAGGGATCCCACCCCTGCCCCAGCCTTGCAACAAACTGTAGACAGGGCAAGGGTCCCCAAGGGGACACTTGTGAGCCTATACACACATGCTGGGAGCCTGGGAAATAAACAGGAGGAACTTGTCCTCTTGCTAAAGGCAAATAAATACGATGTCATAGGGATAATGGAGACCTGGTGGGACTCCACCCATGAGTGAACCATGGGTATAGACAGCTATACCCTGCACAGGAGGGATTGAGTGGACAAAAGGGGCAGGGGCGTAGCTCTCTATGTCAAGGAAAGCTGTGCATCCCTGCAAGCCAATGTTGGCACCCACGGTGGATGACTTGAGACCCTCTGGGTTAAAATCCATGGGGAACATGTCACAGGGGATACTATGGTGGGGGTCCACTACAGACCCCCTACCCAGGGTCAAGACCTTGACTAGGAGTTCACCAGGGAATTGCCTGAGGCTGTACACTCCTGGTGCATGATTGTCATGGGAGACTTTACCCGGACATCTCGTGGGAGGAGCGCTCGGCCAAATCCGAATGGTCGCAAAGCTTCCTATCATGCGTGGATGACCTCTACCTGATGCAGGAAGTCTACGGGCCGACGAGAGGTAAAGCGCTGCTTGACCTGGTACTGGCAACCAGGGACAACCTAATCAGCAACATAACGATTGAAGGGACGCTGGGTGACACTGACCACAAGCTGATCACCTTCACCATCCGACATAAAGCTGGCAAGTCAGTCAGTAATACAGAAGTCCTTGACTTCAGGAAAGCTGACTTCGACAAGCTAAGAAGGCTTGTCAGTGAGGCCCCCAAGGGCTACAACCCAAGTGGGAGGGGAGTCCAGGACAAGTGGTTGCTCCTAAAGGGAGCAATCCTGGATGCACAAGCAAAGTCCATCCCATCTCAGAGGAAAGGCAGCAAAAGGGCACAGCAGCCCCCTTGGCTCTCCAGGGAACTAGCGGACCTCCTGAGTCTTAAAAGGAAGACCTACAAAGGATGGAGGACTGGAACCACCACCAAGGAGGAATACTCTGGTCTGGTCCGGTCCTGCAGGGAGCAAACCAGGAAAGCCAAGGCTGTGACTGAACTCCAGCTGGCTACAAATATCAAGGACAATAAAAAGTCCTTTTTTAGATATGTGGGGAGCAGAAGCAAGGGCAACACTGGACCCCTGCTAAACCAAAAGGGAGAACTGACAACTGATGCCCAGGAAAAAGCCAACTTGCTAAACGGGTACTTTGCATCAGTCTTTCACAAGTCCCATGGGATGCCCCTGCCCACTGTGGGTCAGGGAGGCCTGAGTGAGGAAGATTCCTTGCCCTCCATTGAAGCTGACCTCGTGAAGGAACAAGTCAGCCGGCCCTGATGGTTTACACCCAAGGGTACTCAAGGAGCTGGCAAGCATCATAGCTCAGCCCCTGGCATGGATCTCCAAGAGCTCCTGGCGCTCTGGTGAAGCGCCCGAAGACTGGAAGAAGGCCAATGTGGTGCCTATTTTCAAGAAAGGGAGGAAAGTGGACCCGGCAAACTACAGGCCCATCAGCCTGACCTCTATCCCGGGGAAGGTCTTGGAAAAGCTTATCAAAGAGGCCATTCTTAACAGACTAACTGACGGCAACATCCTGAGGGACAGCCAGTATGGGTTTGTTACGGGTAGGTCTTGCTTGACCAATCTCATTTCCTTTTATGACCAGATGACCTATCACCTGGACAAGGGGGAAGAGATTGACATCATATATCTTGACTTCAAAAAGGCCTTCGATCTGGTATCCCATGATCACCTCTTGGCAAAACTGGC
>NW_005841938.1:429330-442985 GCF_000455745.1 Alligator sinensis | reverse complement strand
GACTTGGGGGTCATGGTTGACCACAAGATGAACATGAGCCTGCAATGTGATGCTGCGGCTAGTAAAGTGAGCAAAACACTGGCTTGCATCCATAGATAGTTCTCAAGCAAATCCCAGGACGTCATTCTCCCCTTGTACTCGGCCTTGGTGAGGCCGCAGCTAGAGTATTGCATCCAGTTTTGGGCTCCACAATTCAAAAAGGATGTGGAGAAGCTTGAGAGAGTCCAGAGGAGAGCCACGTGCATGATCAGAGATCAGGAAAACAGACCTTATGACGAGAGGCTGAAAGCCATGAGACTCTTCAGCCTGGAAAAGCGCAGGCTCAGGGGTGATCTGGTGGCCACCTATAAGTTTATCAGGGGTGCTCACCAGGAACGTTTGCTCACCAGAGCGCCCCAAGAGAGGACAAGGTCGAACGGTCACAAACTCCTCCATGACCGTTTCAGGCTGGACATAAGGAAGAACTTCTTTACTGTCTAAGCCCCCAAGGTCTGGAATAGACTGCCATCGGAGGCGGTTCAAGCACCTACTTTGAATGCCTTTAAGAGATATTTGGATGTTTATCTTGCTGGGATACTATGATCCCTGCTGCCTTCCTGCCCCTGGGACAGGGGCTGGACTCGATGATCCTCTGGGGTGCCTTCCAGCCCTAATGTCTATGAATCTATGAATCAAAAAATGAGTCAAAACTAAGAGCTGGCACTTTCTGAGGGGTGCCTTGAGACTCATGAGGGCACCCCAAGTCTGAAAAGGTTGAGAACTGCTGCTCTAAGTTGTCATGGCAGGGACCCTCTTGTTCTCAGGCATCTGCATAGACCTACTGCAGCAATGCCCTGACCTCTAACTGGGACCCCTATGTGCCATTCAGATAACAAACATTCATTATAAAATGATCTCCTCTTCATTGTATTCAAAGAAACGGACTTCCTTCTGACCAGGACAACGAGTACGAGAACCAGACTGCGCTTCCTCATTCTGACACAGTCAATTAGCAGTTTTCTCCTGGTCCCTTAAAAAAAAAAATGTCAAAAAATTCTGACTTTGTGCCCCAGCACCCTTATGAGAGCCCCTGATAATTGCATTTAATATGTGTTTTAAAACCATGAGGGAGCACTGCGTTTCACAGAAGCAACTTTGGCCATCCTCAGAGGCTGTCATTGGCATTTGGGACTCATTTGCTTCAAGGGTCTACTATTTTTCTGGGAAAATGGATCATGTGACACTTTGATCCACGTGCCGAGTGATGGCAGGGCCAGCCAACGTGCCCAGCTGTTTTTGCAGGCTCACTTAGCCCTGTGCTCCTTAGCTGTTAAGTTGCCCATTGAAAACGTTCAAGTGTGCTGAACCACACGCCCCATCAACTGCTCAGGGGCAGGTGCTGCATCAGAAACATCCTGCTGCCCATTTGAAGAAACCACCTGGTCACTGTGGACCATGCAGAAGGTGGGGTGGGGTAATCTTTTCTTGGAGCCTCAAAAGGCAGATCAGCTGGAACCACTGGCTGTCACAGCAATATGGGGTTGTTGGTTGTAGCCGTGGTGGTCTAAGGACATAAGCAGAAAAAGTTCTTTGGGTAGATGGGATGTCTTTTATTTGGCCAACTAAATAGTTGGAAAAATTGTTCTTTGCAAGCTTTCGGGCACAAACGCCCTTCTTCAGGCATAGGGAGTCTGTTATATCATTATGAAATTCAGATGCCCCCACTTTTTCTTCCCGAAGAGTCCCACATGAACAAGTCTCACGTGTTCCTACACCTGGACACATACCAGCAATGTGAGATCCATGTGCACATCTTGAATACTATGCCCAGTTCTGGATCTCACTCCTAGAAAAAAATATAGGAGAACTAGAGAGGGGACAGAGAAGGGCAACAAGGATGATTAGAGGTATGGAGGGGTTTCCATATGAGGAGAGACTAAGGAAGCTAGGCTTGTTCAGCTGAGAAAAGAGATGCTCGAGGGGGGGCATGATAAGGCTTTACAAAATACTAAATGGCAAAGAGATAGTAAATTGGGATTTACTATCGACTCTCTCTCACCATACAAGAACTAGGGGTCACTAGGAGGCTGTACATTTAAAACTCACAAAAATAACTTCTTTTTCATCCACTGAGTCATGAAAGTGTGCAAGAGGCAAGAATTTCTCGGGGTGATCTCTGTCATTAGACCCATCACGGCTACAATGTCACTCTTACACTACCATAATTAAAGTGTGGAGCTCATTGCCAAAAGAGACGGAGGAAACTGAGAGTTCAGCCAGATTCACTGCTTGGAGGAAAGGGACAGCGGCAGCTGATGAGCACAGCAGCGAGGGGCTCCATCTCTGCACCAGGACTTCCTATACCTGAAACTGCTGGAGGCTGCAAGGGGGAGAGGGGCAGTGGGGGAAAAACCCTGGTCAGAGCCAGTTCGCTCTCACTTTCAGCATCCGCTCTCTGCCCCGATGCGACGCAGGAGACCGGGCAAGGTGGACCGATGGCCTGACCCACTCAACGGCAGTTCTCATGAGGCTCCACTGGAAGCCAGTGCAGCGCTGCTTGCAACGGGAGGCCCCCTGCCTATGTCCTGGCAGCGATGATGCCAATGCCCCAGGCTGTATCCCCCTGCAGCTGGACCCCTAAGCCCTGCCAGGACCCTTTGCCCCCCCTTAGCAGAGCCCCGCAGCAGGGCTCGAGCCCCATCCCTACCCGGAGGGGTTTTGGTGCGCGGGTCCTTCTTGCTCCCCTTGCTGATGGTGTCAGACACGGAGATGATGGACGGGACCTTGCGGGCAAGTCGAGCCTCCTTCTTTAGGGCCTGCAGCGACGGTTGCATCCTGCCCAGCGCAGGCAAGCAGGCAGGCTGGCGCTACCCGTCTCCATGGAAACCCCTCTGTCTCTAGCAACACAGCCTCTGGGCGCCGGGAGAGGCGAGTTCCAGGACTGCTGCACGTCCCTGTCCCTGTCCCTGTCCCGGGGAGGTGGCTCACCGCCAGCCCCAGGCAGCTGAGATGCAACCGGTGCACCGAGAGGCACTGTGCCCTCCAGCCCTTCTGTGCCAGGGGCTGCCGACCCCCTCCCCAAAAGCCTGGCCCTGCGCCAACAGGCCTGCTCAGCTTGCAATGCAGCACTGGGTCCTGGGAGAGGCCCTCTCCCTGCTTTGCTCGCCCTTTTGCTCTCAAGCAGATCTTGGGCCAAGAGGGACCGCTGCTTGCAGAGACTTGCCATCTCTCCCGGATGAGCCTCACCACCCTCATCGGAAAGATCTGCTCAGGTCATGCAGAAGTGTGGCATAAGGGGACCGCTGCCTGGCAGGGCTGCACCCCGCATTAGGGAGACCAGC
Source organism: Alligator sinensis (assembly GCF_000455745.1). NCBI lineage: Eukaryota > Metazoa > Chordata > Crocodylia > Alligatoridae > Alligator > Alligator sinensis. The sequence continues at coordinate 439,665 of NW_005841938.1, read as the reverse complement.
TAAGAGTCCCGAGAGCTGATCAGCCTTGCTTCCCTTTTTAGAGAAGTCCTTGATGGTACAAGAGCGCAGCCCCCTCATGCTCATGTAGATCCCTTCCTAGCCCCCTATCTCCCTCTGCACAACCCACAGAAGTAGAGGATGGCCACTGCTCCACGCTGAGGGACTAAGGAGATATAAAGTGTTGTGCAAGCAAAGTGATGTGCCAGCCATTTCATTAATTCCTAGCATCCTCCTCTGCTATTTGTCTTGTCCTTCCGATTTCCTCCCTCGCTGCCTTTTGGAAGCCCCGTATCACAAGTTTGCTGGATGAGAGGTTTGTATGATGCCTGGTTTCCTTGCAGCACCATTAGCCGCCGAAATGACAAGTGCTTTCATTTGTTGCTCTTGTCACAGTGGTTGCGTCTTGCAGCTCTAGAGATGCGAAGCGGAGGCAAGGAAGCAATCTGATCGCAGAGTGATCTTGGCAGGTGCTGATCATGTGCCGCGGAGGGTCCTGCGCTAATTAGCTTGATTGCAGTGCTCCTAGGAGCAGGCATCACGTCTGTCAGGCTGGAGGGCAAACCTGGAGTCCAGCATCTTCCACATGAAGTTAGTAACTGAAAAATGCTCAGAAACCCACGTGATGGAGCTTAGCTCATTAAAATAATACCCCAACACTAACGACTTCCCTGCTCCAAACCTGGCCTCAGCCCGGCAAGGCCTGATGCTGTCAGACCGAGTTAACTGCATTTGAAAAGAGCAAGTGCTACAGAGGCGCTCTGAGATGGAAACGCCTTCAGGGTATCGGGAGCTTCTACAATGCCAGCGCCACGTGGATACGGGAACATTTCCTGTCCACCTGGATGATGCTGATGAGGCATGAACACAGAAGCAGCCACAGTACAGAAAACCAGCTACAACCCCCCATTTCATCCAAGAGTAGATGTGGACGGTGGCTGGAGGCCACCTACTTCCAAGTGCCCACATGCAACAGACTGCATGAAAGAAGTGCTGAGGTAGTTACTCCTTTTCCACCATGGGAGGAACGCTGCCAGAAGGCCAAGCCGGATGCCCCTGCAAGCACTTGTATTAGCAAACAGACAGGACAGGTCGAGTCCAAGGCAAGTCCTAGCAAGAAGCTTGCGGCTCACACCACAGACATCTGCCTTTCATGCTAGGCACCTATCAGCCTGGAGAAGAGCTGCTTTGGCAGCTTGCTTGAAACCCAAAGCCCACGGCTATTTTGAATGAAGCGGAGGGCATCCACTTCTGGTTCTAGCTCAGTGGTGCAGGCCAGGGTGTGTGTGTTCCCAACATGCAGCAGGTGCGTTTGCAGAAAACGGCGGGGGGGGGTTCCTCTCACCTGCACCAGCCAGCGTTGATAAATATGACGAGAGACTGGCACCAACATTCATTTTTCTTCCAATTCTGATCCCTTCATCACTCAGGAGCCCCAAATGACACCACGACTGTCTTCAAGAGACCCCCAACTTTCTTACTGCCATTGACTCAATGCATCTAGGTGAAGAGGAGGCCTTTTCAATCTTGCATCTCCCTATGCATAAAGCTTCCCATTGCCACGGACACAGACCACTGAGGCTACTTCTCTACAACACGCCGAGGACATTCCACACCCCCTCCTAAACCCCCAAAAGCGCAGATCCGGAATATTATTATCCGAATATTATCCGAATATTATTAAAACAACCCTATTACATGCAGGGGACCCTTTCTGAATGACCCTCAGCTATTCCCAGAATGGCATACAGCCACTACCAAAGGACACGGGGGACTCTTCTTATCAAGGTTGACTAAAATATCCCTGCCTCCAGCTGGGACCAAGGAGGAAGAGAACATGAGTCATGGTTTCCTCAGCCCTGGGGAAATTTAATCACGCGTTTCACCTGGATGGCAAGTAAACATGCCAGTCCTTCAGGAAGTAGAAATGGGGGCCCTTCCTAATTAGCGGGGATGGGCCGGTGTTGTTGTTTTAACTCACGTGAAATTACTAGTTATTAGTCAGTAATTCTTGATACAATCAGGATATGGCAATGAGGGAAAATTGAGCTTCACTGCATTCCATTCAGCTGTCTTATTTCCCACCCCCTTCCTTGTGAGACTGTGCTCATCCTATGTGCTTTTTTCCCTAGGCCTCTCTGAACTGCATGAGTATTATTACCTGCAAATGATATATAGATATGGGGAGAATGAGGTATGGTGAGGCTGTGTGTACAAAAGGACCTCTCAGCTTGCGGTTTTCTCTACCCAACAGGCAACACTGCCTTGTGCAATAACTGCAATGAACTGGAACGTACCTGGTTGACAGCAAATATTATTAAAAGCCCTTAATAGCCCTAAAGCTGCTTTCCACATGCCATTGATTTGGAGTTATGCCTGGTTGACATTGGGTTAAGTGAAAGGAAAGACCCAAGCTCCCAGGACATATCAGTCTCTGAGCATCTCCTACAAAGGACTCTCTTGTCCTCTTCAAACCTTCCTTATAGCTCATTGCCATCCATATGAACCCTTCTATTGATTTGGATGGACTCTGGCCCAGGCCCTGGATGGGAATTCAGACTAGTCAGACATTAATAGGCATTTCCTGCAGCCAGACATAGGGTAGATGTGAATGTCATCTTACTGAAAGTAACTCTGATGCTTTTACAGCAGACATTAATCATCCAGCGAGCCAAACACCATGCTTGGTTCAAAGGGATACAACGCAAATGTTTAAGTAGCCTGCATTGACTGTAGATTTCCTTTGTACTTGTTTCTTCTTGAAGGCTCCAGAAGAAAGGTCTTCCCTCTTCTCCAGCTTTTCCCCACTAATTTTGGCCCATGGTCTACTCTGACTGGTGCCCAAAGCCAGTGGGGCGATGTAAGCATCACCGAAGGCACAATTTGGCCATTGGCATAGTGCGCTGGTTCTCAACTTTTTCAGACTCAAGGCACTCCTCCTAACTTAAGCCCCCTCCATAACTATTGTGAATTAAGCAGTACCCGGTTTTAAAAACCTCACTCAGTTATTGCAGCATTTACCTCTTTGGAAAGGGCCAAACTATGGTGGTGCAAAAGCATCCAGGGAGGGAGAGCCTGGACCTGTGCTTATCTGTTCACTTCCTCACACCTCTCTTATCTCCTCCAAGTTTACCATACCCTTCAAAGGATCTCAAGACACCTTGGTTAAGAAATCACTCTCCTTTCCTCATGTAGCCAAATGGAGCTGCATTTGGAAAATTTTGTTCTTGCTTTCCCCAGTCATAATGAAGATGAAGGGAACATACCTGATTTTGCTAATGTTTTGGTTTATTCTCCTATAGCCCTAGAGATCCCACCAGACCTTCTTGGCCTCTTCAGAACCCAGCAAGATAAAGCCACCTTTTGGTGTTGGGCCTGTATGAGTCAAAGGCCAAGAGGCAAGACCAGCAAGCCATGACGTTTGCTTATGAGGAAATGAGTTTGATTTTGCCTAACTCTACACCAACGAGTAACAAGCAGCTGTTGACCACTGATTATACATTTCCTTTTGCCCACCCTTGTTCCATCAGGTCTCCTAATACTGTAAAAGCTTCTCAAGGCATGCTATGTGTATATACAGCCCCTATTACAATGGGCCCTAAACTGGGAGGTGCAGGTGCCAGGCATCAGTGTAATATAAATTAAGAAGTGTTTGGGGCTTTATTTTGGTCCAATCAGTCAGAAATAGACTTTTAGTCACTCCAAGTAGGGAACAGTAGCCCTGGCATTGCAGCTGAAGCTGGAAAAAAAGAAGTGCAAAGGTTACTGAAATGCAGATCTGTATTTAGCAATGCAAAAATATTTACAAGTGTCCTGGCCCATGGTTTACTCATACACTGACACAGGACAGGACCTCAGCTCACATGGATGCACTTGCAAGCAGAGATCATTACTCATTGGCCATAACAATGAAGGTGTCAGACCCATGTTGAAGTCCTCAAGTGTCTCTCATATCACTAATTAAAATTCTAACTGCAGCTTGTGCAATGCAATTTGTAGGCCAATCTCATGTTGACACCACTCAGTACGCCAGGCAACCTCTTGCTGTTGCACTGCAGGACTCTCGTCTTTGGATCGCATGGTCCAACCTCCCCACCCCTGCTGTCGGTAACTCACCTTCTCCTCCCCAAGGCTGATGCCATCCTACCCTGCAACATGACGGGGAGGTACATGTAAGCTGTGGAAGCTTTGATGGGACGCTACAACTACTGCTCCTTCTGTCCATCTCTGCTAGGACACAGAGATGGAGCTAATGTGAGAACCCCAGCTTCCCAAATCTCTCCATCCAAAGCAGATGCTAAGACCCTGGACCAGGCACTGGCTACTTCTCACTGCTGAATGGCTGATGCCTTCACTCACAGCTGCTCCCCTCCCACTATGAAATCATGCAGAGAGCCCTCACATGTGAAAGACTCTGCAACATCCAGAACCTGCTCTGCACTGCCCTGTGCTTTCTGCTGCCCTCTTCACATTCAGGGAGCTCATAACAAAAAAACCTGTTCAGCAAAACAATTCAGGTGAAGATTTTAAGTGATTATTGTCCGATTGAACAACTGTCACCAGGGCTTGAAAGCTGTTATCTACACTGGACTCCAAATATTGATTTTAGAGCTAAACTGTAATTACTCTTTCAGAAGCAAACGCAGCCTGAACTCTCAGACCCACAGAAGTACCCTTTTGTGCTTAAGAAGCTTGCCTAAAAATCTCTCTGAAGCATGCAGTTAGTCCAATAAAAGATAGCACACCCCAAAATATCCTTGCCTCCAGCATAATTCCATAGACTATCACAGCTACCCCACCACTCCATCGCTACCACAACCAGATTAATATCAAGAACAACTAGCTGGTTAAAGTGTCAAGATAACTTTGGACTCATTAAATTTCACAATCCAAATGACTGGTTACAGCTGCACATAACAAGGGGCTGCACGAGCAAGTCACTCCATGTTGGATGCACACCTGAAGAAGCTCCCAACAGCTGTTCCTTCACAAAGCGTGGAAGGGAAGCCCAGCTCCTGCATAGTAATATCAGCCCTCACTTCGGTTTCAAAGGGAAGTGATCTTGCAGAAGTCAGGGAGAAGCTATGTGATCCAGTAGATATTGCAATGAGCTGGTCTGCTGGACTCAGCCATTGTTGGGCCTATCTACCGCTTCACCCAGGCATGGCATGTTGGCAAACTGGGGTACCCTGCCCCTGCCCAAGCTCTACAGATATATTCTATGGATTATATAAAAGTAGATGGCAAGCGTTCTGTCAGTAAAAGTGGACAGAGCCCCCTCCGGACATGGTCAGTGCAGCAGTGCATCCCCTGGGAAGGTGACCAATATCCATGTGCAATCTGCATGGTAGAGGATGGGGGCTTCACGGTGCGCACTCCTTGGAGGTAGGATCTGCCTCTTCCCAGCTCTCCGGAGTAGTGGGAGATGAGTCTCTGCAATTCCTGCCACCTACCTGCGGCTCTAGCACTCGGGGCAGCAAGAACAATAAAAGGAGATGAGTTAGACACTGAGCCCTGCTTCTGAGCTGGGCTGGAAGTATCAACACTGGAGTCCCAAGGTCAAGCATATTGAAAGTCTTGCCAGCAAACCCTTCACTCACTCTGGTATAAACAGAGCAAAGGGAAAGTCTCATCCAAACAAAAACCCAGCAGCCACAAAGCTAACCCCAGGCAGGGAGTGAGACATCCCCTTTTGGGGGGTGATCCCCTTCTGGGGAGCTGTGGGTCCAAAGTCTCTCTAAGGAGTTTTGCTAGGGCAGGATTTGTGCTGCCCCTTACTGCCCTCTACTGGAGTGAGGCTGCCTGCACAGTGCAGGACCTCCCTTCCTCATGTTTTTGTAACTGCAGAAGCCAATGCTTGATTTTTCTTTGCATTCGTTCTAAAGTTAAAACGTACTTCACCCGTTTTATTCTCCATAGCACTTAGCACACAGGGTGCTTAGAAAGCAAAGAACTGGTGTCTTCTCTGCTCTGCATAGATGCAACATCTCCCAGAGGGGCCCTTACCCTGGGATCCAGTACGGTAACAGCCAAGCTCTCCAGATGCTTAGGGATTAAGTGCTCCCTCTGAAATGCCTTTCAGATTGGAGGCAAGATCTATCCATGTTCCAGTTCCCCAGGTGGACAGAATCCATGAGCGGCTTGTCTGCATGTGCCAAGACAAACCCCTGCCTCCTGGCAGGGAGCTATCAGGTAGGAGATACCCTGTCTGCCCAGGTCTGCTGGAGCTGGTTGAGAAGAGTTGGTAGCAGAGAATCCAGCACAGCCAAACCTGTCCAAGAGCATCTTAGCCCCCTGAGAAGAAAGCAGGACAGGGATCAGTCTCACCCACCAGCAAACAAAGCCCCTCTGTGCACACCCACGCTCTCCAGGCTGTGCCTCACCTGTGGTCCAAAAGCAGGAAGCCCTGGTCCTCCAGCTCCTTCACTTCTTCCGAGGCTCCAAATGCATCCCACAGGCTCAGGCTGGGAGCAAACTGCAGCCAGTGCTGGGGGACAGCACATAGAGAAGCCCACTAAATACGGGGTAAGTTTCGTTGGAGGGTAGGAAGAAAGCCTCCCTCAGAGGCCTGGGTCCTCCCTGAGCTGGTTCCCCTTCTGCAGAGTCAGGCACAGCCTGGAGATGGGTGCAGCAGAGCTGGACACAGGCATGGGCAAACCAGGCAGCTGTCCAAACAGAAAAGGGGCCTGACACTGGTCATTTTTTTCCCCTGTTGTCTGATTATCATCATCTCTGGTGAGGTGGGGCCGATCCTAAAAGTTTACCTAGAATCCTGGCAGCCCCGGGTGCAGGACTGGCAGGCAGGCTCAGGATGCAGAGAGAGCAAGCAGCTACATACGTAGCTACTCATTCAGTAGTTGACCTGTTTGCACCTCCGGCAGCTGGCTCCAGAAGAGCAGCACGGGGTTTATGGGACTGAGCTGTGCCCATTAAAGAAAGGAGGCTGGATAAAAGCCCCTTAGGCTTCCACAGCCTGCAGTCCTGAGAAGTGTCTGCATGGCCCAGTAACACACCTACCCCAATGGACCAGGACTGAACAGTCAGTGGAGTCTGAACTCCCCTACTCCCCTCCCAGCCCCTAAAGTCAAGGTGGCACCAAGGCTGGATGGCACCAGACAAGGTCCCTACATACCAGGACTCTGGTGTATTGCCCAGGCAGACCCTATCGTGCCAGGCAGCAGGGTTGTATTACCGAGTACACTCTTATTTCAGGAAGCTACTAAACAAAGATGCCCTCTGCCCCCTCAAGACCTTACGATACCTCATGACAACGCTTAGAGGAAGGGATGGCTCAGGAATCCCAACCAGCAAACAATGTCTATCAAGAGCCCCAATAAAACTGGCTGCTCCATGCCGAATCATTCTCTGTGCAGTGATTAACCACAGCTCTACCGGGAAGCCACTCCCCTGCCATGAGCTCCACACTCACAAACCTTGCTCCCCTGCCCCAGCCTCTGAACAGGCTGCTGCAGCGGAGACCCGTCTCTCACCTGGTGTGTGATCCCAACATCCGTGCGGAGCCCCAGAGCCAAGATCTCCTCCAGCCTACAACAGAGGGAGATGCTGGGTGACTATGTGGCCTCTAGAGCTCCAGAGAGGGCTCTTGCACGCAAGGCTGAAGGTGCAGCAAGGCCTAGAAGTACCAGAGCGCAATAGGGGAAGCTTCACGAGCCCGAGCTGGCAGAAGCATCTTACCATCAAGCTCTGCAGTTGTAGCTCAGCCATGGTCTCTTGCCCTGGAACGTCCCCCCATAGAGGAGTCAGATGCCGCCCTGGCAAGGGGCCACTTTATCCTGCCCAATACTCACACATCCAGTGGGTTCTGCGCAACCCGCTTCCTGGTCCCGTGTCCCCAGGCCAGCACCTCCCTCATCCAGTTGTCTGGCTCCAGGGTCTGTATCCGGGCCTCCCGAAGGCTCGTACCGCTTCCTCGGGGCACAAACCTCCCGTGGGCTCCTGGCAGAGAGACAGGCCTTCCTGCAGCATAGCTCCCTCCCTCCCAGAGCTCGTCAGACTCATGCTCCTCCTGGCCACACCCCTGTCTCGTGTGTCAGATCCATGGGGCTGAGAAGGAGTGGGATATGAAGCCCTGGCAGAGTAGATCACCACCCATGGCACCCAGACAGTCAATACTGGGAGGGAACTCAGCTAGGGGGAAAGAGGCAGGGACAGACTCCCTCATGGCAGCTCCTGGCAGAAGCAAATGGGGATCCCGTTAGCCAGGCTGCCTCCCAGCCCTGTGCATCCCCACCGTGGTAATACCCCAGGCCCTCCTGACTTCCCTAGCAGGTGAACTCACCTGGAGACCCCGTTGTCGGGCCCCCCCTGCCAATAGGACAGGTTGTGGGTGCTGAGTGCGCCCTGCAGAAGATGGTACAGGGTAAGCCACAGAAAGCGAAGGCATCTCTTTGGACCGCAGCCCAGGAGGAGCTCACACCCCCCCCAGCAGTCACAAAAGCCCCCAGCTTGGCCACCCCAAGTCTCCTCCCTCCCAGGCAGAGCACCCAGCCGGGTCTGCCAAGGGCCAGGACTCACATTCCTGGCAAAGTTGGAGACCTCGTACTGCCGGAAGCCTGCATCCTGCAGCATCTGCCGCGACACTTCGTACATCTCAGCCACCACGTCGTGCTCGGGTGTAGGCAGGGTGCCCTGCTGCACCTGCTTGAAGAGGGAGGTGCCCCGCTCCAGCGTGAGCTGGTACAGGGACACGTGGTCGTCGCACAGCTGAAGCAGGTGCTCCAACCCCCTGGCCCACGAGGCAACGCTCTGGCCCGGGAGGCCGAAGATGAGGTCGATGGACGTGCGTCCTGGAAACAGTTTCTTGGCCTCTTCCAGGGTTCTCAAAGCCTCATCCGCCGTGTGGTCCCGCCCCAGGAGCTGGAGCTCTGCGTTGTCCGCTGACTGCAGGGAACAGAGAGGCCCGGTGAGACCACACCGGCCACCCAGGAGAAAGGGAGCTCTGGGCAGGGATGAGAAGGGCACAAGAGCAAGGGCAGACAGCGAGGATGGAGGGAGATCGGGTGAGGGGGGCAGGCAGATGTGCCCTCTCACCTGGATGCCAACAGAGAGGCGATTGACACCTGCTGCCTGGAAGCCCGCCAGCCGCGAGGCTCCGGCCGAGGTGGGGTTGGCTTCCAGAGTGACCTCCGCGTCTGCCGCCAAGCGAGCGCATTGGGAAATGGTCTCCAGCACCGCAGCGATGGTAAGCGGGCTGGCCAGGCTTGGCGTCCCCCCGCCGAAGAACACTGAGCTGATCCTGTTGGGAAGAGAGGCCCTGAGCCCCGCAGCGCGCACGTGTTGCTGCCAGAGCGTCTTGCGCCCGACTCCACACCCCAGGGACCCGGGCTGCCCAGGACAAAGCACACAAGAGTGTGTCCCTCTCCCATATACTGTCCTCACCCTCTGGGGACTGCACCCACCTCTGCACTCGGCTCAGCTGGATCAGGGTCTGGGCTTCCCGGGCGAGACAGCTCCGCACCGCCGCCTCGTCGAGGCCCCGGGGGATGTACTTGTTGAAGTTGCAGTAGCTGCAGCGTTTGAGGCAGTAGGGCCACTACGGGACATGGAAAGAAGAGAGCCCTCTTGGCAGGGAGCACATGGCAGCGCAGCCCTCAGAGTGGGGGAAAAGCAAATCAGTTGCACGCACCCAGGAAGCAGGATCCCCACTGGAAACGGAGGAGTGCGGCTGTCGGAGCGGAAATTGGGCTCCGATACCATGTGTGTCCGTGTGTTGGGGGGGGGGGGGGAAGAGGTCAGGGGTCTCTCCCAGCTGTGCCACCAACACCAGGGTGACCTTGGGCAAGCCGCCAGCCCTCTGTGCCTCGGTTTCCCTGCCCACCTCAGCGTTGCCAACTCCCACGATTTTCAGTGCTGGTCTTAAAAGCCTAGACTTCACGAACAGGACAAGCGTAGCTCTTTCTTTTGCATCTGTTTATAGTTATAGGTCCAGATAAAAGAAACCGCGATGATTTTCTGCATTCCCCAAGCACGGATTTCATGGATTTCAGAGACATTAGGGGCTGGAAGGGACCTCGGAAGATCATCCCCGGGGGCAGGAAGTCAGCTGGGGGCAAAGGAAGCGTCCAAACCTTTCGTGAAAGCCTTGAACAAAGCCAAAAATCATGAGAGTGGGCAATCCTGCCATCTAACCACATGCCGGGCCATGAGCCAGGGGCGATACCCTCCGCACTCCCCTGGGCACGGTGCCCAGGTGCCCCTTGCCAGGGGGCAGCGCTCCCCGCACGGCCCCGGGGTGCACGCGTGGGGGCAAGTGTGCGCGGGGCGGGCGTGCAAGCACTCACGTGGGCGTACAGCGCCGCGGCCCCCGGGTCCCGCTCC
>NW_005841938.1:423773-429320 GCF_000455745.1 Alligator sinensis | reverse complement strand
CCTCGGCGCGGAGCGCCCGCCCATTCCGCAGACGGGCAAGCGGAGGCCCGGCCGCGCCTTCAGCCCGCAGCGCAGCGCCGAGCACCAAGTCTCGCCCCCCGCGTGCGCATTGCAGCGCCTGCAAACCGGCCGTAGCCTTGTCACACACCGCCAAGCCCTGGCCCTGGAGCCCCTCGGGTCCTTTGATCGTTGTGTATGGCCTGATAATGACCTTGCAGTGTGGGGGCGGACCAGCGAATTGCATGACAGTTAGGCATGGACCTCTTAATTGCGTGATAATTACTTTGCACGTGTGGCCAGGCTAAATGTATTGCGTGATGAACCAGCTACTCGCAATAGGCAGGGCCCTGGCCCAGTTTGCAGCCGCTGGCAGCGGAGGATGATTGGTGGTGGTGGTCTGTGGGGGGATGTTCAAAATACAACGGGATAGCAACCAGCTATAAAGCTGTTACACGTCTTCAAGCACTAACACTGTAGCCAGCTAGCTTTTTTTAGAGCGGGATGGACTTTTTATGGAGAGCTGGTTATTTTGCATGTACGGCTGGTCCAAAATGATTGCACCATGAACCAGCTAATGTTGTAATGTAGGGGCTCTGCCCCATGTTCAAATTAGAGCTGGATAGCAACCAGCTATAAAGCTGTTACACATCTACAAGCACTAACTCCATAGCCAGCTGGCACTTTTTAGAGCAGGATGGACTTTTTATGGAGTGATCATTACTTTGCATGTGTGGCTGGTCCAAATTTATTGCACCATGAACCAGCTAATGCTGTAATATTCAAATTAAAGCCGGATACTATAGCAACCAGCTATAAAGCTGTTACAAGGCTTCAAGCACTAATTCTGCTGCCGCTCAGCTCTTTGTATAGCTGGATGGAGGTTTTTAGCTCCTGAGAATTACCTTGCACATGTGGCCGGTCACATGCAGAGTAATTATCATGCCACGAAAAAGCTCATCTAGCTCTAAAAAGAACCAGCCAGCTACAATGCTAGTGCTTGAAAATGTGTCACAACTCTCCAGCTGGTTTCCACCCAGCTTTAATGTGAATGTGTGGCAGGGCCCTTATTAATCATAAAGCAGTAGGGCTAGAAGGGACCTCCACAGCTCATCTAGTCCAACCCCCTGCCTGAGGCAGGGTCATCCCTATCCCAACAAAACAACATGCACACCCCCCTTGCACACGCACACCCCCTTGAATTCCCTAGACTTGCCCAAGGTCCCACAGTGAGTCAGTGGCAGAGCTGGAAGGAGTACCCAGGTCTCAGTGTACAGGGCTGAGGCTTGTCTGTTAGCCCAGACACTGGGAAATGGAGTCAAACACGAAGCAGGGCATGGGGCAAACTGGTGGACCAGATGAAAATTTAGACCTAAAATTGGTGTGTGAACAATCCTCCCAGCCCCGAGGCTTCAAGTTGGAAAAGAGAAGCACACAACAGCGGTGAGTGCAGACTAGAGGACAGCGGTGTCCTCTACACGAGTTGCCCTTTGACAGCCCCCAGGATACTTCACACAGCACAGCTAACCCTGGACAGCTCGATGCTCCTGTTCTCCACAGGCCCCACTCGCTTCCGGTTGGCATTTGGCTGTGAGTCAAGTGGATGGTGGTGACCTGCACACAGCTCTCTCCAGCTTGGCTCCCCTTTGGCCCTGCTGCCGTGATGCTTGGGGTCACTTGTGTTGCTTTTCCTGATGGTCCTTAGATTTGGCCTCTGAGCAAGAGGCACCTGGACTGTTACAGGAGCAGGTCATGGAGCCTGGGTCCAGGGGTATAACAAACCACTGAGGGCAACTCTGTGGTTGGCATTACAGCAGGGCTCCAGGGAGGAGTATTCAGTGCAGCACACACAAGGTCTTACTGGGGACAGGCTTTTATCAGACTCTAGTATAATAATTTCACAGGGCAATCCTGCTGGGCCTGCCAGTCATTCTCAGACCTGGCAGCAGGTGGCATCTCTATCTCAGCTGTGGCTAGAATGACAACCAGGCCATACATACCATGCTGCCGCTGAAAAGTCAGGCTGGCACCACACCAATGAACTTATCTCCTTTAGCTTCCCCACGGCTCTTTTGGGGTCAGTCATCTGCCTGGCCATGGGCCAGAGGCAAGGTTAGATGATGCATTTGCAGTCACCAAGGAACTTTTTTGGTATGAGAATGACCTGCCTTGCAAGGACCTTGCATCCATACGGGCAAGGGGCTGCTGTTCTTATCAGCAGCAGACACTGCAGATGCTACCTCAGCTGTTTGAATCCTTCAGCGGGGCTGGGAGTCCTAGTACCACGTGGGAGTGACAGGGACAGAGACTGAATATTGTTTGCTACTGGAATCTATTTTTCCCTCCCCCTTCTGGTGGGAGCTGCATTGAGCAGTGGCTCTCCTCCAGGCCGTCTGCATGAATAACTTATGTTCGTGCCGTGCCTTTCATCTCGGCGGATCCCAAGGTGCTTTCCTAATGCATGAGCCATTTCATCCACAGCTGAAAAGCAGCTGTCCCTGGGGTGGAACGCCACAGCTGTTTAAGAGAGCACATTGCCGTTAGGTAACCACCCTGGGCAGGAAGTGAGCAACGCCTTTGCCAGCTGGTGCTGAGAAGGGAATTTAATTGGGCAGAAGGTAATTTCTTAAATTAGAACTGGCCGGGACACCGGTGCTAATTCCCCATCTCTTGCGTAAGGTGCCACGTGGCCTTTAAGAACCTCAGTTAATTTGCATCAGTGCAGCGGCGAGTGTTTTTCTTATTTAACACAGTGAAAGGATGGTACCTGCAGCAGCACAGCGCCCCATACCACACTGAGGAACTGAGTTAGGATCGACTGAGAGAAGAATGTGCCATGATCTGACCAGCACCCCATGGTTTCCACTGCCCCTGGCTCTCTCCCATCTCTCCCCTCTAAGCACCAACCAGAACCCAACAGACTTGGCTGATGAGATTTAATGAAAGCAGGGCCGGACATCATATGACTGTGGCTGGGAAGTCACCTTTCCACTGACTAGGTGCATAATAGCACCGGCAGTGCCAGTGCTGGCTTTGCCACGATGCTCCATTGGAGTTCCCACACCTGTTCTGGGAGAGGCTTACCCGCTCTCGTGGCCTGTTGGACTTTGGCCTCTGCTGGTGCCAAATGTAAAAGTGACATGAGCAATAGGGGCACCTCTCCCCAACAAGGGCCACCAGCTCCTAGTGAGAGAGAAGTGCAGTCTCATAGCTTGGTTGTTGCTGATCGTGGTCATGCTCAGAGAAGTGAAACCCATCACCATGAAGCTGCTATTTCAGAGGAGAGTCGTGTGTTGGGACAGTTATACGTAAGACATTGTTGAAACCACTTCTTCCTGAATCGTGAGGGCATTTCCCAAACTTGGTGGGCTTTTCCCAATCCTTCACAACTTGATCTCTGGCTGCAGCAGCATCTCTTCTAAGTAGAATGGGCAGTTAAGTCCCTGGACCAGTTGCAAACCCAGGGGCTATAGGATTTTTTGTTGAGCTGTACGGGGTAAGGGGAGAATGCGAGAAACAGTTGTGAGAATGTCCCTAAGAGTCAGCAGAGGGATGGAGCTCTTGGGACTCGCTGGAGAGGCAAACTTGGGACCTGTGAGAAGGGACAATTATTTCTGCTGTGTTTGAGGGAGCAGGGCTTGGTTTTGAGCTAAACAACACCGTGTGAAAGAAAGCATTGTCTCATATAATCAATTCTTCCTCCTAAAGGAAACAACTGAACACAGTCCCAAATTAGCTAAGTGCTTAGGGCAGCAGGATTGCAGGAAGTTCTTTTTTGCTGAAGAGGGGTAGGAAGTGCAGATACTCAACAGCCTTCTGAGTCATCTCATCGCAAGCTCCATCCAAAATATACAGAAAAATCCCCCTCCCAGGTTCGACACATGCACTCACTTCCTGCAGGCCATCAAATCCAACTCCAAATCCGTGGGTGCAATCAAGAAACATAAGCACAAATGTCATCTCGGTCAGCTGTGCAAGTCACTCTATGTAGATAGCTTCTTGTGTTTGGCAAGAGCTCACTTCCTCACTGCCACGTTAACTGGGGCATATAAAAAACAATCATAAAAATCATAGAGAAGTCGGACTGGAAGGGACCTCCATAGGTGCAACCCGCTGCCAGAGGCAGAATCAGCCCTATTCAAACCATCCTATACAAATCCATCATCTAACCTCTCAGTAAAACTACCATCAACTCTGACACAGCACAAGACATGACACCCCCTAACCTGCCCCAGGTAAAGCAGGGGGACCATGGCAGCCAGTGCCCTGCTTCTGTAAAAAGTTGCTAATATATGCTCAGGAGATCCCAGATAAAGGGCCAGGCCACCTGCTGCAAAGGAAGGCAAAATCCCTCCCAGTCCTTACCGGTCTGACCATGGGGTAAAATTCCTTCCTGACTCCAAACATGGTGATCAGTCTGACTGTCATCTCTTCCTGTCTCTTCCCCTCCTGTTCCCACCATGTAGTAGTTTATCTTCTCCCACAGACAATGGAGAATCTCACAGGTACCCAACCGGGGGCATTGCTCTTCTTTTCCTCCACCACCATCCCACACCATCCAATGGTACTAAATCCCATTACTAGTCACTGAGCAGCTCTGCTTCTAGCATCCTACATTTAGGGCATAAACATTGCATGCACACATGCACTGGGGAAGAATTGCCTGGGCTTCAGGAGAGGACCAGAGGGGTCACAGGAGACCATAAGCTGACTATGAGCTAACAGCATGCTCTTGGAACAAAAGCTATTGCAAACTGGGCTGTATTCATAGAAGTGCCACTTGCTAATCAAGGGAAGTGATTTCTCCTGCTTTATTTGGCACCGACAAGGCCACACGCAGAGTACAGTGTCCAGTTTTGGGCCCCTCACATCAAGAAAGATGTGAACAAATTAGGAAAAATCCAGAGGAGACAACAAAAATTATTTGAGGCCTGGGAAAGATGATGTGGGCAGAAAGACTGAAGAAGACTTATTATGACTTAGTAGGGCTAACGGAAACCTGGGGGGATTCGTCCCACGACTGGGCGGTACATATTGAGGGGTACAGATTGTACAGAAAGGACAGGGTGGGGAAAAAAGGGGGAGGGGTTGCGCTCTATGTCAGTGAGCAATATACATCAACCCTCATCAAGACGGATTCGAAGGATGAGGAAGTAGAAGGATTGTGGGTTAGGCTACATGGGGGGCAAGGAGAAAGGGATTTGGTGGTAGGGGTCTGCTACAGACCCCCACACCAAGGGGAAGAAATAGATTTGGGGCTCCTGAGGCAGCTCTCGGAGACCATAAAAGCTAAAGAGGCGGTAGTCATGGGGGACCTAAACTACCCAGACATCTGCTGGGAGACACAGACGGCAAAGTCCCACCGTTCACGCAGGTTTCTAACCTGTGTACAGGACCTCCACCTGACACAGGAGGTACACGGTCCCACTAGGGGGAATGCCATACTGGATCTGGTATTGGCAACGGGGGATGACATGGTAGGGGACCTCCAGATCGGTAGCCATCTGGGGGTCAGTGATCACCTAATAATAGAATTCACCATAAGACGTC
>NW_005841938.1:422138-422648 GCF_000455745.1 Alligator sinensis | reverse complement strand
AGTCGTGGTGGATGGG
This sequence comes from Alligator sinensis, assembly GCF_000455745.1. Lineage (NCBI taxonomy): Eukaryota > Metazoa > Chordata > Crocodylia > Alligatoridae > Alligator > Alligator sinensis. The sequence continues at coordinate 422,632 of NW_005841938.1, read as the reverse complement.
TCGGTTTCGACCTGGAAGGGTGTGGGAAGTGGGGTGCCACAGGGTTCGGTCCTTGGACCGATACTCTTTAATGTCTTCATCAGTGACCTGGACGAGGGAGTGACGTGTACTCTGTCCAAGTTTGCAGATGACACAAAGCTATGGGGAGATGTGGACTCGCCGGAGGGCAGGGAACAGCTGCAAGCAGACCTGGACAGGTTAGATAAGTGGGCAGAAAACAACAGAATGCAGTTCAACAAGGAGAAATGCAAAGTGCTGCACCTAGGGAGGAAAAATGTCCAGCACACCTACAGCCTAGGGAATGACCTGCTGGGTGGCACGGAAGTGGAAAGGGATCTTGGAGTCCTAGTGGACTCCAAGATGAACATGTGTCAGCAGTGTGACGAAGCCATCAAAAAAGCCAATGGCACTTTATCGTGCATCAGCAGATGCATGACGAATAGGTCCAAGGAGGTGATACTTCCCCTCTATCAGGCGCTGGTCAGACCGCAGTT
>NW_005841938.1:369689-421689 GCF_000455745.1 Alligator sinensis | reverse complement strand
GAGCCCCAGCTCTCTTTCCTGCCTATGCAGGGGGTCGGACTCGATGATCTATTGAGGTCCCCTCCGACCCTAGCATCTATGAATCTATAAGAGTCTGGAGATTGAAGGGGGATTTGATAATGGTTTTCAAATAAAAAATAAATAATTTATAAAAAACATTTTTCTGAACATCTCCCCCACTGGGATCCCCCCACTCGTGGTGCTCGTAAAGGCAAGGTGCCAGAGGACTGGAAAAGGGCCAATGTGGTCCTCATTTTCAAAAAAGGGAGGAAGGAGGATCCAGGGAACTATAGGCCTGTTAGTCTTACCTCGGTCCTGGGGAAGCTCTTTGAGAGAATTATCCTGGTGCATGTCTGCGAGGGACCAGCAGGGGAGGTTATGCTTAGGGGCAACCAACACGGGTTCATTCGAGGCAGGTCCTGTCCGACCAACCTGGTGGTTTTCTACGACCATGTCACAAAATCCTTGGATGCAGGTGTCGCAGAGGACGTAGTCTTCCTGGACTTTAGAAAAGTCTTTGACACTGTCTCTCACCCCATTCCCATTAAGAAATTAGGTGACTGTGGTGTCGACACCTACACAGTCAGATGGGTCACTAACCGGCTGGAGGGCCGCACCCAGAGAATGGTGGTGGATGGGTCATTTTTGACATGGAGGGATGTGGGCAGTGGGGTTCCCCAGGGCTTGGTCCTAAGGCCTGCGCTGTTCAACCTCTTCATCAGCGACTTGGACGAGGGGGTGAAAAGCACCTTGTTCAAGTTCACAAATGACACTAAGATGTGGGGAGAAGTGGGAATGGTAGAAGAGAGGGACAGGCTGCAACTAGATCTGGACAGGTTACAGGGGTGGGCAGATGAGAACAGGATGGGTTTCAACACTGACAAGTGCAAGGTACTGCACCTGGGGAGGAAGAACCAGCAGCATACCTACAGGCTGGGGAACTCCCTTCTCGTCAGCACAGTGGCAGAAAAGGATCTTGGAGCCACTGTTGACTCCAAGATGAACATGGGCCGCCAATGTGGGGACATGGTCAGTAAGGGTAACCGCTCCTTGTCATGCATCCACAGATGCATCTCAAGCAGGTCCAAGGAGGTGATCCTCCCCCTCTATGTGACACAGGTCAGGCCGCAGTTGGAGTACTGTGTCCAGTTCTGGGCACCGCACTTCAGGAGGGATGTGGACAGCATCGAGAGGGTCCAGAGGAGGGCCACCTGCATGATCCAGAGGCAGCAGGGCAGGCCCTATGAGGAGAGGCTAAGGGACCTGAACTTGTTCAGCCTCCACAAGAGAAGGCAGAGAGGGGATCTGGTGGCCACCTACAAACTGGCCAAGGGGGACCAGCAGGCAATGGGAGAGTCCCTGTTCCCCCAAGCACTACTGGGAGTTACAAGGAATAACGACCATAAGCTGACAGAGAGTAGGTTCAGGCTAGACATCAGGAGGCGCTACTTCACAGTCAGGGCGGCTAGGATCTGGAACCAACTTCCAAGGGAGGCGGTGCTCGCTTCTACCCTGGGAGTCTTCAAAAGGAGGCTAGACAATCACCTAGCCGGGGTCGTTTGACCCCAGCATCCTTTCCTGCCCATGGCAGGGGGTCGGACTTGATGATCTGCTCAGGTCCCTTCTGACCCTACCTACTATGAAACTATAACTGAAGGATGATTATAAAGAGGATGGAGATAGACTGTCCTCCATGGCTGCAGGGGGACAGGAGAAGGTGCAGTGACTTTAAACTGCACAAGGGAAATTTAGTTTAGAGATTAGGAAGAACTTTTTGACTACAAGGTAGTTAAATATTAGAACAGGCTACCCAGAGAGACTCTGGAATCACCATACTTAGAAGTTTTAAGGCAAACCCTTGACTGGGATGGCTTAGTCCTACCCTGACTGGGATGTTAGACTAGACTTCCTGAGGTCCCTCCCAACCCTGTTTTTCTGTGATGCTTTTGCACACAGAAGATTTATCCCTGACTCAAGGGATTAAGGAAAGTAAATTCCAACCCAACATCATAAACACCACGTAAGGCAGCAGCATCACATCCTTTTCTGAACCACAGCTCAAGATGTTGCACACAATTCACGTCAGTGGAGGGTTTTCAGTTCATCCTATTAATAGTCTTAAAAAAAGTAATGTTCCTGTGGGAAATGGGGAAATGGCCCTTGAAAGTGGGCATGGGTAACAAAATCAGATCTGGGCTTTTTATCTGATTCAACAACACCTTCTCTGATTGCCTGTTTACTAGGAACTTCCTCCTTTCGAGCCCTATAAAAGAGCACAGCTACTGAGCTGGAAAGCATATGGTGGAGAGGACGGCAGCCTAGATTCACAGGGATTTCCTAATGGTTTTGATTTTCCTAATGGTTTTGATATTTGTTTGGTCGCTCCTGGTGAGTATTAGCTAAGATCTGGGCTCTGAGCACAGGCCTGCGAGAAACAGGCCAGTGCAAGAGGGCACTGTTTTGATGGACAGTGCCATGCTGGCTCGGTGGGGATGGTTATCCCTATGCTCAGAGAAGGGATGCTACTTGAGGATTGGTGGGGATGGTTAGCCCTATGGTCAGAGAAAGGATGCTACTGGAGGAGTAAGGTGGGACTTTGCTGAGAGTTTAAAATTCAAAATTATTATATTCAGAGGGGGAGGAGGAGCTCAGGTGACTATTAATGAGACCTGAAGTTTTCAGACCAGAGGCAATACATGACAATACATTGCTACCTGATGGTGGTTGATGGGAGACCCCTGGGAAGGAGCCGGTGGACACAAGGGCATGAGCGCCCACCTCAAAGAACCCTGCCTCACCACTGGCAAGAATGGCCTTGCCTGGCACTGGTGAGCAAGGGTGGATGGGCCAGGAAGAGTGACCCCGAGGTGTGCAGAGTAGGGGCACTTTAGGAAGAGGCTGTGAAGGAGGTGGCAGCCCAGCTGCCCATTCTGCACCTGTTCAGAGGGAGAACATCAGACTCCACGGCTGTCACAAATGCTGACTCTGTGCTGCAATTCTTAAACCCTGGCCACATGAAGCTACTTCTTGAGCGAGTAACTGTGTTTGACTGGATGGGACTGCTGGAAGTTGGCTTCAGCTGAAACACATGGAAACAAATTTCATGTTACTGACTCTTTTTGCAGTCCTGCTCTGCTGCACTGATTTGACGATGCCTTTTTGATCTCCCAGTGGCACAGAGAGGGATGGAGGTGATGTGGGGGATGAGGATGACAGGTTTTACATATCTCTGACTGTATCCGCATTTACTGAGTCATTGGTGTATTTTGCAGGGTTCCTCCCCCCGAAAGCTGCAGTTGGTTTTTCCATCGTTCTGTACAGAGGGTGGACTTGCCAGTCCATGTGAGTATGCAGCGCACATCCATTCACCCCCACCATAGTGCAAGGCCACAGATAGCAGCTGAACGAAAGGCTCTTTTCAAGGCTTCTTGGCACTGAGGCATTTGTGCTCTTTGCAAGAAGGGCAATCAAACACGTGCTTCTTTGACATCAGGACCATAGGTCTGTCCTGTCTTTGCTAGGAAGCCAGTGATTTTTCCTCACTATAATCCTGGGATGCACCTGCACCCTTCACATAACATAGACACCGTGTAGTGAGGTCTAAGGCAGCTCCTGCTTAAGGAGGAAGTCAGGTTGGGGAGGTATATTTTTGACCCAGTTTCTCTCAGTAGCGAGGCTATTTAACACTGCTCATGCACATCCCGGGGCAGAACAGAGGAAGAAAAAGTGTGGCATGTCCTAAGCAAGGGCAGTCTAGCAAAGGGCACATACTTCCCTCCCCTCCAGCAAGAAAGGGGACGACATCAGCTGAGCAGGAAACCTACCTGAAATCAGAAGCACCACTACCTTCAGGGTCAAAAACAAACAGATCCCATTTGTTTTCTTCTAGATATGAAGCATAAACTTTGGATTCTGATACAGAGGATCTGCTTCCATGGGTAGAGCCCACTCCATAGCTGTGACATCAAGGACCCATCGACTCATCTCCTCCTCCTGCTTTTCCTGACCCTCCAAGCCTGTTGCAGAAATTGGATCCTGGCAACAGAAGAGGACTGAAAACACTTCTGTCCCTACCGAAAAAAAAGGCCAGCATGTTCGTGGGCAAAAAGGTCATCCCGTTCCAGCAGGCATGACCTTCGTCCCATTCATGCCTGCAGCCACAGCATGAGATAGGATTCTACACTTGGTGGTAACTCAAGCCGCATACATGCTCTTGAAAGAAAGGTAACCAAAGGGGTAGTCCAGAGGCTCCTTGGTAGTTCTACAGGACCCGGGACAAAACAGAAGCAGGAGCTTCATCTTCACTTCCCCTACAAAGATGCTAGGATTTCACCAGGTAGAGAACTTGGTTTGCTTTTGAATCAATCACCTTTTCCCCAATCCCTAGACTTCAGTACCCTTTAGATCCAATGCAGAAGGAACTGACATTGGAGATTGAGAGCCCACAGTAGCCGCCTAGGGGGAGGAGAGGGGAGGTCAGGTCTGTGATGAAGAATCATCACAATCAGTTTTGACTGATGTCCAGCTGGAGGGGGACACTGCAGCAAGAGGGGGAGGGAGCCTTTGCTCTTCGACCCTCCACTTAGTGTTTCATGGTTGGGAGGTGCTAGATATCTCCTGTAAAAAAAAGTTGGCTCAGACATTGCGTCTCATGCATCTGATGGGATGGGGTGTTTGACACATCTATACCATACCTACTGATTATTCATGCCAGACAGAAATAAAATGCTTGTGAGATCCATGTGTGAGATGGTAATTTCTGTTCAAAATATCTGAGGGTGGGCTGGGAAAAACCACATTTCCTCTATCTGCTACAGGGAACCTCTTCCCATGCCCAAGCACATAACTGGGTGTCAAGGAAGGGCTGATGGAGTTAACAAATGGTGCGAGGCCTTGGGAGTTCCTGTTCCTGACACCCTCCCTCCTGCTATAGATCCTTGCTCTGTGGACAACAGGAACTGGACAGATCCATACCATCTGGGAAATCCCATCCTATCTTCCCTATTGCTGCCACAAGGAGATGTTCTCCCCTAGCAAATCCAAGCCTACACGTGCTGCAAGGGGCCAGACTGTTGTTATAGCATCAGTCAATTGTACTTCTCTCAATGGGACCTTCCACTGAGACATCTCAAAGTACCTTGCAGACATGAATGACCAGAGCCTTGCAACACTTTCCCTGGGGGAAAGAAGTATCATCCCCATTTCAAGAGATGGAGCAACCTGACATAGCAAGGGAGCTCCCCACCAGGACTGAGCCCAGGAGTCTGGGTGTCCACTCCCTTGGTCCACCCATTTTACTATCCTTCTTTCCACATTACTGTTTCCTGCAAAGAAACAATCCCTGTTGGAAAAACACATGTATCATTTTTATTAATTAGAAAGCATTTCAGCCTGACTGCAAAATGATGGCTGCACGTAATAAGGTGTCAGTTCTTAGCTGCTTGATATGGCGTGGCATTGAAGGGGAGGCCCCAACTGGCAGAGGTGAATCCATCTCCGTTTCATTCAGAGCTGGAGCTGCTTCTCCATCTGCTCTCTCAACCTGAATTTCTGAACCTGGAATCAGAACAGAAGAAAAGAGAGAGCAAGTCAGGTGGGAGACAGCCTGCGAGAGCTTTACCTCAGCCCTCTCCCCACTTTCCTGGGCTGCCTCTTACCTTGCCTGAGACAGTGAGGGGATAGTGCTTCATGAACACTATATGCCGAGGGATCTTGAAATGGGAGATCTGGAAAGAAAGAGCCAAGAGCTGCAAAGAACCTTTCACCCACTGCTGCTATGTTACCTATAGCTAAGTGCTTCTAGCTTTCAGGCCACAGCCTCAGCTGGTGTGAATCACTGTAGGCTTCTTGCTTTCCGTGATGATATGCAAATTCACTCTAACTGAGGTCAGTGAGTCAGGGCGGAAAGCAGTGCAAGCATGCACTTGGCTTGGGGAGGATGATGGGGAAGGGGGCAGATCCTACCTTGCCTTTGCAGAATGCCTTGATTTCCTCCACGGTGCAGTCCTGTCCGGCCTTCACTCTGATGCATGCGCAGATCTCTTCTCCCATTCGCTTGTCCTTCACACCCACCACCTGGTCGGGATGAAAGGACACGTGAGTCCCGGGAAGCATTGCTCACTGGGTCCCTTTCTTTCCCCAGAGGGCACTGGGAGTGCCTCACCCCTCACGTGCTTCACTGCTCCATCCCCCTACCACCCAACGGCATTTTTGTCCTGGATGCTGGAGTCCTTAGAGCAGGGTCTTGGGACCAAAGTCCTATAATGGCAGAGCCCACAGGCCTACTCCCTTGGTACTAGGAAGGTTGGATCACTTCTCTTGGGAGTTAAAGATGCTTTCCCTCAAATTCCCCATTCAGGACTCCTCGTGCCCCCCAAATATCATCCTCAAATTCCAGCAATGTAGAGACCCAGGTGACTCAGAGCCCTTGGAACTGGACTAGGATTATTTCAGCAAGAGCTGTGCCTGGCGCCAACCCAGCATTTACTAAAGCACTGCTTTGCTTCTGGGGAGACGTGGTTGACATGAGAACTGGACGATGTTCCTGGCAGACTGGGAGCAGCTGCTTGAAGCAGCTACAAATCACTTCTTCCCTGCTTGGTGATGAAACCTGCAGCACAGCTCCTCTTCAGGGACTTACTTCAGGACAAAAAAAGAGTCTTTCCTGAAGTTTTAGTTATTAATCCTCATTCCCCTCTACAGGGTTTTCCAGAAGAGGATTTCAAAGCACTGCACAGATGTCTGTGAGTTGAGAATTGAGGAGAGGAAGGGCTGCAATCCCCACAGTGCTGATGGGAAAGCAGAGCAGAGAACGTGTCCAAGATCACACAGCGAGTCCATGCCAAGGACAGGGATAGAGCCCAGCTGATCTGACTCCCCCGTTCCCCGCATGATAAAAAGTCACCAGACAAGTGAAAAGCTGAACCCTGATGAAAGGTTCACCAAGCCTCCTTGTGCTACTCACCTGCACCTCCTCCACCTTGGGGTGGGTGTGTAGAAACTGCTCCAGTTCTGCTGGGTAAATGTTCTCCCCTCCACGGATAATCATGTCCTTGCAGCGACCTATAATTCTGCAGTAGCCGTGCTCATCCAGGAGAGCGATGTCCCTGAAACGACACCACAGCCCTTGTTCCAGGTATCTCAGCTAAGAGGAAGGATGACTTATCCACCTGGCCAGCCCCAAGGGGTTCTCTGCCCTGGCATGCTCACTGCCTCACAGGCTCAGTCCTGAGTGGCCAGAGGAAAGGATGTCCAGGGATGAATGGCCAATGGGTCACCCTCCCACCCAGCTTGCAGCCTGTCTCCAAGATCCTGCATAAACAAGAGCTCAATCCAAGCTGGAATTTCCCCTGCCAGCCTCACCTTAGATTTGGTATCAAGTCTCCAGATGTTGTGACTTAAGTGCGATGGACCAAATGCAGCCCTCCTGCCACCTGGTTGAACTCCATGGACGTTCATGGGACTGAACCTACCGACACTAGGGCTGACTCTAGTCCATTTTGCCTGTGGGAATAGCTACTGCTTCTCACTCACATACAGGGCCACGTGCACCAACCACATGCAGGACAGAGTTTCAAAGGGAAACAATGTTGGGGAGTTTCCAAACTCACCCTGTCTTGTACCACTTGTCATCAGTGATCACTTCATTGGTTTTGGTGGGGTCTTCCCAGTAGCCCAACATGACACAGTAGCCTCGAACCTGGAGCTCCCCAGGGGTATTCAGAGGCACAATTTCTCCAGTTTCAGGATCCTCAATCTTTGCCTGCAATGCAAGAGAGCCAGGCTCTTCAGGTGTGATGCAAGTCCCGAGCTGGGTGGAAGACAGACTGGGAGGAAAGGCAGTGGGTGCGGTACGATGCCTACTGCTGGCTGCTGAAGAGGTGAGGAAGGGTGCCAACAGTTTTGTGCTGCTGGGGATTGGAAAACTGAAGCAGCAGGGGAGGTGGGGAGGATCATGTTCACCTCTGTGTGGGGAAAGACGCATCCCACGGTCTCAGTTTTCTGAGAGATGCTGTCCTGCGGGAATCCCATGAAGGTGACGGGGCTGTTCTCCGTTGTCCCATAGGCTACCTGCAAATATTGAAAGGGGGACACACCTCAGGGAGTCTTCTGGACAAAAAGAAACAGCTAAGGTCTAAGGTGGGTGAATCTAGTGATGATTATGGGAAGCAGGGATTCTTCACCATAGGCCGCAGATGCCAGGCAAACCTTCCCACGGTCAGATCCACAGGAGGGCAGCTCCCGATACGACTACCCCTGTTACACCCCCCGCAAGGAGACTGAGAAGAAAGGAGTAATGAGATGGCACACATTGGATGCTTTCTCCCCCATCACTGCCACCTTAACAACATTCAAAGCCTCCCCCTTCCCCATGATCCGCTGGAAGGGCTTTCTCTCACCAGTAGCCTACCCTTCAGTGGGGAACCTGGCTTCTTCCCTGGCCATTTCCCTGTCTCAAGTGATCTCCCCTGCTTTTACCATTTCCCCTGGACAGGGCCCTGCTCCATCTGCTCCTTGCCAGCCCTGCTTGACTCCAGACGTCTGTCTCTGGACGTACCCTCACAAGCACACTCTCTTGCTCTTCTAGATGTGCCTCGGATCTGCCACGTAACAGGGCACTTGGAGCCTGGGAAACAATCCCAGAGCTGGTTCCAGGCCCCTGTTGGTGGTTACATGTTTGATCTCCCAGCACGGATGCTTGCCCTGACCCTTTGGTGTGTGGACATCAGAATTCCCGATCCGTTAATAAAGGCATCCCAGGATGGCGCCAGCCGCTCAGGGCAACTACATTTGCAAGCCAGAAGCACCACATCAGGACAAAGGCTGTGGCGCTTCTGGCTGACGTTCCCTCAAACGCTAACCCCGGCTGTGGGTTCTGAGTCACCGCATTTCGAGGCCACTCAGCTTTTTTTTTGCTCATCCCAGCAGTCAGCAAGTTCACAAGGCCAGACGCTCTGGATGCCAGGGAGAAAATGCAATGCACTTCCATGGATCTCGGAGCTCCAGCTGGCCCTTGTGCTGCTAGGGCTGGGGGCCGTTTTGTCCCTAGAGGCTGGGACCTTTCTTAAGAGATAAGAGATTCATCTATGAGCTTCGCTCATGGTGTCTGGGCAGCCCACCCGTTGAGCGTAGCATGGTGATCCAACGTGGCTGGCTTAGCAACAGAGCCAAATTGGCTTGGCAACAGAGCCTCATGGGCTTAGACTCAGAGATTGTTTAATCTCTGCTGCTGGCCACTTTCCCCAAGTACATTCCTGCACTGCTTAAGTCTCTATGCAGGCCACAGTTTTTGGAAGCAGCTTGGGATGCTTGAGTCCCAGGCAAACCAAAGATCCAGAGGTTAAATGCAATTGTTGAAGACCAAGGGTAGATCAAGACCCTCCTAGGGGGTGTAAAGTTGGGCCCCACTTATGGTTTGCTTTGGAAACTCTTGCTAGCACACAATAGGCTCCATGCAAAAGCTGGCCCAGATTCTCCAGTGGAAGCCTCTCCTTTCCCAGAAGCCCTTTCGATTGTCTCCAGGATATTACAGAGACCATTTTGGTGAAACCTTATATCGCTAGGTGCTTGGCAATCCAGCAGGAAAGATTTCAATTGTGCTTCTCCATCCAGGCTTAATCACAGTTTAGCCATTGGGAGGAAACGCATAGGGCTTAATGTTTAAAAACGGATTTCTTTCCCACCCACTAAATAGGAGTTTGTTGGCTGGAGCCACGTCTCTTTTTATGGATGAGACTTAAAACCAGGTCTTAAACACTTATTAAAAATCCCACTGCACTTTTTAGCAAGAACAGAGGCATCAGCCACAGCATTTGGGCCAGATTCTGAGTCATTATTTTCTTCCTCCCTCAACTTCCCCTGTAATTTTAATTGCCTGCAGCCTTGCGTCCAATCTGCTTGCAGGACGCTCCCAGGGTGGCTGTGGTGCACCAGTGCCCTGGAGATGTCTGGTAAAGTGCTCTGGGTACCGTGAGCTCAGATCCAAGTGCTGCCTGCCTGTGTTCCTGGCACCGGGCTCTTCAGGCTCCAGCCCTAGCTTGGCTATGAACGGTTGGGTACTAGGAGTAACAGAGGCTGCCTCGCTAGGACTGCCAGAAACACAAGGGTGTGAAAACCTCAGGCATAACTGTTTTAACAGCTGCAATAAAAGATGGACCAGAGGTTCCCAATTCAGACTCTGGGATATCAGGGTAAGAAGAGTCTCGACCCTCTGCACATTCTTCTGCTGTGACTATGGCTGGTGCCCTGGCCACAACAGAGTCTCTCTGTCCCAGCCCACATCCCGGGCCGGCTCTCAGGCTGCCGTCCACTGCCTGCTGCTCCTCTTCACCTGCAGCTCCCAGCTCCCTCCAGCACCCTCTGGCTTCAGGCAGTCTCTGTCTTGCCTGCACTACAGGGGCTCAGCCGCCTTTTTGGGGCTGCCCATTGAAGTGGGGAGTAACCCAGGGCCTATTAATGACCAGCTAGTTCGTTACACCCGCCTTTACTTTCTTTATCCATCAGGTGGTCTGTGCTGTGGGCAGTCATGCAGCTTTGCATCCTGGCCCAGAGGTAGCTCATATCACCAACAAATGAAACGAGGCTTGTGAACAATTTATAACCCAACTTAAGTCTGGAGAAGTCCTTGAGGATTCCTAGCTTTTCAAGGCCAGAAGGGACCGTTATGACCATCCAGTCTGACTTGCAAGAGAGCACCTCACCCAGCAATTTCTCCATTGAGCCCAGCATGTCCAGACTATGTAATAAGCTCCCTCCAGAAGTGGTGCAATCACCTACCCTGGAGATCTTCAAGAGGAGACCGGACAGACACCTTGCTGGGGTCCCCTGACTCCCAGCTCTCTTTCCTTCTTGGTGCGGGATGGGGCTTGACCCGATGATCTTCCTAGGTCCCTTCCGGCCTTACAATCTATGAATCTATAAGCTCAGCTGGAGCTGCAGCACAACTAGTCTTGATACAAAGATGTTAAATGATCCAGCATGTCCTTAGGATCCTTTGCCCGGAAGAGACCAATGAACAATGCAAGGACAAGCCAACTGGAGACCATTTGGCACTGGTAGGGAAGCTGGCAACTCACTGTAGCCAGGCAAAGTGAGTGTCCCCCGATTAGCACAAGTGGCAAATATTTAAAAAATGACAAGCCTTCCAGGTTATTCTTGGTGGTGAGTGATGCTTTCTTGTGGAGTCCTTGTCTGAACCGGGAATAAAAAAACATCGTAGTAGAACTGTCCGTCTTTAAATGCTGCTTGAAAACATTTCCTGCTAAGGCTGTTCAAACACCAGCCACCGAGGACGGGGCAAAGAGGTTTTTAAAGACAGTGTCTTAATAGACAAGAAACACACGAGCAAAACCGGACAACAGTCTCTGCCGCAAACATTTGGGGATTGACCTCCAGGGTGCAATGGGGGATGCAGCAGACCCAGGGTCTAGCCTCAGCTATGCCACTCACTTGCTGTTTAATTTGGAGGAAGTCATTTGAGCTTTCTGTGCCTCAGTTTCCCCATCTGTACAAGAGCAACAGATGCATTCATTCCCCTTTGCCCTCAAATAATGCTAAGAGTTTGCACTTTAAGGACATGACTCCTCACTGCATTTTTCAAAATGGAGCTAGGCTGGGGTGGAGTGGAAAATCATTGGATGCCATAAACCCTTCACAGACGCTTCCTCTATAGAGTATTATTATTTAGGATCAGGGTGGGGCAAAAACTCTGTTTCCAATGTAATAAGTCACTCTTGATTGCCTGGGCTGTATGAGGATGTGGAGGCACAGACAAACAAACCAAAAGCCAAACCAACCTTAATTCTGTTCATGATCTAGGGCAAAACGGCAGGACCAGCTTCAGAAAAAAAAGGGCAAAAAAAATTGACACGCGATAAAAGGGATTTCCAGGCTTCAAAGAGGGAGAAACGAACGGCTGAAAGGAAAATAACAAACCAGAGGAAGTACTTCAGGATCCCTAGCTGGCTTCTCCCCATGGCCCACACCATGCAGGAGGGTTTTAATCAACCCTAAACCAGTGCCTGATATTTTGTCTAGCCTTGAATATCTCTGCTCTTGCCAGCCCCAGACCCTCCCTTGGTAGCTTGCTCCAAACTATTCTTAACTCTTTTTCTTAATTACCTGGTTCACTGGGGAAACTGGCCTAACTGATGCTGTCCCTGGGGCTGGACCCTCTGGGGTTGCTCCTCCACCCCGAAGTGTATAGTGGACCTGACCCACTAGGTTTTGCTAACCTGTAAGTTGCTGATCACGTTGCACAGGGACATCGTGCCCCAGTGACATCTTCCCCCATAGCCACAGTATCTTCTTTGTGTCAGGATATCAGGACACAAACAAGCTCATCTTGTGGGACATCCTGCTGGAGTCCCCACCCACCCAGACAGTCCCAGTTGGGATGGGATGGAAAGGATCCCAAAAATATCGAGTGGCCAAAGCGATGCCTGTGTGTTGTGACAGAACAGCTGTGCCCGAGAAGCCCATTTAAAACCAGCATACCCAACTGGACTGGCAAAATGGCTCCAGGAGACAGTGCTTTCCTACATTTCTGAAAAACAACCTCCTGTTATTGCACAGGCAGGACAAACTGCTCCTAATGGTTTGGAGTTAAAGCTGCTTTTCTTCTTTCCAGGCCGATGCGTGCTCTCGAGGCTCCTAAGTGTTTCCCCAGCCCCGCGAGCATTGCTGTAACGCTGCTCAGTGGTGACCAACGAGGCGTGCGGCAGTTCCTTGCTGTTTTATCAACACCTTGAAAAAACTTTTGCTGGGCAGCTACCCCAACGACTGGATGCTGGGAGACGGCACTAGAAACTGGAGGTGGGGAAGGCGGAAAGCAAATGGAGAGAGCGAGGGAAAGTACACAGACAGAGAGACTTGGAAGGACAGAAACAGAAACACCCTTGGCTCTGAGTGTATCTGAATGCTCCAAGTGGTTGGCGTCTTGCAAAGATGGAAAAGTTGGGAAAAATTAGGCACAACCATACCTCCCCCACCCACACCACATTGACAAAAAAGTCAATGGTAAAGTTCCCTTGAACTTTTCTGGGGTCAGGACTGTGCCTCATGGCCCATTACCTTCCTGTCTGCATCTTCTATTAATAATTACCATTTGAAACACAAACAGCTCCTGGGGAATAGCATCCAGCCACTCCCAACTCACACACCACCTGCCTAGGAGGAAGGATGGGTGGGTGGGGATGAACAAGCAAGTCCTTGCTCTCAGAAGTTTTAACCCTATGCTGTCCCATTCCTGTGGGGGTTGTTTTCTAAGTCAGGAAGGGGGCAGATGCATGGCAGCAGGAGGAGGCAGGGGGTTGAGGGTTGGGGTAGGGGGGGAAGTGGGGCTCCATGAAGTGCATGAGTAACAGGTGAGAGGAGACCTGGAAGAAGAAGTTTTGCCAAGAAGTGCACACCCAGCCAGAATCTGTGGTCCAGGCTGATTAACAGGCGTGTGTGTTATAAGGCAAGGGAGAGGTGAAGAAACCTGGAGGAAGACCTGGATGGACAGGGTTCAGTGGGAGAAGCTGGAAAGAGAAGAGTGAGAGATGGGGAAGACAGGCTGGCAGGGATCAGAGAGGAAAGCAGGCTAGAGAAGGGTGGCCAGGCAAGGCCACCAGGGAGCCAAGTTGGAAGCACAGTGGTGGGGGGCGCTGCTGTGCATACAGCTCCCTAAACCCAGCAGCATGCTGGCTGGTCCTTAAGCATGGACAGGGAGCTTGAATGGACAGTAAGCTGGAGACAGGTGTCTGAAGCTCTAGCTACTGAAAAGGCTTCTTGCAAAGGCTCAAGACAGAGACACCCTGCTGGACTCTGAGCCTTGGGGTACAGGTCCTGGGCCTATAGTCCAAGCCTGACCATCATGAAGGATATGGCTCTCCCCATGGACTGCATTACTGGAAGAGAAGCAGAGCACTTGGCATCCTCAAAGACCTTCTTGCTAAGCCAGGACCATCCATAGGAGCTCCCAGGGAGCATGCAGGAGTGCTCCCAGTGTGCTGCTCAGAACAAGATGCAGCCTACACCCGGCTATGGGCTCTGCCAGGTCTCCAAACCGCTGCAGGGAGTAGGGGGAAGCTGCAGCCCTGCTCTCGCCTTGCTCTTCCCTCCCCCTTTCTGACACCTTGTACCTATGGGAGTACTAGGAACAGGCAAGGAGGAGCCCCCCTCATTCTCTCCATGCACCAATACAAGGGCTAACCTGTGCCATTCTCTGCAGGTAGAGAATGACGGCGGCATTGCCTCTGACCCCACTCACACTATTGCAATCCCACTGGCTTCAGCGTTACTTCAGATTTACCCTGATGCAAAGCACAAAGCAGTAGGGACACTGGCTGAAGGGAGCAAGTGACTCTGGCTAAGGGCATTCATAACCATTCTTGCACAGAAGTCGCCCTTGTGACTAATAAAAACAAAGCTCAAAAGGGGAAAGGGCGCTCTCTTAGAGCCACAGAACAGCCCTGACCCACGACACCAAAGCAACGCCTTAAATCTATATTTACGCCGTTTTTAGAAACCACCTATTTATTTGCTTAGCCCCTGAGGGCTGCGGGAGGGAGTCAAACACTGGTAAATGACTCCCGCACTGGCTTCACACTCTCTGTGCCGCGGCAAATGTTTGCAGAACTGTTAATCAATTAAGAAAGAGGGGATTGCAGGATAATCCTGCCTCTTCGGAGCTGTCCCAGCAGCCCTGGTCCCCAGGGAGCTCGGAGGCGGAGGGCTGAAAGGGGCCCAGTGCACTGTGGCATCGCTCCCGCTGCAAAAAGGAACACGAACACTGGGCCCCTTGTCACCGAGAGACCACATGCCACCCATGAGACACTGGCACGGCTCAGTCAAGCTGTGAACTTGTGAGGACCGCTGCCCATGTGCTGCCCCAGGCCTCACTCATCCCCAGTCATGGGCTATGAAATTCAATGAGGAGAGACTGATCCTGCCAGCCAGGAGCTCAGACACAAACAGCTGGGAGCCCGAGGGCCCCTCCCAGCAGCCGGGCACGGCGCCAGTTTGTAGGGGGGACGCCAGCGCGCTCCCAGCCTCCCTCAGGAATCTGCTCGCCGAAGCAGGAGAGTCAAAAACATCAGGGGGGGGAAAGAATTTTCCTTTTTATTAAACTTCTGGGCATCTAAAAGGGGGATTTAAAACCAGACTCCTGCTCCCCCCGCAACACGGGTGCACTGCCCAGCTCCCGTTCTGCGAAAGGCAAGCTCTGGCCGGAAAGAGCAGAGAAGCCACTTAACCTCTGTGGTATCAAGCGGGCTTGTCCTATGTGGACCACTTGAGGGTATGAAATGCATCCTGCCACCTCCAGGCTGCAGAACCTCCCTACGTCTGCACTCCTGATGCCTACAGGCCTTGACTGAGTTCAGGATCCACACGAGGAAGTGAGCCCTTACCCCGGAACATGGACAATAGGCACGGCAGACAAATAGGGAGAGAAGGTATATTTTACACCTGCCAATTCAAAAAGGAGAGAGAGAGGGAGCCACAGAGCCGTACAATTTAACTGGAAAGGATGTTGTGTGGTGCCACGTGTGGGCAAAACTTATTTTGTGGGTGGAGTTTTAAAAGGACCGCTGTTTTGTTCCTGGACTGGCAGGGACAGCCACAGGCACGGCAGCCTGTTAGCAAGATTGAGAAGAGGAAAGTGAATATCACATGCTCATTTTCTCCAAACAGGGGACAAAAGATGTACCATATAACCTCACTGATCAATCAAAAATAGCCTGAACTTACATATCAGTCGGGAGCTGCTCATGCAGGAGACTCAAGGCCATTCACTATTTGCAGAAATCATTCAGAAAAGAGTATGAATAGGTCTAAGGAAGCTGTAAGTCACAGGACATTCATTCAATCAGCAGCAAGAAAGAGATGGAGTGTTTGGAATAAATTATGTTTTTTTTTAAATCATTCACCCAGCTCCAGCGAGGAGATTTGCTAATCATACCTAACTTGAGCTGTTACACTCCCAGCCTGCACTGGGACAGCAAGGTGAAAAAAATCTGGGAGAGATTTTTTTGGATGTTTCTCCTTCTATATGTCCTAATCCCTTTGAGAGCCTCAATCAGGCTATTACCCCAGCGTTCAATCCACTTGCCTTACGGTTTTGGAGGCCTGGGTCCTACATGTTACTCACCCACAGGGAAACTTGGTTGGTGGCAGCTGGGAGCTTCCCAAGAAGATGGAGCTGAACCGTTCTCAGTGGTGGCGGACGACAGAACAAGGAGCAATGGGCTCAAATTGCAACAAGGGAGGTTTAGGTTAGATATTAGAAAAACTCTCTCACGAGGAGGATGGTGAAGCACTGGGACAGGTTACCCAGAGAGGTTGTGGACTCTCCATCATTGGAGGTGTTTAAGACCAGGCTAAACAAAGTCTTGGCTGGGATGATCTAGTTGGGGATGGTCTTGCTTTGAGCAGGGGGTTGGATTAGATGACCTCCTGAGGTCCCTTCCAACCCTCATTTTCTATGATTTTAACAGATGCTTGACTCTCACATAGCTCTGAAATCCACCTCCAGGAATGAAGCGGGACAAGAGAGCCAGGATTGGGGAGTACAGGAAGAACAAGGCCTGCATCCATAATGCACCCCCACTCTCCCAGGCCTCTCCGTGTCTTGGGGTCAAGAGAATCTAAATTCACCCCAGAATTTGTATTTCCCCCCCCAACTTTTTATAAAATAAAAGCAACATTTGAATATACATCTGCAAAACAGAGGCTCTAAAGCTGCCAGTCTTTTTGCATAACACTGCTGGGAGCATGCTCAGTGGTGCTGGCTAATTCCACATCTCAACAATGGAAAAACCCAGTGATCCCTGTGAATAAGCCAGTCTCTGTGTCCTAAGTCAGCCCTTGGATTTCCTCCCTTTCTTGAGACTGTCTCGCCTCTGCACAAACTCCGTCGGGGCTTTGTAGCCAGCTTCAGAGGTGGAAGCCTCAAAAAGCTCACAGTCCTGCGCTCAGCTCGCAGTTGTTTGCTGCAGCCAGGACCTGGCGAGAAACCAGCTCAAAATGTTCCATATCCAAACCCCACCCCACAGCTCCTCCCCGATCTCTGCCTCTCGCACTCAAAGATAGGGAGACCGAGGACTCTTAATGTCTTCACCTTATTCCCCTGGAAGGGGACAGCGTGAAGCACCTGCTGTGTTTAACTCCCCTCCTTATAACTCTTCTTTGCAATCATTATCCCGATACACACAACCACTTGAGGCCCCGGACCCTGCTCCCTCTGCACTTCCACTGGCCGGATACTACACTGCATCTTTCCAAGTCCCCACCGTCATCTTCCCCCCTCCACACGTCCTTCTTAGAAGCCCTATGCTCTGACCCAGCACCACGTACCACACTGGACTCAGCCTCCTCAGCAGTATCTAAGCACAGTGGTCACTACCGCTCTAAGTTATTCTGGCCATCCCGCACCATTTCACCAAGGCCTCAGCCACCGTCCCATCCTCAGTGACCGCGTATGGCAGAATCGCAGCCGCTGCCCCAGCACTCCAGCCTGACCAGAAGGCAGTCCAACAGAGATGCCTTGGACATACCGTTTCTCCCCATTACTATGGCACCATGTGCTAATCCTCCTCCAGACACAGGGTTATCAGGCTGCATTTAGCTCAGCAAGTTTTGCTCCTCAAGGGAAACCACCTGAAGTTCTGCAGGAACTAAGACTCTCCCCACCAGACCTTCCTCAAATTTAGACAGCCCCTACACATGGTCAAGATCCTGAAGTCCCGCATGGCACTAACATCCACGTAATGCAGGTGCAATCCCCACAGAGTGCAACAACGAACCTTCCCCAAATCTCCTACAATTATACTTAGTCCTTGCCAAGAAATACTCCAACTGAAGTCAACAAAAAGTTGGGCAGAATAAAGATTTTGCCCTTTTGGGAACAACAGGGAAAAGGTGCCTGCCTGAATGTCTTCTAAGCTTTGGATAATAATCCGAGATACAGCTCAGTAAGTATTAAGCACATGGAAAACATCAGTGCAAGAGGCTAGAAACTGCACTAGTTAATAGTGTCTGTTAACGACCCTTCAACATCTCAATACTTCAATACCCCAATACTGCTGGTACTGACAGGGGACAACTTTGCTTTCCTTTAGGTGCATCTGGATTCCTGTCTCTCAAGACGCTGTTCTCCATCTCTGAATTACTTAGAGCCTTGTTACCACCTGATTCAGTGGGGAGTGAAGAAATCCCCAAATCTAGGCAAGCTCCCTGTGTCCATTCACCTCCCTGCTCCAGAGAGAAAAACTACCTCTACACAGTCCCTTTTTTTTTGCAGCACAGAGTGAAGACGCTCCTCTGCTTGGTGCCAAGGAGTTAAATTCACACTGAGCTCCCAAAGTCAGTTGCTTCCAAGTAAGAGTCTGGCTGCTGCCTGTGGTTTGTGGGAAGGGATTTTGTTTTTTAATAACATTATAAATAGGGCTGTGTTCAGCTCGCTGCAGACACACTCACTTTCTCTCCCATCTCCCTCCTCCTGCTGCCGCCGCTTCTCTTTCCCCCATCCCTTTAACAACCATCCCAGTTCTGGCCATGGACCGGTCAAGCTTCTTCCTCAGCTTACTGGTGTGCCTCCTTCCCGTTCTCCAGGCATGTCCCCCAAGCTGCCACTGCCACGGTGGGGATCTCCAGCACGTCATCTGTGACAATGTGGGGCTGAAGAAGATCCCAAAAGTGCCAGAGCAAACACGGCTTCTCAACCTGCAGCGGAACAACTTCCCTGTCCTGCCGACCAACGCGTTCAGGGAGATGAAAGGGCTCGTGTCCCTCCACCTCCAGCATTCGCACATCAAGGAGATCTCCAGCGGCGCCTTCCGGGGACTGAAGCAGCTAGTCTACCTGTACCTCTCCAATAACGACATCAGCGTCATCAAGATAGGAGCCTTCGACGACCTGACTGAGCTCACCTACCTGTACATGGACAATAACAAGATCTCAGACTTGCCCAAAGGGCTTCTCTCTCCGATGATTAACCTCTTCATCCTGCAGCTGGGCAGCAACAAGATCAGAGAGCTGAGGTCCGGGGCCTTCAGCGGTACCAAGGACCTGCGCTGGCTCTACCTCTCTGACAACTCCATCTCTTCCATCCAGCCTGGGGCCCTGGATGACGTGGAAAATCTCGCCATCTTCCACTTGGATAAGAACCAGCTGAGCACTTACCCCGCGGCTGCAATGAACAAGCTGAGGGTGGTGGAAGACATGAAGCTGTCTCACAACCCTATGAAGGTCATTCCTGACAACGCCTTCCAATCCTTCGGGCGCTACCTGGAGACCCTCAGCCTGGACAACACAGGCCTGGAAAAAGTAAGTTCCTTTCCACTCTCTTTCTTTTTAAATAAGCAGCATAAGGTCAAATCCTCTTCTCCTTTACATGCTGCCACTCTAGGGACCTTTGTCCTGATTTGCACTCATGCAAAAGAGAGGAGACTCAAGCCAATCGTCTCAGCAGAATGGCTTAGTGTTAATAAAAATGCAGCTGAAACTCTGAAAAGGTTTATGGGAGAAACAAAGAAAGGGAGGGCTCCATCCTCCTGGGATCTTTGTTCTCCACAAAACTGAGATCTCCTGGGCTGGGCTCAGAAAGGTGGCATGTTCTCCCTCTACCTAACAGCTGCACCAGTCCAGTGGGAAATGTATTCTGGTGCTTTAAACAAGCAAAAGGAGCCCCCCAGCACATGGGAGGTGGGATGAGAGAAGCAGCTGGCCCATGCCTTCATTAGCAGAGCACAATCTCTGGCCAAGCTGGACAGTCTTGTCATCTTAGTTCAACCTGGGTACATGCTGTTGCTCAGACGTGGGAGAGTCCTCCAGACAGGTCATGGATCGGAGCAGTTTCTTACTGATGCGTTGCAGACAGGTAGACGGGGCAGACACACAGACCTTCACCTTTTTCTTCCTCCTTCCAACTTTACACGTTATAAAGAAAGGTTTGTTTATTGATGATCTTGCCAGAGAAACCCTTGCAGTGTGCTACAAAGAAGCCCATTCAGGTATCCCAGCAAAATACCTCTCTTCTTCTCCCGGAAAAGAGGCATGACCTACAGGTAGCAGCATCACACTCAAGGAACTGCTTGAAACAGAGCCCCTAGACTGCTAGGGGTGCAAGGAAAGCAGCAAATCCAATGCAGGAAGATCACCTGCAAGCAGCACAGTGTTCTCAATGCCCGGCTGAGATGCAAGTGGATGGCACATATACAGAGCAGCTCACAGCTTCCCAGGATACCATGGCAGGAAGCAGAAAGATTAACACTCCAGCAAGAAGACATCCCAATCTCTGGTACAGGAGGAAGGAGAATATCCCAGTGATGAAACAGGGCACCTCATAGCAAGAGAGAGCTACCGCTGTGCTGTGCCTGGTGCACTAGCTGTCTGCATTTAGGAGGACAGCCCTGAACAGCAATACAGCACTATCAAAAGACTTGGGACTTATAGCACAGCCAGGGGATGAAGGACCAAGTCCGTGTCCCAGAATGCCAGACTAGGAAGCTAGAAGCTGGAATGTCTCCCATCGAGGATGACGGCACAGCGCCACCTACTCAATATTTGAGATTTCTCCTATTCTTGAGATGACAGTCCCAGCAGGATGGGTGTAATCAAGATTTCATTTATGAAAGGACACCCTGTAGTGAGCATATTGCCCAGTGAGCATGTCATCCTCCAGGGATGTCACTGCTGTAGGCATCAGCTCAGCTTCTATCCAGTTTTACCATGTGCACATCAAAAGCTGCAGGTTAAATGCAATACCTGCTGAAGAGGCCCAAGAACTTGTATCTGAATTACCTGAAAAAAACTGCAAGTCTTGGAACGGAGTCATGTAGAAACAGTTTGATGCTGCTTGGAATAAGAATGGAACTGCAAGAACTGAATTCAAATCTATTTCAGTCTTCAACCTGTAGCCGATATCTACCTTAACATACCTTGGCTGGCAACAGCGTATGTAACTTCTAGGAGGTTGATGGATTATATCCATTCTCACTCTCTGTCTGTTATACAGATGGTGTTAGGCTGCATTCTTGTTCTAACCTGACTGTCTAGTTCTGGAACCTGCTGGTCCTTCTCCTTCCATCCTTTCCGTCATGATCTTAATACTGCTAAAAATATAAAAACTGAGAAAAAGGCAAACCAAGTATTATCTGACCTGGCACACAGCTTCTTTCAGATGGAAGGACCCCAAACCACAACACTGATATAATATATATATATATATATATATATATATAGATAGATAGATAGATAGATAGGAATCCTTTCATCCACCCTTCTAGAGTGGAATGCATGGCTGCATAATAGTCACACATCACGCAGCTCCTTTGCATGGGAAAGTGGAGAAGAAAGGCATATCCAATGAACTGTGCAGGAGTTAAGGAAGACAGAGTAACTCTATGTAGGTTAATAACCCTAACTTCGCAAAAAGGCGTCCTATCTTCTCTTAATGACCATTTGTGGACACAGTCTTTTCTGAAATATGGCAACCCCAACATCACTGTACCTTCAGGACATTCATTTATTCCAAGTGAGCAGTGCCACCTAATGATCAGTCCTGTTTTGCAGCTATGGATGTACTGAAGCTTTTGTTTCTTACTCTAAGTTACAATTTTTTTTCTCATACCTTCCAGAGGCCTGGTATATATAAGAGCCAGGGGTGAGCCATTTTGCGCTGCTAGACGACTCCCTCGTCACAAAGGCCACGTGAGATGTGACATCATCATCATGTACTTTAAATGCTGCCAGCATCCAGGCTGTGACCCCTTTTCCCCAAAATCCTGTGCTCAGCTTTTCTTTCTGGAGATGGCTGGGTTTGTCTGTGGAGCTGCAAGTTGGCATAGCCAATTTGGTCTGAAAGTAATCTTTAGGAGAAGTCCTCCCATTGTCCCAGTGCGAATCGAAGAGAAGAGATCTGAAACATGTTGGCAAATCTAGAACTTGGAAAATCCTCCCATCTCCACTTCTATATAAGTTACTACCATAATACAAGTCATTAATAACTAATAATAAATAACTCATTCATCATGGATGAGGATAACACTGTGGTAGTTTCCAACCCCGTCATGAATGACCCGTGCCCCTGGTGGCTGCGGGGGCACAGCGGCAGCGGTGAGCTCCTGCAGATGCCGCCGGTGCTGTCGGTGGTGGAGGCAGGGGTGGCAAGCACTGACCAGGAGTGCACTGCCACGCTCAGGGGGTGCATGTGCACCCACATGCACCCCCTATGCATCATCCCTGAACCACGCCCCCCTCAAAAAACAATACCAGTTGCTAAAGGGACTTGGGACCAGATTATAGGTGCTATAAGAACAATAATCATGCACCTAAATGACGGCTCATCTTGGAGGATCCCAAAATTCATTATTAGTTAAGCTCTGGGAAGAAGCAGAGAAGCTGTTTAAACGTCACGCGACAACACTTTGGGACAGGAAAGTGAAGGAGGAGGAAACACTGGAATGAAGCCCCAACGGGATCTGAGGTTGTTGGAATGTAAAATGTCTGTTCATTCAGTAACGAACTGGAAAGGATGGCCCCCAGCTGCATTTCCACAATTACCTGCAGCATGCTGGAGGCCTCCCGTTCAAGCACTCATCCAACACAGTGCTGCTCAGCTTGAGAGATCTCACAGGTCTGAAGCCTAAGAGATGCAGCAGCAGGCCCCATCCTTCTAGCTTGCAGCTAAAAGCAGACTCCTGGACCCAAACTGAGGGGTCATTTCAGAGAACTGCACCAGTGAGAGCTTCTAGCGTGAAGTGACAATATGCAAACCGCCATTTGAACTGGAGAGTTTTCTGTTGAGCCTGGTACATGTCCTCTTCCCTCCTCCTCCTCTTCAGAAGCCGTGGGAGGAAGAGGCCAGTTTGTTATTGCCAAGAGAATCACTCTTGCAGTCAACAGCTTCATCTGCAACTAGTGTCCTCCAAAGATCGTCTGTGTTGATGGGTTTGCATTACAGAGGGACTTTTCCAAACTATTTGACAAAGAGGATGGTGAGGGGGAGAAGGAAGAGGCTATGTGGTGATGCCCAAACAGCTGGCTTTATCTCTGGCCCAGGCAGCATTTTACTCCCTGGTTTGTGACGAGGACCTGCTTTTCCAGCCTGCCCCAGGCTGTGAATACACAGATTTTGTAGCATCTCTGGCAAATGACCAGGCAGGAGAGGAAAGAAAAAGAAAGAAGTGAGGAGGCTGAGAGGCTGGATGCCTGCCTTGCTGCTCCTACGCTGCTCTGAAGCCAAGTGTAACTTTCCACTCAATGTCCACTGGGCACTGCCAAAACCTACAGCCCCTTCAGACTCCACAAACACTGCCTCCATCAACAGTTCCACAACAGAGAAGGCAACAGGCACTGGGAGAAACTCCAGCTTTGGAAAGGTTTATACATAGGGACACGTCTGAGTCCAGTTACCGAGGTGGTGCACGGCTCAGGAACAAACGGGACAGGCCAGACTGCAACTTTTCTTCAGGGTGCAAGTATGTGGCTGTGAAAAACAAGTAGTAAATGGGAAGGAGTTGGAGGTGGGAGGAATGGCCCCATCACTCTTGAAAGACTGTGCTCTCTTCCTTGCTCTCTGTCCTGTCTCCTCAATCCTTCCCCTTTGCCACTTATTCTCTCCAGCCTCACTTCTGTCACTTGAGCACCGGCTGCCTGGGGAGGAAGTGTAGAGAGAATACCTTACCCTTGCTTCGCAGTGATCTGCATCAGCCCTTGTGCTTCAGTTTACAGATCACGCCTTTTCTGGAGTGACCACCCTGAAGACGGTCCATCTCGAGAACAACAAGCTGACCCAGCTGCCCAGCAACTTCCCATTCGGCAAACTGGAGAAGCTCACCCTGTCCAACAACCCCTGGCACTGCTCCTGTCAGCTAGCTCCTCTGCGCAAGTAAGGACCTATTCCCTTCTCTATGTCTCCTACTCAGTCTCATTGCCCAAGTCCCGGTCAGTCCTATGTGGCTCCCATCCATCCGGCAGAGGGGAAGGTCTCAGCGAGTTTTAGCTGGCTCTGGCTGACCAAGTATGGGGAACAGTACTGGTCAGTTGTGCCAAAGGAGACAAGCCCCATGCCAATACCTTGCACTAAGATGGTTACCAGTTTCCCTGGAACCTTTGACCAAGTGACTGGTCATTCGTGCCCTTCTGAAACTCGAGGTGGTGGTGGGGGGGCTTTCATTTGTCCTTCTCCAGGTGGTTGAAGGCCAGCCGCACCCGCCCTGACGGGGCCTGCACCTCACCAGCTCAGTACCGAGGACAGCAGATCAGAGACGCTGCTGTCCTCCGCAGCTGCAAGCTCCCTACCAAGCGGTCCAAGAAAGGAAGTCGCCATTAAACAGGTAAGAGCCAACCACGCCCAGCAAAAACCTCTGGCCTTGTCTCTTTTCTTGCCAACTTCAAACAGATCTTGGTGCCAGCCAAGTCAATGGGACTTTTGTTTTCACTGATACTAAGGTCTGAGCCCAAAACAATTCATCCATTTATTTGCGGAGATCTACATTTAAAAGTCTTTGTTTCCCTGCCAACAGCAGATGGCACCACAGCTTCCTAGTGCAGGGAACTGAGGCCAGAGCAGCTGCAATGAAGTCAGCCCAGTGAAGCAAACCCAGATTTAAGACCAGGCCACAGAGGACAAGCAAGAGCGAAATGCCTGGGTGCTGACAGACATGCAGCTCCCTGGTCTAATTCACGGCGCTTCACTGAAAGCGCCATGAGTTACACCAACCCTCCCAACCAAACAGACATTCGCTGTTGGGTCGGGAGGGTGGGGGATCAAGCTCCGCTTTGGAGCCAATCCAGCCGAGGAGCTGCGTGTCTGCAGCTTCTCCCCCCTTGCCCTGGCCCACCCACTCCCATCTCCAGCGGTGCCTACACAAAGGAGCAGGGAGGGGAAGGAGCTTGGGCTGGGGTTTGCGCAGCCTACCTTAGAGTGGGGGCAGGTTGACTGGAGCCCCCAGGTGGCAGGAAGCTCCAATCCACCCGCCCTTCCCTGCCCCCATGTGCAGGCTGGGAAAATCCCAGCCTGAGTTCCCTTCCCCCTCCCCTCCCATTGTAGACAGCACCAAGGGGCAGGGATGGGTTGCATCAGTCCAGCCACACAAGCAGACAGAAGTTAATGAAGGCACTTTGCTTTGGAGCACCTTCATTTGAAGCCTCATATAATAAGGCTTAATTTGTCACATGATGGGGGACTTTTAAATACTCTACAACCATGCACTTCTGTTAGGGACAGCTGTGCAGCACTTTCAAGGGGCTGATCACGTGACAAATGTAACTTCTATCTGTGCCCTCTATTAAGCATCAGGTCCAGTACTTCTCTGCTATAGGCCCTGTGCAAATAATGGAGTTAATTAAAACAGCAATAATTTGGCCCACAGTTTCTTCCTGGTTTGGGACCATAAGGCTTTCATTTACTGAAGTTTCAAAAGTATCTGTTTAAAATATTTCTGAAGGGACTGGAGAAATCAGAGAATGAGAGTTGAGATATTAAGCCTTTGCCTTTCAGTCAAATCTGGCCAGTCAGTAATGGCCAAGTCACCGCCACCCCACAGTTCAGGGTTTGTGTGAAATAAGCTGGTAACCACCATGTAGTTTCTAGGGGAGCTGGTGGTCTCAGCACAAAAGAAGGCCATGGAGCTTGGGCTTATCTCGTGTGCTGGCAAAAATCCCTCAGGTCCGGTTTAAAACACATTGGCAGAGGACAGCGGGGAAAGTTGGAACAATGCCTCCTCAGCCTATATCAAAACAGAAGCCCTCGCTCTCCAGGCCTGCCAATCCAGCACCTTCTAACAAGCTATAGATTTACCTCAAATGCATGAATTTATTTCAAAATAAGATCTTTGCCTTGAAACGTGGCATCCTCAAGCCAGAGCTGAGTCCCAGGGAAGGGAGGGTTGAGACAACAAACTTTTTGAGTCTAAAGCTCCGGGCAGCCATGGCAGAGAGGAGAAAAGGGGAAGGTGATACAGAAAGCAGGGCTGACTTGCCTCTAAGCAAAGAGCCTATTGAGCCTCTCAGGCCAGACACTGAATATGCAACTGCATCGCGGAGCCACATTCCACACGGCTGAGGACTGCCAGATGCAGAGACTCTTAAGGATGCACAGAAGCAAGAGCCTCACCGGTGCTGCCACTCTCCTCATCCATGCTTCATCTGCTGCTTGATTCTGTCTGCTTGAGGGCCAGATCTGAACCCCCTCCATTAATCTGGGTTTGGGTCAGGCTCTTGATAAGCTCCTGGAAGAGAGAGCTCCTCTGCTTCTTGGTTGTGTAATGGGCTATGGGCCTATGGGGCACCATGTCGGCAACACTCATCTCAATCCTCTCTAGCAGAACGGGTTAAGGAGCAGCTCCTGGAGCCCACTTGCAGGCGTGGTTCCTTTCTAGACAGGGACATGGACAACAAGATGGAGAAAACAAAGTGCATGACCCTAGTGCCTTGGAGATGCCAGATCCTCTGCCTTTTAGGGTGATGTTATTTCTGCTGGCCTAATGGAAATCTTGATGGATTATAGATGGAAACCCCAGTCGTTCCATACAGAGAGGGTAAACGTCCACACTAGAGATGGAAATGTTATTTTTCTAAACCACAATGATTATTTTATGAACATGCCAGTCCCTTCTCAGCTTTCTGCCCTTCCAGACCAATCGCGCCCCCCCCAGTAACAGTATACCAATGATGATAATGCTCTGCTTTTCTAGAGCACCTTCCCTTCAAGGATCTCTGTCGCACTTAGAAACATCGGTGAACTGCTTCTCACAACTGGCAAGGTGAAGCACTTATTCCCACTTTGCAGGTGGGAAAACTAAACACTTCTGAGTGCGAGTGCCCACAGCTACACATATACTTGGATGCCTTTGCCTGGATTTAGGTGGCATGCTCTTTTGAAATATGGATCCCTGTAGCTCCCTCTG
The DNA here is from genome assembly GCF_000455745.1 of Alligator sinensis. Taxonomy (NCBI): domain Eukaryota; kingdom Metazoa; phylum Chordata; order Crocodylia; family Alligatoridae; genus Alligator; species Alligator sinensis. The sequence goes on along the minus strand of NW_005841938.1, from coordinate 394,795 downwards.
ATCTCACTGGAGTTATGGGTACACAAGGTCTCTGAAAGTCAGGCCACTTAGTGAGATATACAGGGATGCTAATTTAGAGGCAATATCTTTTTAAGAGTGGCTAGTGATTTTTACATGCTAAATGAGACACCTTTAAGGGGCCTGGTTTTCAGCTGGAGAGGGTGTTTAACACAGTCAAAGCAAACAGGCTGCTTTGAAGTGTCTCAACTTGGGCACCAAAAATCATTTGTTGCACTGGGAAATTCAGGTTTTAGGCCGCTGCTGTTAAGGCAGCAGAGTTTGAATAGTTTGGGTGAGTTTCTTAAGCATTAGGAAGCAAGTTCGTGGAAAAGTCAGGACCAGAATTCCTCAGCCTCAATTCGAGCAGGAGCGGTGGTGGTAGGATCTCTGCAAGAGAAGCCAATACATCTCTTGACTTGGAGCACTTCATTCAAAGACAGTTAAAGAGCCTTGAGGCACCTTAATCTACTTGAAGACCCTTTAACCATGCCAATTTATTTTCTTTTTTTTCAGTAGGCCCCACATGGCTAGTCCTGGTGACTGCCCACTTCAACCAATCACAAAACTACTGACTCCTTCCAAGTCCATCCTTCAGCTTCTTCCACCTATCAGGAAATATTTCTGATGTATCCAGAACACCTCCAGCCTTCTCACAGTCCCCGCTTCTCTGCAGACTGCAGGATGGAGTACATCTTTTCAATCTTTTCTGACATTATGTATTTTTAAAGAGTCATTTTAAACTAAAACTATGCATGACCACGCTAAGACAAGCTAACCTAGATCCTGCCAGTAAAGCACAGTCATCTGCCCACAGACAATGACGTAACCAGTGGCCCCGATTGCCCCCATCTCTCTCCTTCCAGTGGGGTGGAAACAAGTGGAAAGACACAAGGGTTTCTCCCCGTCTTTGCCAGCGGGAAATCCTCTCTCAACTCATGCAGACAGAATCCTCCTCCCACCTGAGGAGTCGATCCCTGCAGGTCAGGGCTGAGGACCACAGGGGAAGCCATGTCCAAGAGTCCATGGATGCAGAGAGGGAGCTTCCCTGTCGTTCCAAAAGGAGGCAATCTCTCTGTCTGGGTCAGGCCTGACGTCTGTTAGTGGAACAATGTTGGGGAACCCCCAACACTGAAATAGTTTGGAGGCTCAATTCACTTCTTGCCCCTCCCAAGCAAGAGGCAAGGTATGCATTACATTGCCCTGTATCTGGGGAGCGACCGGGCTCTACCTTCCTCCTCCTTTGCCTTCCCCAAGCCCAGAGAACCCAGTGAGAGGCAGAAAGATGACTGTGGTTTATTGTCCTGGATTTTACAGCACCACAGTTTCAACTTAACTGCATTTTTTATCCTAAAGATTTATATAAATATATATATATATTTATTCCTCTGTAACTGAGTGTAAATGACCTTTAAGGGGATAAAAAAAACCTCCTCTTACTTCTATATAGAAAAAAAATTGTATATTTTCTTATGTACATCTTCTGTATAAAGCTCTTGCTGCAAAGATGAATTCAGCTGCTCTCCACGTGTCTTCTTGAGATATATGCCAGAAATGGTTTAAGGGTCCAAACGCCCAAACGAACGCAGGACTTAACACCTCTTATCCTACAAGCCAAGAGAGGTCAAAGCCAATTTGGAAAGAAGGGTTTTATTATTATCCCTGCCGTGGTGCAGAGACAACTGAGCCACTCGCAGAATAGTGGCCAATTGGTCATAATGGCTGAATACATGTGCAGGGCTCAGCTCAGGCTTGCTATAAAATCAGCAGCTGCTACCTGATGGCAGTTCATGGAGTTATGCCAAGGCACAATGTTCGAAGCTGAGTCCTAAGAGCTTCACGGGAAAAAAACAAGGCTCTCCCTTAAGGCACCACCTCATTCCAGCCTGCTGCCCTATGTTCCCAGTGCCTTGGCGCCATTCAGTTCAGATTACACCCATCCCTATAAAACTGCTGGTACCGGCAAGTTGTGCTGGCACTGCCAGCAATAACAGGAGAAATCTGACTCCCGGCCCCATGTGTTTACCCGTCACCACAACCTGTTTCCTTAGCCTTCACAAGAAGCCTGGCACAGAGGTAGAATAACTGCCTTTCAAGTAAAACAAAACAGACTCCCTCACCCATCTGAGTTATCCCAAATGAGTTTCTCCAAAGAATATGGAATAGGATTTGGGGGCATCCTCTGGAGCTGACTAACCAGCATAAGACAGTGCCCTGCTCACCCAAAGAAGCTGCAAAATCAATCAGTTAAACTCCTAGGGACTCCCTGAATGTGGACAGGTTCACCAGGTGTTCATGGACAGGGGTGTGGGTGCACATGGGTGCTTACTGATGGAGAAGCCCACCTGCTCGGGTATGAATACAAAGGGGCAGCCAGATCCGACTGTCCTGATGGTTCAGGGTGTGACTATTTATCGGGCTAGAGACCGAACGAGTGCAATTCAAGAAGCAACAGGACAAACAAGCATACACATACACATACATGATTGAGTCAGCAAGGCCTTGTCCACAGCGCTTATCCTTGAAGCATGCAAAACAGGGAAACAGAACAGTTTACTACCACTCAGAAACAAAAAATGGAATCTCAGGGTGCAAGGCAAGTCATGCCCCCTGCGTATAAAGCTCCCCCCTTTTCACAGGCCTCACCCCACAAGCCTCTTATCATTTAGCAAGTAGCTGAGTCTATACAGCTTCCCATGTTCCTCCCCAGCCTGCCTAGACCTTCAATCATCCCCAGCCCAACCTTGTACCCCCTGCACAAGACTGGAAAGCCCATGAGCCCTCTGACCCGATCACATGCAGCTGTGTTAGCTCAAGGAGCTTTCCACTACTATGTTGACTTGTACTTGCTCAACATCCCACTCAAGGGAAGGATGCCGGTGACCCACAGAGTCTGACTCACCACGATTTCTTTCATGTTCATCTTGGTTATAATCTTCCTCATGACCTCGGGAGGCACTGGGGACCCGGCGACGACTCCTGAAAGGAGGGCGGGGGGAAAGATGACTGCCTTGGAGACTCTTCTTGCTCAGACCATCTCACTCAAAGGGTTTTCCATCTCAGTGCACCAAGGTGCAAAAGTTCCTGCTCACAAGGTGTAGCACTTCCACGAACATGGACACTAATTCATTTAGAAGCAGAGCCTCAGCATGACACTAAGAGCTGGGCATTTGCTTGGAGGAGCTGAGGAGGTAACACAGTTCCTATAGCAGGACAAAGGTGCTCCAATTACAGCCTGTGGAGCAACATTATCTGACCCGTGGGTCAGCCGTGGCAATTAACACTGCCACTACTCCCCCACTGCCAAAATCCTAGACATGTGGGGAGCCCTGGTGGCATACCTGGTGGGGAGGAGGTGAGTGCCCTGCCCTGCTATGCCTCTGGGGAGCCCCACGGGCCAGATGACATAGCCCCAAGTGCTGGTTGGGCCACAGACCCACTCTGCACACTGGTTCAATCTGGCCTGTGCAATAGCTGCACCCACTCCCCGGGCCCCTGGGGCCGGAAAGGTTGGACACCACTGCGTTAGGAAAGAAAAGTTTTCAGCACAAGTTCACACAAAGCCGAAGCTTTGTAAATAGAAAGTATCAGTCCAGGAACACACACTCCTTGCAGGGGGATGCTTCCAAATACTACCCCACTCCTGTCAAGGAGTTTTTATCCTAACCACGTCCCTCTCCAGTGGGAGAGGACAGGCAACTCTCTTACCAGTTGAAATAGCTCTAATCAAGGCTGGAGGGCAACCTTCATGCTCAGGCTCATGGGACAAGATGAACCGTCTGTGTATTTAATGCACTTGGAAAAACAGGACCACTCTCAGCTAACAGCCCTGTCCACGTCCTTCTAATGTAGACATCACCAGAGTCTCCGGGTACAACTGTTACCCACAAAGGGCAGGCACTCTCCACAGAGATTTGGGTTGCTTTTTTATACAACAGAAAAAGGAAACTCTGGAGTACTGCACATTTTCTATCTGTGGTTTTAAACAGGCATGAAAATATAGCTCTGGTAAATTGAATAAATTCACTGCCCATCACACAACTGCTCTTTTTGCCTTAAGGAATGTATACTGAATACAGTATGCCAGGCATGTACTGCCACATGTTGGTGGATACTGGTATGGAAGTCAATGGGACTACTCCCAGCATACAGCGTCCGCTTGCTGTTTCCAGCAGACAAAACAGCTGGGTACCTCCTTCAACCTGTCGGGCAACTACTCTGAGGAAAAGAGAAAGGGTGCTAGAAATATGGAAATCATATGGAAACCTCTAATGTCAGGCCTCAAATTTAACAGTGAAATAGAGAGAACAAGCAACGTGAATCTTTCCTCCTCAACAGCAATTTTCCTGGACACCACAACTAATGACCAGGGATCCTGGTTTTCTCTGGCTAAAAAACCCCCCCAATTTTCGGATTTAAAAAAGTGACTCAAAATCCACATTTTTTCAATGATTAAAATGAAACACCACTATCGTGATTAAAATGAAATAATTTTTCCATGATTAAAGTGAAACACCACTTTAGTGACTAAAGTGGTGTTTCACTTTAATCATGGAAAAGCATGGATTTTGGGTTACTTTTTTAAATCTGAAAATTGGGGATTTTTTTTTTTTGTATCCAGAGAAAACCAGGATCCCTGCTGATGACTATCCAGGTTCCTTCTTAGAGGAGCTTCAGCATGGGTTTTGCTGTTGCCATTTGGGGATTTTTTTCTTTTTTTAATCAGAGAAAACCAGGGGATTTTTTGTAATCGGAGAACACCAGGAGCCCTGCTAATGACTGTCCAGCTACCTTCTTGGAGCAGATTCAGCACGGGTTTTGCTGTTGCCATTTGAGCACCTATACTTACCCCCTTGGAGGGTCGAGAGGTCGTAGCTGTCGAAGTTGGGCTGGGCAAGCATGTCTATAAACATGGTTGGAGTGCCATATAAATAGGAGCATCTTCAAAGGAGGGGAGAGAAAAAACAAAGCTGCCGTTACAGCCCGCTGCAGTATGGACCCAGCACCCTGCTCCCCACCACCCCTGCGTGAAGCTTTGGAGAGTAGTGCAAGCTTGGGGTTATTGGATTAATGACTTGATTTGACATTTAGGCAGCAGCAGTGCTTCCACTTTACAACTACCCAGGAGTAGCACCCTTGAAATGCAGCCATTTCTGGGGTGCAGCAAGGGCTAGAAAGAAAGGGCAGCTGATTATGCACAAAGACCCAATCCCATTCACTAATTGCACAGCAGCAGCACACCTTCCAGCCAAGTCAGCTGGGACCAGGGGAATCACCGTATGCTTGTGACTGAGACAGAGCTATCATAAACCCGAGTGCAGCCGAGACGGGACTCGGGAAAGACGGAGAACGTGACTCAGCAGGAGTCAAGGGGAGGAGGGAGAGAAAGGCCAGGATCTGGGGCTGCCTGCCAGCAAAGCTGAGGCAACAGGCAAAGGCCGAGGAGCTGTCTTATAGCTAGAACATGCAAACCGGTTCTCACTTCTCTCGAGTCACCGCCTCCAGCGCTGCTTTCCCCTCAAAACTGGGAGATGAGAAGATGGCAGTGGGGCCGTGCAGAGCCATCACCATGCACCCTGCGACTGACCCCAGGCAGTGGTAGAGTGGGACAGGGACGACAACCCGGGAGTCCTGGGATCAAGCCAAACAAAGCAGTGAGGAGATAAGACCTGCTCAGGGTCTGAATCATCTTGTATCAAGGAGCACATGGGCACCTCTCTAAACCACATATCTCTAGAGCTGGCTGAAGCATGGCCTTTCCATGCCTCTGCAAATGTCTGGAACAGCCTGCAGAAAACCTTGGTTATCTGGGGAGTTTTTATTGCTTTTCAATTATTTTTACATTATTTCATGATATGCCAGTAACAGCAGAGTAACAACTACAAATGCCCTGGCAGAGTATAATAGAAAACCCCAACTATAGCACTGATCTTTTTATTTTCAAAATAATTTAGGGCAGCAAATACTGAAGCTTCATCTCTTCTTTTCCCAGATCCAAGTCTTCCCCATTTGTGTGATTACAGTCAACCATGCTGTTATACTACAATGTCAGTAGTAAGTGTTTCTGACATGAGATGAAATAAAAGGAAAGTAAATGGAAAGATCTCATTAAATAAACTTTGAAGTAAAATTGCAAAAAAAATTCCCGGATTTTCTGAAACTAAAATGGTCCAAAAATGAAACCAACCAACCAATCAACCAAAAAACCCAACATATTCAAATATTTTTCCAAAAGAAAATTTGTTTAAATAGTCATTTTTTTCCAAACGTTTTAACTTGGGGGTGGGGGATACATTCCAAGGAAACTTTCAGAATCAGCTCAACTGCAGCAGCCGTTCTCATCCAGGGTGCTACAGCAACCCAGGGTGCTGTGAGATCCTTTTGAGCGTGTTGCAAGATGCAAAAACATGTACATATGGTTCACAAGATAAACCTAGAGATTTCAAATAGGAATCCAGTGTCAAAAACACTCTGACCTGCAGTGCTCTGAGTGCTCTGCAGTAGAAGGAAAGCCCTATTATTTTTCCTGTGATCACAAAAGGAGTGAAAGCTAAAAGCTGGCATTTTCCCAGGGGCGCCTTGACTCTAACGAGGGTTTCTTTGGGTCAAACAAGGTTGAGAATCACTGATCTACAGGATACGAGTGCAAGAGATGGGTGCCAGATCTAATGAGCTGAGGACTGCTACCTGAAGCCTGAATGGTTAAGGTTCACTAAGCCCAGTCTTGTGAAGGTGCTTCCTGTTGCCATCCAAAAGGCATACCCCTCCTCCATCCTCAGTGATTGGGGTTCCCCTTCAAGCATTCTCTCACCACCCCTAACCCCCAGCTTGGAGTGAAAGACCCCCTTTTGCTGGTCAGAGGTTTACCTTCTTCGTGAGTTCAGGCCCACTTTGGCACAAGCAGCACCCATCCCCAACTTATGCATTCATCCAGGAGACTCACCGACTTAGAGACTCCTAGTCTCATTCCAATCAGGTTTGCATTATTCACAATGTTGTAATGGGAGAGAGTGGCCCCTTTAGGGCTTCCTGTTGTACCCTGGAAGACAGAGAGCATTATGAGATTCTCTTTCTACCACTCTTTCAGGGTGTGAGGTGAAAAGGTTCCTTGTGGGGATGCCCCAACTTGGACATTTTTGCAGCGATCTGGCCCTCTAGTCTCTATCCAGACCGGGTGGTATCTGAATGGAAAGCACCACAGTTGTAAAGTGCAAACAAAATAGGTTAACTATAGCAGAGATCAGTGTGATAATTTAGCTGATAAGCTTTGCTGTCAACCCCTAAGAAGTGCAGAGCTATGGGACTGGAAAAAGAAAGGGGAAAATCTTAAATTATCTTCTCAACCCTACTCTGAAGGGGTGGAGAACAACATTCACCTTCCAAGCTTAGCATGCCCACACTGGGTCTGGTGCCATTCACAAGGACCAGGGTATTGGGTGCCAGCTGCAGGGCAGAGCAGTGCAAGGCACCTACCGAAGTGAACTGGATGTTGATGGGCTCATTATGGGACAGAGTCTGCTGGATGTCTCTCAGCTGCTTCGCATGGGTGCTTTCCGCAGCCTGCATCACTTCGCTCATCTGGAATGTGCCCGGCAGCTTGGAGTCCAAGGTGATGACAACTGATAGATCAGGGAGCCTGGCACAAATAAAAAACAGGCAGAAGAATGGATTGCTTGATACCTGTGGGTTATCAAAGGTACACTCCTAGGAAGGACATCACCATCTCTCTTGACACAGGATGAAGTTTGCTAAGAGGGTCAGAGGGGATAGTGAGATAACCCTCTTTTTTTTTAACCCTTCTATTTAGCAAGTCTGGAATGCAGATTATACAAGAGGAGCTGTGTGTGACAAAACTGGGATCCCATATCCATGGCTGAGCTCAGTCTAAATGAGAGTTTCTTCTATTTCATGGGTAAGAAACTGTATGATTGGTGGCTGACTTCAAAGTGGGGAAAAGAATGGGGCCCAATATTATCAGCCAGTGGTCTGGGGTCTATCTGGTGTTCAGATAGCTCAGCGATGGATGTCACAGAGTACTGAATTCAACAGACAGAATTTGCTTGGGACCTTTTCCCCTTGGGATTATTCAGTAGGTCCAGCAGTAGGTCCATCACTGTGCAGGGCTGAGGACGTAAAGCAGAGCATGGATGTGGGGTTGCTGAGAGGATTTCTGGTGCATCTTACTTACCTTTTGCTCTTTATTCCTCCTGGCTTGGATTTCTCTAGCTCAGGACAAGCTTGCTTCAGGATCTCATAGTATTTCTGTGATTTAAACTGAGTGGGAAATACCAAAGCCTTGCAGCCAACCTGCGAGGGGAAAGGGAGAGAGAACAAGAGACTCCATCAAAAGTCAAGCTAAGCTAAAATTCATATTATTCAAGAAATAACGAGTAGGCTCTGGCACTGGAGAGGGCACAGCACTGGCAGTCACTGCTGATGGAAAACCTCATGGCCCCAGAGAAATTAAATGCAAGAAGCTAGGTCCTTAACATGATGACACATGGATTTTCTTCAAGGCTGGCTGGTCTACAAGCAAGTGTATATTACAAAGACCTTATCTTTAATGAGCTTTGACACTCGTGCTGGCATCGACCTACCAGGAACTGTGCTGTAAAGCGGCTTATAAAGTCACCGGATAGGAGAATAACTGGTCCTTGCAGAGAGATAGGGAAGCAGCACTACCCCTCCCGTGGGAGGGAGACCCTGCACCATGCTGGATGACATACAGTGGGATCAATTTTTTTGTGGCTCATCAAAGCAGCAGCCCTGAGACCCAAGGCACGTGCTCACTTGCAATGAGATTTAATGTGATGTCTGGTGTAGGCAGATGCAACTCCATGGACTTCAGCAGAACAACACCCACTTATATTGGCCTGGGATGTGTAACCAGTATATTATACATAGGATCATAGGAATGTAGGGCTGGAGGGAACCTCACAAGGCCGTCGGCTCCGGCCCCCTGCTCAAGGCAGGATCCTCCCTGACTAAACCATCCAAGAGAAGTGTCTGTCCAAACTGCTTTTGAAAGTTTCCAAGCATGGAGAATCCACAGCTTCTCTAGGTGCCTGTTCCAGTGCCGGACCACTCTTCATTGTCAAGCAATTCCTCCTAATCTCCAACCTAAATTTCTCCTGGTGCAGCTTTAGGCCATTGCTCCTAGTCTTGTTCTCTACAGCCACAGAACAAAGTCCATCTCCATCCTCTCTGTAATCACCCTGCAGGCATTTGAAGACCGTTATCAAATCCCTCCTCGGTCTTCTCTTCATCAGACTAAATCACCCTTGTTCTTTCAACCTGTGCTGACAAGTTTTGCCTCCCAGGACCCTAATCATGTTTGTAGCCCTGTGCTGGACACTTTCCAAACTGACCACATCGTTTTTGAAGTGTGGGGTCCAAAACAGAGCACAACGATGAGGCCTCACCAGTGCTGAAGAGAGAAGAATCACTTCCCTTGATTTGCACGTGACACTCCTGCTAATACAACCCAGGAATGGAAGACGGAGCTTCCCTTTCCGAAACTCCTGCTGGCACTCAAGGTGACAGTGATACGGAGGGAGCCCAGGCCAGGGTTGAAACCAGCTTTAATACTGAGTTGACCAGTGCGAAAAAGAGAGCAGCTTGATTTTCCTAGCACTTCCATTGATTTTATTCACTCACTCCAGCAGCACTACTCTTGAAAGAGGTGACTCAAGCTCTTGGACTTGCACTATCGAAGCCTGGTGCATAAGCCAGAATGCACCTGCACAGCTGCATCTGCACGCTCCATGGCTCTACCCAGCAGAGAGCTAATTTGCATGCGCAGCTGTGGGTTTCTGGGGTTTCCGGGCCTGGAGCATTTTGCTGAACCCTTGCAGTTTCCTTTTTGTTAGCAAGAGAGCAGAACAGATTCTGTGCTGCTGATTGATACCAGGCTGCTGCCTCTGTCACTAGAGCAGCATGAATTGCTGACTTGATTGGTGTTTTTGCCCATTTGGCCAATCAACTGGAAAAAGAACCATTTAAATGTTTTCAGTTCGGGACAACGCAAAATTAAGAGAAAAAAATAAGTTCTCTCAGCAAAACGTAGAAACCCAAATATTTCATTTTGGGATCAAACAAACTTGTTTTGTTTTCAGGTTTCCTAAGCTTTTGGAGCCCCTAAAACACTTTTTCTTCAAAATTAAAATATTTTTTTCTAAATGGCAAAATACATTTCATTTTGATACGACTGGAACAAAACAATTACAGCGATGAAAATGAAAGCAGCATCTGACCTGCAGAGATCAAGATAAAAACAAAAGGCACATCTGCAGGGGAGGAAAAGGAAGTCACTATGTTCCTCCAAAGTTGATCAGAAATGAAATCTTAACTCGAGCTAGATCAGGACCTAAAACATAAGCAAGGAAGGCAGGAGCATCATGAGAGCTGTCTGATGCCAGCAAAGAGAGGTTTCAGACCCCAAGATCTAGGGATAGCAGAGTACCCCTCCACCTTTAATTTAGCTCTACATGCAGATGCCCTATCTGATCCTTCTTCTTCATGTATGGACTAAAGAGACTTCAAGGCAGGAAAAACATAGCAGAAAATAGCTAAATCTGGGAAAATGGAAGCCGGATTGTGAGAGGAATGTAAACAGTTTAAACAGAAGATGATTTGGGGAGATTGGGTTGGAGCCCTGGAGCACGGCTGTGGGAGAAGGACCTTTTTTGGCTGCCCCAAATCCCCCACTTCCATGTGCTCATGGCATGGGGGAGGCTGGTGGTGGCACATTGGCTGTGTCTTCTTGTACTAATCCTTTTGATTGCAAAGTCAAACAAGCCAGACCAGTGCAGGGGGCTCTGTAAGCCTGGATGGATTAATCTGATCCAAAATGAAGGTTGAATAGTTTTAATCCTTTGTTACCGGAGATAAGAAATCGGACCAGCTTAGTCACCCCTGGTAGGTGTTACAGACAGCCTGGGAAACAGTCCAAAGCAACTCTGAAGAGAAGGCAGGCATGAGGGCAGTCTAACCATGGCCACAACGAGCAGATGGAGTAAAACACAATACAGATTCAAATGGAACTGAAGGTGGCTATAGAAGAAACACCGCATGGAGCAATTCCTCAGGACTGTGGAGGCTGGCACTTAAGAGGCTTTTCTCCTCTCTAGTGTCATCCTGACCCCACTGAAGCCAATGGGAGTTTTGCCATTGCGATCCTCACTGACGCTGCCCTTCCAACTGAGCTTTCTGCCCAGCAAGCCTCCCAAAAGGCTGTGTCCTTATTGAAAGAGGCTTCCAGAGAAGTGCAAGGTTATTGCTTTTCTAGCTAGGAAACCCCAAGGGAAGAGTCAGCGGTTGGAGCCTGCTGCTCCTACTCCCCCAGCAGATCCAGAGGACCTGTTGCGGCTGGATCATGAGGCTTGGCTGTTGTTGAACTGACTCGAGGAAGAGCATTGCTTCATCAGGCTTGCCAACCACACACCTGTTGAACAAGCGAGTTTGTCGCCCTTAATGCTTTGCAGTCCAAGGGGACTGCTTCTTGGACAGACGCAGCTCTGCAACAAACCCTTCGTGCCTGCATGGGTTTTCTTCAGCATCTAGTGCAAAAATGACCATTGGCAGAGAGAGAGGGCTCCAAGGCAGGCAGGCGGAGGTGGGAAGGTAACCACAGGGAACAACAATAATTGAATGAAGGGAATTCATTCCAAGTATTCGCATTCTGCATGCCCAACCACTGCACAACGGCACTGCCTTCATCCACCCCCCTAGCCCTGTTCACGCAGATTGGCCTCTTAGCAGCCTTTCTTCCCACTGCTTGAATTTCCCAAGTACCATAATCAGAAGTTTGTTTCCTAGTGCTGTTCCCATGGTTACCCTCAGCCTTTGACACACTTCCATTTCAAAATTAAGTGGCATTAGTTGCAAGCGGTTCACAGTACCTTTCTGATCACAAACTCCAGCTCCTGGGCCTGATAGGCTGGATTCACAGACACCTACAAAGAGGAAGAGATGGGAGAATTAATCAAAGCTCTGAAGATGCCTTCAAACTCTATCTTTAGACCATATGCTCCAAGAGAAAACAGAAGACACAGCTTCTTTCTTCTATTTGAAAACCAAGTCTAGGGGATGCTCATCCCAAAGATTTCAGGGTAACATGGGAAGACAACTAACTGATCTTTATTTTTACAGTGTCACAGAGGCCCAAAGGCTAAGTGATACAGCATCATACAGATATGGCAAAGTTAGGGATAGGAGCCAGGCTTCCCGACTCCCAGGCATATGCTCAGTCCACTAAATTATGGTGATCCCAAATTCTAGGGGCAATTAGACTCCTTACTGGACAACAAATGAGATGGAAACGTCATACAGCTTATAACTCTCTCTAAATGAAGACTGGCCACCAGAACTGAGTCGAGCTATCAAATTCATATATTTGGCAGTCAGCCAGTTGAGCCCACTGACTCACTCTACCTAATACTATATGTTTTGAATTATATCAGCATGGCTGATGCTGTATGAACCTTCCTGGACGACAGAGTCCATCCAGCCCTTGACCCAAGGAGCTCATTGTCTAAATAAGACAAACCATACGTTATAGCAGCAAGTGATACCATCAAGTGATGGCTGAATCTCAATGCAGGCAGACAGCACAGTTACATATACTTAGAGTGGTCCCTTTCTATAGGGACACAGAATGAATTCAGGATGGATTTGAATAGCAAGTGCTTGGTTGGGCCACCAGGGCTGTATCTAAGGATGTTTCCAGCTTTTTTCATGCCATCATTAACTGTAAGGTACAACATGGGTGAGCTGGCATCCTTAGGTACATCCTAAGGTACATCATGGGTGAGCTGGCAACATTAGCTTGGCATCCTGAGTTACCCAGGAAAACAGGGTGAAGAGAACAGCTGTATGGACCTTGTTGAGACTGTGACTTCAGCTCCTTCGATGCATTATTTTATTTAAGTTATTCAAATCCCTGTGCTCCTGGTTTCATCCCCATCTCCCCTCTTTGCTCTAAGTGAAAAGTACAGGTAGCTCAAGATGAAAGACAATCTTCTTACCAGGATGATTCCTGCCTGAGCAGTTGCAAACTGCATTAGGACCCACTCATACATGTTGGGGCCCCACATTCCCAGCCGGTCACCCTTCTTGAGGCCAAGAGCCAGAAGCCCAGCTGATGCCTGGTCCACCTACAAAAAATGAAAAAAATCAATGTATTCCACAGTCAGATGGGGGAAAAGCCCCCTCACAGTGGGGTGCTCACAGTCTACATCAAGGCATATTAAATCCTTTGGGAATAATGTCATTTTAGCAGCCATTTTAAGAAACTGAGACTGCACATGCTGCAGCACCCATGTACAGACTGTCAGTTTATTGCTTAATTACTAGCATATTACTATAAATGATGCATATGCAGAAATCAAACCGCCTCCACTCACGGGTGATGGAAGGCACGAAAGCAGCAAATTTGAAGCACGTGTACAAAGGGAAGTAGGATCTGCTATAAGCAAACACCTATGGGTGAAATTACAGACAAGGCCTGTGAAACGCTTCATTCCTCTTCAGCCCCTGAAACTATGACTTCAATAGCCCAAAGCGCATAGAAGGCCCACTTAGAGGGGTGGACTCAAACCATACATGAATTACTGCTTGCTCCTGAAAAAACTCAGATGATGAAAACAATCTAACTTGATTTCTAACCCTGCCAACGTGTGTCAGGGCCCAGTTGTTACATTCAAATTACCATTTTATTTTGCATCATGACAAGCGTATTTCAGATTGGGTTGGACATACATGGCCCAATATCTTCAGGGGCCTCCCTGACACTTTCTAATTTTAAATGACTGGGATTTTGATTTTGCAGCCACTTGTGAGATCTCTCTGTCCGCTTCTCAGTTTAAGAAACAGGAAATTTCCATTCAAGTAAATACAGGGTTTCAATTGTTTTTTTCAGCAGAGCTCACAATTTTTTTCCTCTCTGCAGTTTAACAACCATCTAGCCGATCTGCACAACATGATATATGAACGCCTTGGGCCCGGGTGCTCATATTCATATATCAAACCAGAAATCATATTGCAAACATGGTGGAAATTTGCTGTCCAATTACACGTGGAGTATTGTTCATATATCCAAAGTACCCATTTGAGTCACTTATTATAGCTGGAGTTAAGTCCTGCACTCTTCATTCAGCAAAACTCTCACTCATTTCAAAGAGATTTTTACTTGTATAAAGATTGAGACGCTCCAGAGGCTGCGGGCTGCTGAAATGGCTGTCTAGACTGCAAATTTACCCTGCCTGCCAGCAACTCCCTCAAACACGTGTGCATGGTCTCCCAGTTCGAAGCCATGCAGCGGGGACTGTGGAGCGACGAGAGTGGGTGATTTAGCAATGCTGAAAGGCAGTCAGATGGCCTGTCCTCGTTGCTTTGCAGCTGTGGTTACGCTGCATCCAGCCCAGCTTGGGGAGCTGTGCAACATATTTGACGGGGTGCTGCCGAGCGTCACAAGTCTGCAATCAGACCCCAATGAAAAACCCTTCAGGCTTGGGCCCATAATAATATCAGAGAGGAAAACATTTCGTAGGAGCAGCAGTTTGTTCTGGAAAGTACTTTATGTATAACATATGCTTCTGGCATGGCTTGCCTCCTCCCTTTGACTTCATTCCTTACAGTGCAGGTAGATAGGATGAACATGGCAAACATCTTGTCAGGCAATGAAGCAATACGTAGGGTTTGCTATCTATTCAGGACTGGGCTAAAGATCCAGAAAAGACAAGCCCAACTCCCCCCCTGTCCTGCTCAGCCCCACGATGAAACGGCTTTCTGATTGTCTGAGCCTGCTTTCCTGCCAGCACCCTATGACTCCCCATGGTCATGGGGGATGAGCTACATACAGGACTGGAGTTCGTAGCACACCAACTGCTTACATCCTGTTTGAACTGGGCAAAGGTCTTCCGAACCCCTTCTCGACAAAACACCATGGCCTCGCGATCTGGAAATCGGTGGACTGTCTCCTCCAGGCACCGATCCACAGTTTTGGTGAGAAGTGGAACGTTTAAGATCCCATGGACGTAGCTGTTGGCTGCTGCAGGCTTGGGAAGGGATGCGTGTGTGTGCAGAGCACTGTAAAAGAAGAGACAAGGGTGAAGAGTGGCCAAGAGACAGAGGGATATGGATAGGGTCTTCCGTGCTGTACCTAACTGACAGGATCCTATGCTGCCCCCACTTTGAGACCATCTTCTATCCTGGTTGCCTTCACCGCACTATAACGTAAGATCCAAAGGATTTACAACCCCTGAGATTCTTGGTCCCAACAGGTCAGAGGTCCGGTTATAAGAGTAGATTATTGGATATAATCCAGATGCATTATGAGAACTCCTCCATACCATAATGTCCTACCTGTGCTAAGTAGAGGGCTCCTATTACCATAAATCCTATTATTACCCATAACAGAATCAAAGTCATAACCAACCTTGGTTCCCCCTCCAAGAAATTGTAGGGTTCTTCATTTTTTCTCTCTTCTCTCTTCCCTGCATTTATATTTTCCCTTTCCTTTTTTTTTGTTTTCTCACTCCTTCCTTTTATGTGGCCACTGGAAGTGCACTGCCTACCCTAGTTTGAGAAATCCTAATTTGAGTTAAGTTTCCAATTTTTACTGGAGAAAACTGAAAGCCATGACATGGACAGTCTGAGGAGCCATTTGGAATAAGGCTTCACTGTGAGTTGGCCGGGGTACTCAGCAAAAACAAAGCCCAGATGCAAGGGAGAAAAAGTCACATCTTCAGCTCATAGGAGGGGGTTAACATTAGTAGAGGAATGCTGATTTGCATCAGCTGAGTTTGTGTTTATAACCAGAAATCAAGCCAAGTTAACACAGGCTAGCACACTGATTCTCAACCAGGGTGCCTTGAGATCCTTTCAAGGGTGCTACAGGGCCCCACACAGTGTTTGCACTGGTACATTTCCAATAAATGATTCACAAGATAAACCCAGAGGCTGCAAATAGAAATCCACAGTTATGGTCTAAGTCCTCTGCAAAAAAACTGCTCTAAGCTTTTCTATAGGCAAAAAAAAGAGTGAAAACTAAGAGCTGGCATTTCCCAAGGAGTGCCTTGAGTCTATCCAGGGGTGCCTGGAGCCTATCTAGGGGTGCCTTGAGTTTAAAAAGGTTGAGAGCCACTGGGCTAGCAGCCAGGGGGCTGCTATACTGCTGTGAAGGGCAACCCGCTATTCTCCACTCTGGGCCTCTCAAGAAGCCAAACTACAGATGAAGAGGGACTGTTCAGTAAAGAAGAGGCAGTGTCTCCAGAGCCTGCCACAATGATGCTCTAAAAACCAGACAGGTGCTCTACAGCTGAACAGAGCACGAGTGCCCAAATCAACCGGAGCGAGGGGAATACACTCAATAGTTACGCTGGACAGGTCCTTGCCCCTTGCCTCTCCCCATCCTCTTGCAAGCAAACATCAGGATGAGCATTGCACCTTCTAGGCTACAAAAGATGCTTAGATATTAGTTACTGTGGCTATGAAGCCGCCTGGGATAGATGCCCTTGTCTGCTGTAACATGGGCCTCCATGAGAAGAGGCAGTCTTCCCTCTAGCAAACACCATGGATCAGCTGTCTTCCCGAGCCATGAGTGGTGGTCCTCTGGCCAGAAGCGGCCACTGGTTTCATGTCTCCACCAGCTTTAGCCGCATCTGAGTTGTGCAACTTGCTAAGTGAAATTCGGCCCTTCGTGTCGAAAGATGGGTCTTTAGACACAAAGGGCCTGAATTTCAGAGTTAGCAAACTGTCCAACTCTGATGGAAGTCAATGGGAAGTGCTTAGCAGCTCTGCAAAGCAGACCTTGGGCAGCTCAAGTAGGAAGAAATCAGAGGCCATTTTTGAAGATATATGCAGAAGCATAGGAGGGCCTCCATGGCCGTCTTTAATCCCATCCAAGCCCTACGGGTGCATCCACTTCCCGCCAGAGGACACATGCCCTGCAGTGCCCGCAACACTGACACAGTCCCAGCTCTTCTTGCTTGGCCTGAAAGGCAGAGCACTGTGCAGTGTACTGTGTGAGCCTGAATGGCCCTGGTGCTGCAGGTATTTTATTTGATGAAAAACCAACATTGAAAACACTGCTCTATGCTCAGGGCACCTAATGATCCCTGCTGGTTCCTGTGCAAAGCGGAGAGATTTCAATCCTGAATAATGTGGATCATACAAAAAGCAGGAAATCACCCAGAAGACATTGAATCAAAGCCACGAGTATGGAGGAGAACCCTTATGTGGGATAAATTACATGCAAGAAGACAGTTAAGTGAGAGACAGAGGGTTAAAATAAAGCCAGTTAACTGCACTGGCATCTCACTACTAAGAGGATGTAAAGAACAGGCGGTTCTAATTGCCCAGAATAAAAGCAGCGTGTCAGGGAGGGAAAGTTCAAACACTGACAGGTTGCAATAGAAAAGCAATTCCACAGTAATGGGCTGTGTATATAACAGTGTCAGTGTGTACAAGGTACTCGACAAGCTCTTGGAAACTCCCGAGCCAGGCCTCACCGAGAGCAGAAACAGCAGAACAAATGTGCAACTGCCAGCACCAGGGAGACCAGTGAGGGATGGCAGAGCTAGAGAAGCAGGTTTTCGGGAGGGAAGGGGAGGGTGCCTCAAGCCACAGGTCAGCATGATATAGGATGCAGGGGAAAAGAAGTCCCAGAGGCGTAGCAAGCAATGTTGTGCCCTGTGGCAGTGGCTGGCAGCTGTGCTGCCTTTCTAAATCAGTGCCCAGGGCTCATGCCCTGCTCGCCCACCCCTGGTTATACCGAGAAGCCTTGGGAGGAGCACGGGTTGTGAGGCCGTGTTGTGGGAGAGACCGAGAACCCAGGGCAGCGAAGGGGCTGTGCGGAGCACCTGGAAGGGCCCCTGAAAGCAAGGCTAAGAGAAGAGGATGCTGCAAAAAGCATTTGTGGAGGAGGAGGAAGTGTTTTTAAATGACTTTTACCCTTTCATTCCACAATGCTGAATACCTGAAACGTTTTCAATACCCCCATTGAGTCACAGCTCTCTCTGATCCCCTGAGCCAGGGCACGGCTCTTCTCCCCAGCTCCCATCCTCGACCAGTCCTACCTGGCCTGCCAGCCCAGCTCTAGAGGGCTTGCAGGCTGCTCTCGCCCCCTTCATCCATCCCAACTCCTCCGTTCCACGTCTGCCACCCCTGCCCTATCCCAGTCTCTCTAGTCCTCAACTACAGAGAAAGCAGGAAGGAGAAGTCGTGCATAGATTTAGTAACCCGCAACACCTCCTGATGTGTGCGGAGTCGACATAAAACAGGAGGGCGGCATTTCTAGGGAGACCTGCTCTGAAGGAGGAAAGCTGGAGCAGCCTGAGCTCAGATCTGCTTTGTCCATGGCTTGCTGTGAGGCCGTGCCACTTGTTGCCGAAGATCTGTCCACCTGACATGAGAAAAGAAAGCCCCGGAGCTGAGCAGATTTCTATTCTACAGCATCAGGGGCCACGTTCTGACCTCCACGAGGCATGAACTAAGCCTCTGCTTCCTGGACAATGGGTTTCACACAAAGAACGGAGGGCAGAATCGGCTCCATGAGCTCTTTTCTGGAAGGAAAGGCAGCAGGCAGCACAGTGCCACCGGGCAATGCCCTGCCGCCAGCTCCTTCCATTCACCCGGTTACTCATTACATCAGGCTCCGACCGTGCTCTGTGCCAAGGCCACAGTCATGCCAGGGCTGGGTGAGAAAGAACACAGAGGGGCAAATGTTAAACAGAGTTAAATTTTATGATTTAGAAATGGCTGGGCAGGTCAGGTAAATAAACCAGGAGAGATAAGAGTGCGCTGCCGGACAGGAGCCCTTCACCGGGAGCTTTCTCTTCCCAGAAAGTTCTCTCCTAAAGGAAGGTGGCGTGATCCTCTAAGGTCAAAACGCTCACAGCTGTTCACTCCTAGGGCACCCATCCCAATCCAGACCCGGTCAATAGCTTGTATCCCCTGATCGCTGCTGGGTGGTTTCAGAGCAGAGGCCCAGTTGCCCAAATCTACCGAGGTCTCTCCAGGACAAGCAGAGGCACGTTGGAGGTGTGAGAGTCCATGCCAATGATCACTCGCTGGAGGCTCAGCTGAGAGAGGATTTTGGTCAAGGGCAAAGTTACCATGGAAGTGGAATTGAATCTAACACTTCACACTAACCCCTGCATCCCAGCGGGTTTAGAAACGACCCAAACTTCCCACTTCTTTCTTGTTACAGGGGTGTAGGTTGTAGCCGTGTTGGTCTAAGGACATAGGCAGACAAGATGCCTCTTCATCCTGATGAAGGGTATTTATACCCGAAAGCTTGCAAAGAAGAATTTTTCCAAATATTTAAGTTGGTTTAATAAAAGAGATCACTTTTACCCAAAGAAACTTGCCTGCCACTTCTTTCTTAAGCATTTCATTCACTTACAGAGTGAGATGGAAAGGGGGGACTAGAGCAAGCAAAGACCCACTGCTGCACTGGTTGTGTGAGAGGTGCTGAGGCCCCGTCAGGCCCGCTGAAGTCAGTAGGAACTGCAGAGACTCAGCAGTGCTCTGGACTGGGTCCAAGGAAAACAGGGCCATGCCTCTGGCCAGCATGCCAGCGCCTGTGCAGTTTCCATGGGGACTCAGACCTGAGGGCACCATGACAAAAGGGGAGGGAAAAGTTCATTGAGCACATTTCTGAGCAACACGTCACTCGGAAGAAACAAAGGGGATCTGACAAAAAAAGAAGGAAGCCATGGGGGAACCCCCCCACCACCACCACAGCCCGGTCCATCCCGCTGAGCCGTACATGAACATCCCACCCACGCTGGCCTGCCCTGCCCAGCAGTGTAATCTTTCTGCTTTTAAAACCTGGCAGTATTAGCAGCTGCTATTTTCCAGTTAAAGGGGTGGGGTGCTGGCATTGCCCCGTGATTTGGCACAGCACATAAGTGAGCTTCAAATGCATACCAAAAAGCCAAAGCTGGGTTCTGTTGATTTCAACAGGATCAGCGATAGACCCTAAACCTGGAAAGTTTACCCCTGAGCTTCAATGTGGGAATATGCAAGAGTCCCTGGCATTAGCAAGAAAAGCCAGAAGTGCTATATCCTGAACCAGTGAGAAACAATAAGTGAGGAGCTGGCTCCAAGTATTTATAGCAAGGACTTTTGCCCCCTGACAAAAATGCTGAGCTCCAGGAAACTCCCCTGTAATGTTGCTTTCAGGAAAGGATCCTGCTTGGGACATGACTGTCAAGTCACACTCCAACCCTGAAAAAAATACAGCAGTTGCAAGACCAAAGCAACAAGCAGCTTTTCAACCTAGCTCCTAGGCCCCACACGGGTGCTTCATTTGAAAGAACTAGAGAGAGGACAAATTCTGCTTTCACTTTCCAAGAGGTTTCACTTATAACTGAGGATAGAAATACCCTACAGTATTTAGTAACAAAGAACATTTGCTGCCCTGGTTCACGTCCATGTTGTGCTTTTCACCTCTGAAACATGGTTTTAGAGGTATTGTGTCCATTTTGTAGACCGGAAAACTGAGGCACAGCAGGGTTACTGCCAAAAGCAATAATGATGTTTGTTGCCCGACTCAAGACACCCTAAGCTTGATTCACATAGGTGCCAAACCTACATGTCTCAAACTGAAGAGCTCTGCATTTCTGAAAATAAGGTCAAAGATGCCTCAAATTGGGCAGACAGAATCTCCAGCCCTTTTCAGATTACTGGCCTATCGGACTTGCTCAAGGTCACAAGGAGGGTCAGCGTCTCAGCTGTGATCAGAAACCAGGATCTCCTTTGTTTTCCACCAGACAGACCTCTATACCGAACAGTCCCCCGACCACTGCAGGTGTTTGGGCCTCACTTCCCCACTCAGTTCCCAGCTAGGAGTGAAATGTAGCCACTAAACAAAGGCCCCATTTATTTTTCATGCACTTATAACATAGGAATTCCCTCAAGAAAAGTGCAGTGTTGCCCCTGTTTCCATATCCTACGATGCTGAGGGCCAGCAAGATGTGGCCAATTTGTAGCAGCTCTTTCTGCTGGTTCTCAGCCTCTCTAAAAACGATCACAAAGGATTATGCATATACACAGATCTCCCCCCGCAAGTTCCAGATGCACAAGGGAAAGTGTCCCCGATCTGCCCACTCAGAATGGATTTATACCCAAGTCGCTTATCTAGGATCCTTCCAAAGAATGAATCCTCCCTCGCAGCACGAGGACTGAACTAGTGAAGAGAGGAGCCGCTGGGAGGTAACAGCTGCCTGTTGCACTATATTCATTCTTTCTCCCATTTACCACCCCAACCCCACCTCCTTCTTGCAAAAAGATGGGAGAAACAGAAGCCCTTGGATCCAGGCACATCCCTGTGCAAGCGGGTTTCAGTGAAGTCTGATTTTGCCCCTTTCTTTCTTTTTTTAACTGTTGTACACAGCTTATCTACAAGTAAATAAAGGGTTTTAATTGTTTTTTTCAGCAGAACTCAAACTTTTCTCTCTGCAATTTAATGGCCTTCTGGTCAATCTACACAAAGCAATATATGAATGCCTTGAGTCCAGATGTTCATATCCGTACATCAAATCAGATCGCAAATGTGATGCAAACTTACTGTCCAATTACACATGGAGATTGACTGCTAAGGAGAGGTAATGATTCTCAGAAAAGAACGGCTCCTTTTATAATGGTATTATTATAGGATTCAAAGGCTGAAATGACAGGGAGTGGAACAGAATCTGAAGGTAAATAGCTCTTGGAGTCAAACATTTTGGCAGCAGAAAAATCAATAAAAAGGAACAGTCTCAAGCAAGGATCACCCCATAAAAAGTGAATGGTCAGGGAGATGGCAGGAATTTATGTCACGGGCTGATTTTCTCCGTAATTCTGAATGACAAAGGGTTGGAAGTAACTTGCCTAGGACACCCAACATGGGACTGGGTACCAGTGACTCCAGATCTAATCCTGACTCTGGAACCAGTTTGTTGTGTCTCTCTCAGCTGGTCTGTTTTTCTACTAATAAAATAGGGAGAATGCTATACCAACCCCCGCAGGGGTTGTTTGAGGATTAAATGGTAAATAGCTGAATGGTGGTTTGAAGATATACAGACAGGTGAAGTGTACTGAAGAGGAATGATGGTCTCATGTCCACCTGAATACCTGGGCTCCATTACTGGCACTGCTCAGCCCCACAAATAGGCTTGTTACCCTTGGACAGATCATTTAAGCTCTCTCTTTTAAGGTGGAAATGATCATAGGACTACTTCTCAAGGAGTTACTAGTGCATCCTTGGGAAGCACTGTAGGAGCCAAGGACAGAAGGAACTAGATGTGCAAAGTAGTAATTAGTCGCTGAGACCACACTGAAAATATTAAGACAGTCAGGTCTGTAGGACTTCTGGCTACAAACACATGCATCTTTTCATCTGAAATATTGTTTCGGCAGGGAAGACCAGGGAAAGGGGAACAAAGAATATGAAAAGAAATGCAAAGAATAGGCAAAGAAATGCTCCCATCATCTTTGCTATGGAAGGCAAAGAGTTCTCTCCCTCGCACCTCTTTCCTTTGACACATCTGATACCGGCCTGAAAGACAGGATGGATAGTCTGACCTGTTGCAGCACTTCCTACATTCACCAACCCCCATCAGAGGCCTGGAGCAAAGGAAACTAGTACAGCGGCAGAGCAGGCTGTTAACTTAAGCTGCTCTCCCTTAGACTGCACACATTCCCTTAGCAAGGCATCCTAGTGCCAAAACAGTCTCCAGTGTCAGAAACTGAGCCAGGCGGCCTGAAACCAAGAGCACAGTCTCTGATCTCAGCAGTTCTTGGAAAGTGCAACAGGGCAAAGACTCTCCGAGACCCGGGGATGTTCGTTCTGTTCCCTAAAGACAGTCCAAGGCAGCTCCCCATGCAGAAGCACAACAGTTAAACTTAGGAAGCCCTCAAAAACCTCTCCTGCCTGGTGGTGACAAGCAAAATCCAGGCCGCTTACGCAAGCACTCTTTGATTCAGCTAGGAATCGAGCGGGGTTATCTGTGAACAGCCTCAGCCAACAATTTACACTTGTTGATTCAAGATAAGTTCCTATATCTCCCCACCTCCAACACTGTCCCTATGGAGACTGCCACAGGAATAGAAAGTTGAAGGACTCCAGGCAGGGCGCAGGACCTCTGCAAGAGCAAGGGATGGATGTAATGCTGCATCCTCTCATGCTGAGCACCTGAGAGGGCTCTGGCAACACAACCAGGAGGGCCATCCCCCCATTTTGCACTGCCCCACGGACTGGGGGAAGCTTGTGGCTACAAAGTGCTCTTTGGAGGGGACTCAGGAACTCTTCCCCAGCCATTTCTAACTGTCCCCTCTACAAGGGAGAGACTTCTTGCTTTCTCCTCTCCCCATAGCAGCTCTACTAGGCCTCTGCAGTACCAACATTGCAATTTGGTGGCAAGGGTCACCAAAGTCACCATGCTCTGCTCGTCTTTCCCCATCTTCCCTACTTTATAAAACAAGCCTTTTAACCACCCCATCATAAGTCCTACTGCAGACAAGCTGTTTTGCTCTGATCGCAGCTTCAGGCTTGGGGATGATAAAGTTTCCTGAGCCTTGGGGCCTTCTGCATTCAAAACTCCAGGAGACTTTGCAGTTAATGTACCCTTTCCTCAGCCGAACAAGCAATCTGCTCTGAAGGGTTTCCATAAGAAGAGCTTTTTTATGCTACTGTTTTGCCCACCAGCATGCCCAGAATTTTTAATTTGAGTCCATTCAAACTTGGGAACCAAATAATCCTCTGATATAGTTACAAGGCTAGGCTGGAATCCAAACCACAAAAGAGCCTATTTTCCCTCCACTGCAGCTGCTGTTTCCTGAGAACAGTGTGTGAGATCTCAACGTCATGAATGCCATCCCCCCAGCGCTCTGCACTCACCGACCGGTGCCTCCCACCTGGCCTCACCTTGAAAACACACAGCTGAAAATTACCAGCAGGCATCCTATAAAAATCTGCTGCAGGGATGAGCCTTGCAACTCCCAGCGGTCCTGCAGGGGATTTCCATCCCATTTCAATGGGCCCAGGAAAGAAGCTGCTCCCTTCTTGTAGGGCAGGTGGGAGTTGAAGGCTACATGATCTTCATCCCCTCTCCCCCCTTGGCAGTGCTGCACGCAGAGCCAGCGTTACACCCAAGCAAGACCACCGCTGAAATCCCCCATTTGCAGCAGTTGTGCTGATTTTTAGCTCCGAGATCACTGCAGCCCTCAGATTACCCCCGAGATCACTACAGCTCTCAGATCATTGTAGGCCCAGGATCACCCCCGAGATCACCACAGCTCTCAGATCATCATAGCCCTGAGATCATTACAGTCCTGAGATCACTCCTGAGATCATCAAGATCATCGCAGCCCTGAAATCACTACAGCTCTTGGATCATTGTAGGCCTGAGATCACCCAAGATCATCACAGCCCCAAGATCACCCCTGAGATCACTGTGGCCCTGAGATCACCCCTGAGATCACCACAGCTCTCAGATCACCATAGCCCCAAGATCACCCCTGAGATTATCATGTCTCCAGATCACCCCTGAGATCAGCCCCGAGATCACAGCAGCCCCAAGATCATCCCCGAGATCACCGCAGGTCTCAGATCATTGTAGGCCCAAGATCACCCCTGAGATCATCGCAGCCCCCAGATCACCCCCCGAGATCACCGCAGCCCTGAGATCACCCCTGAAATCACCACAGCTATCGGATCACTGTAGCTGTGATAAGTAGGTCCAAGATCACCCCCCGAGATCATTGCAGCCCTGAGATCACCATGTCTCCAGATCACCCCTGAGATCGTCACAGCCTCGAGATCACCCCTGAAATCACCGCAGCCCTGAGATCACCCCCGAGATCACCATGTCCCCAGATCACCCCTGAGATCACCCCTGAAATCACCGCAGCCCTGAGATCACCCCCGAGATCACCATGTCCCCAGATCACCCCTGAGATCGTCACAGTACTAAGATCACCCCCCCAGATCATCGCAGCCCCAAGATCACCCCCGAGATCACCATGTCCCCAGATCACCCCTGAGATCGTCACAGTACTGAGATCACCCCCCGCCCAGATGATCGCAGCCCCAAGATCACCCCTGAGATCACCATGGCCCCGCC
>NW_005841938.1:365212-369516 GCF_000455745.1 Alligator sinensis | reverse complement strand
TGCTCCCCGGGAAGGCAGGCCGGGGCCGCGACCCACCCCCGTCCCCCGCGGGGCACCAGGCGCCGGCCCCTGACTTGGCCCCGTCTGTACCCCCTCCCAGATGTTTTTTTCTGGACATCCAATCTAAACTTACTTTGCTGCAACTTTGAGCATGGGGCTCAATGCAGCAGCCTTGACCCTGCGGGGCGAAGGGTACTGCCCAGTCTGTAAAGACTGGCACCGGTCTGTCTGAGCAGTGGCATGTCCCTGTCACCCCCCTGCGGTGGCATAAAAAGACCTTGCAAAGTCCATGCGCCATCAAGCTGTCTGGGGAGGGAGCTGCTTCAGTGGAGTGACTGGGGCTCGTGTCACGGCAGGACCGTCCCCTTCGCAGTCGGCTGTTGCGAGCGGCTTCTCCTGAAAGGCTGCCTTTGCTTTACTTCCCTCCAGCCCGCAGCTGTTACAGGAACATTATACCGCTCCGTCAAGTGCCTCTTGATGATGTTTGGGCTATACAGGGACACGGATGCGCTGCCCCTTCACAGGATGGGACAGAGGTAGGTGATGGCAGGTGGCAGACAATATGCAGTAACTTTCCAACCCCACCTGTATTTCTAAAGTCACCTGCCCTGTTTGGTAACAGCAGTTGTAAAGCATCATTAAGTCTTGCCTCAGGGCCCTGGCTGTGAATTAGACCCGAGGGAGTGTTCTTCAGTTTCAAAGACCAACAAACATTAACTAAATCATGCTTTCAGTGGGCACCGGCCTGAGACAAGAGACCTACTTTCTATTTCTGGCTCACTTACTGACCTGCTTTATGGTCTCACGTCACCTCTATTGCTTCTGTTTCTCCTCCAACACTTCGTCTTGCATAGCTACAGGCAAACTTTTCAGCACAGGGGCTGTCTGTCCTGTGTTTGGCGCCTGTTCCCCCCCCCCCCCCCCCAACACAATACTGATTCCTTTTGGCCTTTGAATCTGCAGACCTGTGTTTCCCCATTTGTCCTGTTACTTTCTATACCCTGAATGCACTTCTAACAATTGTAGCATGACCTTAAGTTACTCAAATGGCATCCTTCAGGGCTCCAGTCCATGACCTGTAAAAGGCAGGAAGGAATTGTTTCCTCCAAAGGGTATTTTGTTTCTGGGTTTTTTTAACTTTCCTCTGAAGCATCAAAGGATTGGCACTAGCTGGGGAGATGCATATTAAGCAGGGTGGACTGTTACACTGAAGTAGCACAGAACCTCTCGGGTACTTCACTGGTGAGTCCTACTCATGTTAGGATTGGCAGATGTGGGGGTAAAAATGAATTTTCCCCCGTCAAACTGGTAGGTACCTTAGGTTTTTACTTTTCTCTGTAATGCAGGGCATGGTCTGTCTGCTGGGATCAGCCAGGGAGACCCACATAATCTGTTTCCTGCCCCTGCAGGGACCTTGGACATTGGTGGTGCCCGGGTCTTACCTGTTCTTCACCTGTGACACCCACAGTTTTAAGGACTGAGATATTTTGTGTAATTCATACGTTCGGGCTCGTACAGGGCATCTGGGTGAGGCTGGTCTCTGATACAAAGGAAGTCTGACCAAATGATCCAACAGGTCCTTCTGGCCTTCCTTTCTGTGCAATCTTCACACTATCAGCCTTGAGGGGAGCACACAAGAAGCTGTACCCTTTGGCCTGCTTCACACGGCAAATCTACTCTCAATCATTAAAACGCACAGGGCCAAGATTTGCAACAGCCGCTAATGCTTTGGGTGCCACCCCTGAAGCAGCTTAAACACCAGGCTGAGTTGCAGAGCGTGCAGAGCACTTTCTGAAATTCAGACCGTACCGAGAGTGTCTCGAGTTGAAGCATTCGGACCATTAGTTGCTGCAGAAAATCTGCTCAAAAAAGTTTGATTGTGCACTCACACTCCTGGGACTTCTCAGAGGTTACTCCTGATTCACACCACTGTAACAGAGAGAACAAATTTGGCCCAGAGTGGAGGTCAGTGGAGGCCAACTTTTTTGGCAGACCTGCCACAGGGTAAGCCCTGCACCCTGCCTGAGTGCTACTCTGGTCCCCTGTCCCTAACTAGTCTGTTGCTCTGCTTTCTGCTCCCTGTCCTGTCTATCACTGTGTTCCCTCTCCACAGGTTGACCACCCCTGGTCATCCCTCTGTTCCTACCCCCGCTCCCTTTTCCTTATTAATCCCTTTCCTGGCTCATTCTCTTTCACAGCAGTATTGTGTCCTGTTCTGCAGTCTGGATACTAGGCTCCGATCCTATGAATATTAATCCACGTGGATAACTTAACTCACAAGTCAGTCCTGTTAAAAAAAAAAGAATGGGCAAAAGAATACATTTATGCATGCATGTGATTGTGTGTAGGGCTGGAGCACTGGATTGGAAGGTATCGTGTATATATTGATAAA
Source organism: Alligator sinensis (assembly GCF_000455745.1). Taxonomy (NCBI): domain Eukaryota; kingdom Metazoa; phylum Chordata; order Crocodylia; family Alligatoridae; genus Alligator; species Alligator sinensis. The sequence continues at coordinate 367,124 of NW_005841938.1, read as the reverse complement.
GCACGCATGTCAGTTATCAAAATTATATATTTTTTCATTTACACGAACAAAAGTGCCGAGGGCATTCCTACCACAAAGGAAAACACAGTTCCCAATCCAAGGAGCTGGCAATAAATGCCTAACAAGCAACAGTGATGTAATCCTGGTATTACTTAACCAGCCCGTGCTCGGATCATCAGGCTGTACTGTGTGAATCCCAGTTGGGCATTAAATGAGGTAATATGCAGAAATCTGTTTGACTTTGCTCCTCTGGGGAAATTGAAAATGGTTCAAGGCTGTCAAAGTGGTGACACTATGAATGAGATTTTTCCCTGCGTTGCGTAAGATTTTAAATCTCTCTTGTAGAAAGCAGAGATCTTAAAATATGCTGCCAAATTCATTCCAAGTCAGGAAGACTCAGCAGATCTACTTGAGAATAATCACCTGTGACCTTGTATCCTGCTGATAAGAGCCAAGGGCCCTTGGCCTAGCACAAACTCGTAACCCAAAGTCCTGGACTCCAGATAGTCTCAGTACTCAGCAGCACAGCAAATCAAACACGCCTTTTCCTTAGCTTAGAGGTACAGGGCCTGCTCCTCCTCCCAGGGATGGACGCGTTTGCCACATGCACAGGTCCTGTACTGTTCTGCCTACTACAGATTTGGACCGTGGTCATCCTAAGCCTGGAGTAATGCTGCAGGCAGGGATACAAGGCTCTGGAAACTTGCAGCTGCTTCTAAAGTATCAAGGGAGGTTAGATGCAGCTTTCCTTCCCTAAGGAGTGTTTATTCTGAACTTGCGTGTTAAACTCCTTGGGCTGACTACCCCGTGGACATAGTTCTCTTGGTCGAGCTTGGGGCAAGAGAGGTCAGGGGATGCTTTCACTTCTGTCACCTCCCAACTGCCCCTACAGTTCAGCGGAGGTGAGAGAATCACAGACACCAGCAGGGAATCAATGGTTGGAGAAACTAATGGCAATGGATGCACCATCCTGCCGTGGCTTCCCCAGTGTTTCTCCCTGGCCTCCAGTTCACTGTTGTGATAGGACACAGGGGGAACCTGGGCTTCCCATGGGTTCCCCTGCTCCTCCCCTCACACCTATGGGCTCTGAAAGTCAATGGAGGTATGTGTAAGATGGAGCTATAGTGGTTCCTCTGTGCTTGGGAACCTCAGTGACAGAGAGGCTGGATTCACCCTCTCGGGCATTGCACTATGCGTCTCTCCCATGGTGAAATCCTTCGGGGGAATTTGCAAAACCTCTCGCATGTCCCAGAAGAAAGCAAACAGGCACAGCTACCTTTCATGCCTGGAGGGCACATGCATGATAACCTCACTGCTATGAAAGAACAGATTGGCTTCACATCCAGTTCCCAAGCCTGGTGCTAAACACATCCAGACCATCCTTTTTCCCCTTTGTCATCACCACTCCCAAGCATACATACTTCCCGGACACATGAACCCTTTTCAGACATATTTATTTGCCCCTGGCTGCCTGTCACGTGGCCCTCGATGGCTTGCCAAAACTCAGTAAGCGGCCCTCTGCCAGAAATAATTGCCCGCCCCTGGTTTATTGAGTCTGCAGAAGAAAAGAGCAGGGGGGATTGAATAGCAGCCTTTCGCTACCTGCAGGGGTTGCAAAGAGCACGGAGCAGGACTGGTCTCACACAGAACGAGGAGCAACAGCCTCAAGCCGCAGCAAGGGAGGCTGAGGTTGGATATTAGGAAATACTCTCTCTCTAGGAGGGTGGTGAAGCGCTGGAAAGACGTGGTGCAATCTTCATCCTTGGAGGTTTTTAAGACCCGGCTCGACAAAACTTTGGACTGATGCTGGTGCTGGGGAGAGGCAGATGTGACCCCTGCTTGCTGCTCGCCTCTGATCCCCTGGTCTCAGTACAAGGCTCGATCCGGCTTCTCGCCTGCCCGGCCAGGGGGC
>NW_005841938.1:348736-365157 GCF_000455745.1 Alligator sinensis | reverse complement strand
AGCCGTCGCCGCCACCACCGCCACCAAGGGCGTGAACCTGCGGGACAAGCTGGAGGGCAACGAGCTGGACCTGAGCCTCAGCGACCTGAGCGAGGTGCCCGTCAAGGAGCTGGTCAGTGCCCCCCCCCCAGCAGCGAAGGGGTTAATGAGGTCCTCCCCACGGGCGGCGAAGGTGTTTATGAGGCCCCCCCACAGGCAGCAAAGGGTTAATCCCCCCACGGGGCAGTGAGGGGGTTAATGAAACGTGGCGCCTCTTCTTCCTCCTCCTCCCAGGCCGCCCTGCCGAAGGCCACGGTGCTGGACCTGTCCTGCAACAACCTGGCTGCGCTGCCGGTAAGGGGGGCAGCCCGCGGGGAGGGCAGGGCTGTGCTCCCTTGCCCTGGGGGGCAGGCGGTGCCCGCAGCGGTGAGGACAGGTCGTTGTCCTGGGGGGGCAGGCGGGTTCCCTGGGAGGGCCCTGGCCCCTTCGTGCTGCAGGATCCCGGCCCAGCCCGGCCCGGCTTGCTGGTGCCTGCCAAGTCTCCGCTTCGTTGCTGCGTCTGTCGTAGTTGGCGGGGGGGATCGCAGCTGCTGACCAGTTAGGAAAGCGAGCCCCATCGCGGTCTTCTCCGGCCTGTCCTCTGCCCCCTGCAGGGTGCGACAAAATGCCCCTGCCTTTCTCGGCCGCTCTTTAGTAGAGTCGATAACAGGGCGGGCGGTTTTGCTCCCGTGTGGGTTTGCAGTCGGACTTCTGCAGTTTGACCCACCTGGTGAAGCTGGACCTGAGCAAAAACCAGCTGCAGCAGCTGCCCTCGGACTTCGGCCGCCTGGTGAATTTGCAGCACTTGGACCTCCTGAACAACCGGCTGGTCACCCTGCCTGTCAGCTTTGCGCAGCTCAAGGTAAAGCCCCTCTGGCAGGCAGCTACCTAGGCCCTTAGGCTGCAGCTGGAGCTTATTTTTTTTTCTTTCCTTGAAGCTGATTTATCTAGTAAAAACATTTGCTTTCTTGCCAGGACAGACCACTGTGGGACTCTGAGCAGCTGGGGACCTGCGCCCCTGCCTGTAGAAACTGCTGTGCTTCTATTAAAAGTCAAACCCCTGCTGGTTTCCTCTCTCTTTTGTCCACGTGGACACTCACTAGCTGTTGCTTCCTGCTTCGATTCACTTGAATAAACAGCCCTGTTTGCATTTGCTTTTGATCGCTGGCCTCATAGGGGCCTGCAGTAGCTTGATCCGTTCATCTTTTCCCTCCTGTAGAATTTGAAGTGGCTGGACCTGAAGGACAACCCCTTGGATCCCACCCTGGCCAAGGTGGCAGGAGACTGCCTGGATGAGAAACAGTGTAAACAGGCGGCCGTCAGGGTAAGGAACCAGTTCTGGGCTTTATTTGGTCTTCTTCCTTGGATTTTATAGCTGTTGTTTCTCCTTTTCTGGCTTAGAGGGCATCAGTGTGGCAGTTCGATGGCTCTTGGTCTGGAGAGGGAATGAGGAGCCGATCCTTTCAAAGTCAATGTTAGCTTTGCAAGACCTCAGTACTGCCCCTGTCCCTGAATGTCTAGGAAGTCATTTAAGCAGTGTGTTCAGCCAGGATTGCCACAAGGAATGAGCCTTGAAATGCTGACCAGCAGGAGCTAGGAGGTGCCCTCAGTGAAATAATCCATGGGCAGGTTTGTAGTGTAGAGTACAAAAGTCTCTGGAGAAGCAGGGGCAACCTGCGTAAAGCGTGACTCCCGGGAGCTGTAGAGCAGGACAAAAATAGGTTGGGGTTTGTGCTGTTGCAATTGTCTGCCGTTTCTGGAGAGGATTCAGTCTTTGTTTGAAAAGATGGGCAGTCACAAAGTGCATGTAACCACCTTTCAGCAATCAGCAGGGATTGCCTCCACTGAGGGTTGCTCTGTGAGCCCCAGGTGGAGGCACTACTCCCAACACCAGCAAATTGGGCAAGTCTTGGTGCAGCCAGGCCAACAGCAGCAGCTGAGGATCTTACCCAACGCAGGTGTTGCTTAGACCTCTTTGGCAGGTGTACCACAAATTAGCCTTGTACCTTCCCTGAGTGCCACTCTGATCTGCTGCTCTGTTTTCTGTTCCCTGACCAAGCTGCTGCTCTGCAGTCTGTCCCCTCTCCAGTGTGTTACATGCCCCACACAGGCTGCCATGCTGCTTGTGGTGCCCATGCACCAGGCTGGCCACCCCTGATTTAGATGCGTATCTGCTTTGCACATGTCCTGTTGGGCAACAGTTCCACACTGAGACTTGTCTCTTGGGTTGTGAAATGGAGTGCCCGTTTTGTCACGTGGCTGTTTCTCCGTTATTTGACAGCCATGTAACTTTTTTTCCTTTGAAGCAATCTCTGGTCCCTGTAGGACGGGCCCTTGGATTCTGTGACAACTTTGTGTAATTTAACAATGGGATGTGTGTAGTAATCACTCTTCTACTTAACTCAGTGTTGAAGCTCCTCCCCCCCCCCTTGTTAAAATAAACTGATTAAAGACATTACATCATAAAATCATAGAATAGTAGGACTGGAAGGGACCTGTAAGATCTTACAAGTCTGATCCCCTGCTATGGGCAGGAGGTAACTGGGCTCAAAGGAGCTCAGCAAGGTGCTTGTTCAGCCTCCTCTTGAACACCTCCAGGGATGGCGACTGCACCACCTCTGCTGGGAGTGCATTCCAGATTCTAGATACCCTTACAGAAGATAAGTTTTTCCTTTTATATCTAGCCTAAATTTTTCCTCAACTAGCTTGTGCCCATTGGTCCTTCTCCTCCCAAGGGTTGCCTTTCTGAAGAGTTGCTCCCCTACATGTTGGTGTTCGTCCCTGACATACTTGTAAGCAGCTATCAAGTCATCTCTTAGTCTTCTCTTACTCAGACTGAACAAACCCAGTTCCTGGAGTCTCTCCTCATGGGGCCCAGCTGTCAGGCCCCTAATCATACGGGTGGCCCTTCTCTGTACCATTTCAAGCTTATCCACATCCTTCTTGAAATGCGGTGCCAGCACTCATCACAGCAGGCTTGTGTATTGCCCGTGCACAGATGCATTGAAGCAGTTGGGGAAGAGCTGAAGGTTGTGGTATCAGGGTAGGAGTTAGGGCTTGTCTGTCCTGACTAAGGCTCAAGGTCAGTCCTAGAGTGCTTTCTTCCTCTTAGTTACGCTCTGACTGTTCCCACGCTGAGGTGACCATTCAAAGCACCTCCTGTATTATCTTGTCTCACCTTGTCCTCTTGGGTCTTGAAGGTGCTGCAATATATGAAAGCCATCCAGTCAGAGCAGGATCGCGAGAGGCAGCGGAGGCTACAAGCGGAGCGAGGTAGGTTCCACTATCCCCTCCACCTCAGTACTGCTCTAGGCTGTGTTTGTTCTACGATGATCCCAGCTTCCAAGGATGTCTAACAAGGATTTCCAAATAGCGTGGCACTAAACACCAATAATGTCTGAACTGGAGGTGGTGAAAAGGTTGTGATTCACTGGAGCAGAGTGGGTCTCTCAAGGACTACTTGGGAGGAAGATTTCCCACTACTGCTGCTCCTGGTGAACTGAGTCTAAATGCTGTCTTGCAGGGACACAAGGCAAAGTTAGGCTTCTTTGCATGTTAAATACGTAAAGATTTGTTATCTCTAAACAGTTAGTAACAAATTGCTCTGATTTACACACTACATGTGACAATATTGTGTGTGGGGCTGCAGTGGGAATGGGGAATTTTCAAGGCTCAGGATTTAAAGGATCCTCTGGCAAGAGTGGTGGTTTTAAAATTGATCATCTTAAAAAGGAACACTGTCAACATAGATCTTACTGTTTCCATTTGCCCGTATGTAATGGGATAATGCCTCACACTGGTATTGTGAGACTTAAAATATTTAAGAAATCCTGCAAGGCGAGAGCTGCTATAGAGCACACAAATGACAGTGGAGGGAAGACTAGCTTGGAGGGTGATGGGAGACATTTAACGCTTCTAGAAAATAAATGTGACTTTGGGTCATTCTTCTATTACTTTACCTTCCTGGTGAGAGAAGGTAAGGGTGGGGATGGACTGAGTGCTCACACTTCAGAGGGGAAAACATTTGCGTTTGATCCCCAGAACTGGAGAAGAAGCGTGAAGCAGAGCAGCGAAAAAGGGAGGCTCAGGAGAGGGAATTGCGGAGGCGAGAGAAGGCAGAAGAGAAGGAACGCAGAAGACGAGAGTATGATGCACTAAGAGCTGTAAAGCAGGAGCTGGAAACACAAAGGAAGAAAGAATCCACCGAGAGCCCCAGTAAGTTAACAAGGCATTTACTGTGAGGAGCACTGCAAATAGAAGGCACTTTCCTCCACACTTTGAGTGAAGGAGAAATAGATGGGTGGGAACAAGGAGGAGTATTAGCATGGCTGTTTCTATCTGCATGTCTGCTCTGCTCTGCTGTTGACAATGCTGTATCTGTTTTTACACAGTCAATGAAGTAGTCACTTGTTAAGCATGGTGGGAAAAACAGGGCCCAGTGGCAGAGCTGAGAATCTTAGAAGACGTGCACCACGGGGGGAGGGAGCAGAACTTTTAGCATCTCTGCAGTGGATGACACTGATCTTAAATCATGAAGTTATACAATTACTCTTGAAAATTATCTCCTCTTCCTCATGATTTCTGGAGGGAGACCTCTTCACATGAGTAATACATATTATCTTCAAGGCTGTCTGATCTCCTTGAATGTTACATGCGACAGCCTTGGGGCCTTCACATACAGGGTCGTCAAAGTCCTTGTGCACTTTTAAACTTTAATAACTTAGGTTGTAGGTATGATAGAAACAATCTGTAAATGGCATTTAAAAGCAAATTTATTAAAGTTTTAGGACAACTAGAGTACACAATGCTAGACCTCAACATAACCATTTTCTTCTCACAGCTGATATGGACTTCAATTCTGTTAGCCTTAGGACACAGTTTACCCTCTTGTCTCAGTTTACCCTCTCGTCTACAGTAGCCATTTTTCATTTGTCAAAAGATCTGAAATAAGAATAAATTCGTTATTACTTATGAAGTCTAGCATTGTGTAGACCAGCCATTTACAGTTTCTATCATACCTACAACCTAAGCTATTAAAGTTTAAAAGTGCACAAGGACTTTATGAAGACCATGTATATTCATGGAATAGGTAAAGCTGGGGCAGTTTAGATATGGGGTACAGCACATCTCCACATGGCAGGCTCATACCTGCAGGCAGAAGCTTTTGTAAACAGTTCTTTCTCCGTGATTCCTCCTTTCCCCATTTCATATCATTGCAGAGCTCTCATCTGCTTCCCGTCCATCGAAGCTGCCCCAGCGCAGGCGTTCGTGGTCCCAGGCGCTGCTGAGGCTGTTGCTCATGCTGTTGCTCTGTGCCCTCTGCACGTTGGCTGTGTGCAGGATGACTGAGCTGCAGCGCCAGCCGCTGTGTGTCAGCGTGAACACTCTGTTTGAGGATGTGGTCACTGCCGTACAGAGCCACAAAACCTTGCAGAACATGCTCCATCGGAACTCGCAGCAGTGAATGTGCTACCCGGACACTTGCATTCCTAGCATCTCTGCCGCCATCCGCACAGCCAGGATTCCTATGGAATCGTGTCCCGATGAAAACTGCTTTCAGTCAGGCAGCGCTGGATTTGCTGGTCCACTCCAAACAGCAGAGCCTCTGCTCAGGTCATCTTTGCTGTGCATGTCTCAGCTGGTCTGCAATTCCCATTGTTTGCCCACATTAACTCAAACTTGTTAACATTTCCTTCTTCCCTAGATTGTAAAATGCCAGTCTACAGCAGAGTGAGGGAAGGCCTTAAGCCTTCCTCAGGCTAACTTTGGCTCTCCAGTGGAGGTTCTTGTCTTGCCACTATGTTTATTGATGAAACCCTCTGCTAAAGTCTGTGCTGGTATGGCTGAATTGGGATAAGAGTGTAGGTGGACCCACTCCAGGACCAGAAGTCTGTAAGAGGGCTGTGTATCAGTACATCAGCGTGAAAGAGGTGATGTGTTATTGGAACAAGTCGACAGTTTTCAATATAACAGTTTTCGCAGCACTCTGTCTGATTGATGTGTGTGTTGCTTACACACTAGGGTTTTACTGTGCTTCCTTTGTACAAATATTTTATCACTACAGTATAGTGGAGGCCCTCACTTAGATTGGTGCCAACACATTGGGGAGATGAGGCATGCGGAATGGTTTTCTTCAAACAGCAGTAGCACCCTTGAAAAGTAGGGGTGCACCAATAGAGATTTTGGGGGCTGATACTGATATTTAAGGAGGCAGCTATAAGTCTGTTGTGGTGGGGAGGGAGAGCGTGGGGCAGGCACTTCCCAGCTGGGGCCGGGTGGAGTGCAGGACAGAGCCATGGCTCATCCTGGGCCCCTGCTGCGCACACACCCCAGGAGGGCATGGAAAAGGATGGGATGCGCTGCAGCTACAGGCTGAGGCTATGCTCAGGGCAGGTGGCGGCAGTGCTGGGAGGGGGTTGCAGCCACCCCAAATTTTGCCATAGCCCCATCTGCTTTTGCCCCCTCCCAGCATCACTGCCTGCCCCAAGTGCAGTCTTTACATGCCAGGAGCACAGCCCTAAGTGTGGCCCCCATGAGCAGCTTGCACCCCCCACCACCCTCCTGGGGTACGTGCAGCAGTAGGAGTCACTTCCTGCCCCAGCCCCACTTCCTCTCTCACTGCACACCTTCCCTGCCCCCTCCCCTTCTACCAGAACAGACATACCAGCTGTATGCAGCTCTCCAAGCTGCTGGGCTGTGCTCCTCGCTACCTATTTGCTGCGTTGCAGCTGCACAGGACATTTATTGGCCAAATGATCAGCCACATCAGGCCAATTTCTGATACAGTCAATTTTCTTTAGAGTGGTACCGATCCAATATTGGACTGATACATCGCTGCACCTCTATTGAAGAGTTCTTGAAAGAATCCAGCACCTAATACTGAGCCAATTCACTCACCACTTTAGTAGAACGAACATTGTAGTTCTAACAAAATTAGCACTGATAAAATGCAAGGCCTGCTGCTGTCAGTGAATGGCAGTGCAAAAAAAGCCCATTTCAGGGCAGTATACATGGGCTTGGCATCCATGTATTGATAAAAACTACTCTTAGGAATAGGTTATGAATCATACATTGCATGAGGCTGAGTTTATACCCAGATCCTCACTTCAGTACTTGCTTTGCTAATACTGAAAGACTTTCTACACTTGCAAATGCATTTAAGTATCAATGGCTTCAAGGAACAGTAAGTACCCACACAAGGCAGATGCTCTCTGCTTTAATTTTAAAAAGATCTCTTGCTGCAGACTTTATTACAGAGTTCAAATTAGTCCAGTCCATAATTAGACTAACCCCCCCCGATCAAGTTTTTCTACACTGATTTAGGGATATGACAAGGAACAAACTGCTTCAAAGGGTGACCATGAAAATATCCCGTCTTACATAGAAAAGATCTGACTGTGTGCTAATAAACCCCTAAAGCAGATCTAGTGCTTCCTGTAGAAGCATAGACTCATTTCAGGATAAAACGTGCAGCTAATCTCAACAACAGTCAACACACTGATGCAGGCAGCACGGCATCCCTGAGTGATAAAGATGATGAGGTGCCTTCTGTAGCCTCCACCTCCATGGCCATTTCAGGCATCTAGGAGGGTCTTGAGGCAGTCCTTGCAGACTGGAGGAACAGATCTTAAAAAGTCTTCAAAGTCCATAACCCCTGTTCTTATCCAAACACATTTTCCCCAGAAGAGCAGTGAATGTTTAACCAGGAAAATAATAAAATCCACAGTCCTAGGTTAGTTGGTAACATCCAGGTAGAGGTCAGGATTGTGGGAGGTCATCTGGAGGAAGATCCGTCTGGAGAGTTCTGGTCCGATCCGCCGGGAGGTGGCTGTTACTCCATCACCCCGGCGCACAGGCGTATCAGCCAGCATGTTCTGCTGCTCCTGCTCAGAAAAGCACCTGCGATAGGCCTGGAACAGCGCAAAAGAAACAGGGATTTGATTTGGCATGCTCTTTGGTCTAGCAAGGACAACAGAGAGACAGTCAGTCACAAGTTTTGCATTTATTCTCCCTTCACACCTCATTTAGCAGCTAAGGTATACCCCAAGAATCCAGAGTGCTCCAATAAATACTGATAAGGCAAGTCCTTAAAACAGTTCCAAGCACAAAAGTTACAACAGAAAGGTAACAACCTTATACCAGCCATCATAGTCCACTTGGCCAATGCACGCTTTCCCCTCTCTGCAAAGGGAAACACTTAAGCAACCTAGAATGTGAAGGTTAGTAAAACAGGCTCTTCTTGTCAGCCTCATTCTGCTCTGTACACCGGTCAGTGTCTTTCTGCTCGGCCAACGGATGTAGGTAAATCATTCCTTCTGATGCCTTAATGGAATGAAATTAGCTGGCACTTATATTTAAAGCCGTAGGATGAGTCCACATGAGCATGGACACTGATTTCCCTGGGGACAAGAAGCGGTGGAACACCTTGTGCCGCTACTACTTGTCCTCGGGGAAAATGCCTGTGCCACATGCCCTCTCCTGGCTGGTTATCCTGGGTTGGGTAGGGGAGGCTGAGGCCAGCAACTGTGCTGGCTCCATCAGCCTTACCTGGAGTCTTCAGGGAGCTGCAGCCACACCACTCCTGCACCTGGGAGCCCGGCAGGCAGCTGGAGCATGGCTCTGGCAGGCCAAGCATGTGCACTGACCTGCTTTGAGGCACAGGTTTCTTTGACCCTGGGATCTCCAGGGTGTAGGATCTTTGACCCTAACCCCCTCCCCCCAACATCTGCATGTATGGTGCCACAGATGGGTCTGTGGCACTACATACCACATGTCCACGCCTATCTGGACATGGCCCTAGGATCCCAAACTGCATCAACCACTCCATCCATGAGGAGTTTCTACAAACTTGTGACAAAGCTAAATGAAAAGCACAGCATAGAAGGATATACTACTGGAGCAGAGAGGAGGACTCAGTACAGACTGCTATAAGTTACTCTCTGTTTAACTTTTTGGAATGGAGTGGGGAAAACAATTTACTGAACACATCTGGCTATCCCCGCCTTTATCAGATCCCTCCATTATCCCAGAAGATAGCCTCCTTCTTATTGCTAGCACCTCTTCACTTGCAACCCAAGTTCCTGGCTCTCTTACTCATTCACTGTAGAGGTGGAAAGAACTTGTAAGCTGTGACTGAGTTTCCCCTTCTGGCAGCAATATCCACCTTTGCAGGCACTTGAAAATCAACTATCGAAAGGCATATGCACATTGTGACTTCCACCTTTCATGGGTTATAATCAGCTACAGTTATGCCCTACATTGCTGAGGAGAGACATGGGGTCAAATGGCGAGTCCCATGAGATTAGTGCGTCAGACTTCAACTCTGCAAGATTACTGACTGCAAATAAAATCCCCGCAGGACATGAATGCACACTGGCTGCATGCACGCTTTTCTTAGCACCTGCAAAGCACACTTACCTGCTCCAGCAGCCAAGGAGAAGGGTAGGCTGACACAACGGCACTGGCCATATCCGGACTAACCCGGTGGAATTGCTGAATCTGCCTCTGCCAAACCTGCAGGAGCCCCTTCCCTGAGCGGTCTACCTTCACGCCTCGGCACCACTCATTCTCCAGGTAGAAGGAGAAACCCGCGTTCTCTCGCTCCCGCCTGATTAGGACAAAGAAAGAGGACAATGAGATCAATGAGACTGGCATAGAACCAGTTGCATAGATATATATGGAGCAGGAAACTACTGGGAGAAACAGTGGCTACAGGATAGGAAACCCTCACACCCAGCACAGAACATGAGAGACCAGCAGCATCAAGGCAGCTGATCAAAACCCGACCTCTCCCCTCTACATGTATGAGCACGATCCTTTTACTGTGGTGCAAAATAACCACACAGCTTACCACATGGATGGGGGTGCTGGCTGTAACAAGAGGCACAGAGGCAGCTCTCCTGACTTCATATAGCTCAGGGCTTTATTGAAAGTTATTCCCCAGGTGCTCTACAGGGGCAGCTTTAAGTCCCTTTTGTGTTACTGGAGCAGCACAAACCAGCCCAATTCACTTGGTCACCTTATTTTTAAAATCCACATCCTAGTATTTTAAGCAACCTTGGAACAAGCCAAGGCATCTGCAAGCTGGGGAAAAGAAATCCATTTCAGGCTTTCAAAGAACTGTGGAAAAGCATTTTAAAGAAAGCTTGTCCATTCCCATGTTGCAGGGGTTTAGGTTGTAGCCGTGTTGGTCTAAGGATATAGGCAGACATAGACCACCTTCCCAGCAACACACTCCTAGCCACCATGGACATTACCAGCCTATACACCAACATCCCACACCAGGATGGCATCCATGCCTGCCTTACATATCTACAGGAACAAGATTACAACCCAGAATACAGACCCAAAGATATCACTGAGTTTATACACTTCATCCTCACACACAACAATTTCACTTTTAATAATCAACACTTCCTCCAGATGATGGGAACAGCTATGGGCACTAAAATGGCCCCACAGTATGCCAACCTTTTTACCTTTTTTTTTTTTTTACACACCAAAAAAGCAGTGATATACAGCCAAGCCCTCAGATACCACTGCATCTGTACTGAAGAGAACACCCGGGATTGCCACCTCACCAATCTTAAAAAGGCTTTCACCCAGCAAGGACACTCCTCCAGAGAGGTAGATCGCACGTTTGAAAGAGCCACCTGGATACCACGTGAAGAACTGCTGCAGTACAGAAGAAAAACACCCACAAATCTCACACCGCTGGTTATGACGTATCACCCCTCCCTTGAACCTGTACGGAAAATCCTCAAAAAATTGCAACCCATTTTAGAAAAAGACCCTATTCTTAAAAAGATCTTCCCAGAGCCACCCATCCTAGCCTTCAGACAAGCACCGAACCTCGCCAACCTCATCACCAGAAGCAAACTTCCTCAAGCCCAGAACACACCAAAAGGATCCAGACCGTGCCATGACAAGAAATGCAAAACCTGCCGACACATCTCCACTATTACTACACCCCACAACAGAGCCATCAGCATCCCAGGATCTTACAGCTGCACCTCTATACATGTAATATATCTCATCCAATGCACCAAATGCCCTGATGGAAGATATGTAGGAGAGACCAGACAACAACTGCGCACCAGAATGAATGCACACCGGAAATCCATCAAAGACAGAAACACCCAATTACCGGTGGGGGCACATTTCTCACAGGAGGGCCACTCTCTCTCCAATCTCTCAGTCCTGATCCTCAGGGGAAATTTACACAACACATCCCAGAGACGAGCCTATGAGCTCCATTTCATCAACCTGCTGGATACTAGAGATCAGGGACTAAACATAGACATTGGATTTTTGATACATTACAATCTGCCTGGCAACTGACTCCCCAGCCCAGCCCAGCCCAGCCCCTGGCTTGGTTACTTTTCATTCCATCCAGGAAGAGCACACACCAACTGCTGCAGCTTCCTGAGCCTGACGAAGGGTTTTTGAACCCGAAAGCTTGCTTAATAACTATTCTCCAACCATATGGGTTGGTCTAATAAAAGATATCAAATTCACCCAAGGAACCTTGTCTGCCTATGTCCATTCCCATGGATTTTATTGACAGACAAAACGCTATGGCTGTTCTGGTACATGGGTTAGGACTGTTCATTCTCACACTCAAGGAATAACCTCTACACAGTTGAAGCTTAAACAAACACAGAACACGTCTTCCACGGTAAGTAATCAAATGGGGGGTTGACCTTGGGGAAGTCTCTTTTGATCACAAATATTTTGAGGGTAAAGCAAAAGCCAGTCTGTCAGGGACTGAATCAGGCCACCAGAGACCGTCCTTATTTACCATCTGAGGTCTATTCCCAAATGTGGGTTGAAAATAAGATCTGTGCTCGATGCCAGAATCCAACCCTAAGATAAATGACTTTGAGATTTCAGTCCCAAACATTACACCTATTTCAAGGCAAGCGACACCTCCACGATCTGGTTTTAAAGCTCATCAATGGCTGCTCAGCATCACCTAGTCCTTCAGCATATACTATATCACATAGCATGGAAGCAAAGCCACAGGCCTGCTCTTTCCCCAAAATGACAACAGTGAGGCTTCTCCCGAGGGAATCTCAAAGGGCAAAATAAGGAACAGAATAAATCCATCTGCTCACTCACTTGAAGGGCGCTTCAGCAACAGACTTGGTGAACATAGTGGCAAAGTCGCTAAGGTCCTTCCAGTTCTCAAGGCATCTAACCTGGATGCCTGTGTGAAGCTGCAGATCTACCAAGGCCTGCAAACATAGGATGATCAGGAGTGAGTGGGGAAAACACCCTTTTCATGTGTAGGATGCTGCCCCAATCCCTCACCACAGCCAGCTGGAGGACAAGAGTCCTCCCCTCCATGGGCTCAGCTAGCTTATTCCACTAAAAAAATATAGCTTAGGCTCTACTAACAAACAGGCACTGCAGACTAATATAATTCTTTGTCAATTGTCATAGATTAGCTCTTCCTCCCTGTTCTGCACTACCTATCCACCGCATTGTTGCCATACTGACATACTCCAGTTCAGCTTGTCTGCTGGGCTATGAAGGAAGATGGGCGTTAGGCTGAAGAGGCCATTACAGACATGGCATCTGGAACCAGCAGAGACATTCTGGTCTCCAGGGAGGGGAGCCAGGTGTTCAGCTTTTGCTTGGTATGCAGAGCTTAGCCTGAACAGCTGCACTTGCAAACAGGGGTTTAAATGCTCCTTGCCCCAGAGATGGTTTTCTCAGGCAAAACCTGAAATTGAGAGAGCTTGCAAAGGCCAAGGTTGCTGCATCCCTGCTCCGAGGTTACCCACTTCTTCCACGTCCAGCCTGGACACCTCTGGCCCAGAAGCCTCCTTCTCCTTCTGCCTTTTCCGTTTCCTCTGTCCCTCCTTTTGGCTTCCATTTGGCACTGCCTGTCGTGGCCTCTTCTGTGACTGACTTTTGTGAGACCTGAGAAAAAGACCCAGAGGTCACCTCTGGCTCTAGTCCCGGCTGACTGGGGGTAGTCTGCAGCTACCCCAACACCAGCCTCCCCTGACAGAAGAGGATAACTCTGGTTACAGATGCTCCCAACACCCAGCCTTTACCAGTATGAAATGCAACAAGCAACAGAGCAGAAGACCGGTGTCATTCTGCATGTATGGCAACACTTCTGCTAAGCTTACCAGAAACCTCTGCAGTAAGAATTCTAACCTTAGGTATTTCTCTAGTTCTACTACAGCCAGTGCCAGAGTCTTCCCAGGAATCTTCTCCATGACACGAGCCACAAAGCTCCGTAAAGTCTCCTTCTGTCCGTCTGTGCTAGACTGGACTTCCTGCAAAGGCACCTGCAAAATGCCAGTTAAACCCTTTAAATCACACAGGCTAGGTCACAGCAGGAAAAGGTAATCGCTGGTTCCTGTACTACTGGAAAAATCAAATCCCTCAGACGGAAGAAAAACAGCTGCATTCTGAGGTTGCCTTCCAGTCCCACAGCAGAGGTGGTTCTATTCATGTCAGTGTGAAAGGTCAGGCAACATTTAACATTCACACAGGCTAAACAAAGATCACATTAAAGTACGCAGCACCTCACCTGTCTGTAGCTGTAGATCATGGACACAAACTCCTCTGTATGAAGCAAAAGAAGGACGTTGGGTTCTTCTGTCCAGCTCTCTTCTTCAACCTGTCCAGAGATGAAGACAGCTAACATTGAATCATTAGTGCAAAACAGTCCTGTTCTGATCCTAGCTGCAATGATGCTCAGGTTTACAGCCACTACTCATGGCCGCAACATTTAGGAGGCAAGAGGGTGGAGCTGCTCAGGATGGTGATAATTATTGCCCAGGCAGCATCCAGTTATTAGCAATCAGAGAGAAAATATCCATGAGACTGAGACCACTGAGGCTGTAGGGAGCAGAGAAATGGGCCAACTAAGAGGAGAGCACTAAGAGGGGTTGGTAGAAAGTAAGGGTCTGAGAACACAGATAATCCATCACAGGTTTATCTGACATTCATATACGGCATCAAACTACTTTACAGAGAACCAATGCTAGAGACATCAAGGGGAAATGCCAAGGCAGCCTGAAAAGTGGGGAGCAAGCCGCAGAGCAGAGGTATCAGCTAACACCTCTGGGGAACGAGGAGAAGAAATTGAAGTGTGCGTTTGGGGAAGTATGGGGTCACCAGCTCACAAGTACAGCGGGGAGTATGTTGGAGAGGAGCGTGGATATCAGCAAGGGACCCTGAAACAAATTTCAAGAGGGACAGGATGTCAGCAAAGGTCACAGAGAAGGCAGGCAAAACAGTCCCAGGTCCTGGAAGAACAGCATGCCAAATGGGCATGTTAAGACTCGCACTAGAGAAGGATTTGAGCTAGTGCAGAAAGGGAGGCAAGGCAGCAACAAGGATTTCAGAAGCAGCAAGGCCAAAAGGAGGAGACCATTTTAGGGACCATTCCAAGAGAGATTAAAAAAAAAGGAACAGGGTTCACTGAGATCAAGGAGACACGTCAACATTTCTACCCTTGCAACCAGGGTTAAAAATTTTTGAGTTTCAGGGATTTTGGAGATGTACAATGAGATTTTAACACAGGAGAATGACTAATTCAGAAGCACCCCACAGTACGGAGTTATGGGTTAACCACAAGCTAATGGAACCACAGCACTTTGCATTTCCGAGTAGACAACTGGTGGGTGACTACAGCTACGGGACAAGAAACCCTCACACCCAGCACAGAATAAGAGAAACCAGAAGCATCAAGGCAGCTGCTCAAAACTTAACCTTACTAATATAGATAGGGAAAACAGGTCATTTTGCTGTGGTGCAAAATAACCGCACAGCTTACCACATGGAAGGGGGGGGGAGGGGGACTAGCTGTAACAAGAGGCACAGAGGCAGCAATCCTGACTTTGTATTCTTCCCCTGGCGGGGTGCATTACACAACGATATTCCCCAGCCACTCACCAGGACCAGCTCTAGGTCCCTTTCGTGTTACTGGAGCAGTACAAAGAACTAGTGCGGGCACAAGCCAATCCAAATCACTTGGTCTTCTTATTTTTGATATCCACTTCCTGGTATTTTAAGCAACCTTGGAACAAGCCAAGGCATCTGCAAACTGGGGAAAAGAAATCCATTTCAGGCTTTTAAAGAAAACTTGTCCATTCCCATGGATTTATTGACAGACAAAATGCTACAGCTGCTCTGGTATGTGGGCTAGGGCTGTTCATTCTCACACTGAGGGATGAACTCTACGCAGCTGAAGCTTAAACAACACAGAACACATCTTCCACGGTAAGTAATCAAATGGGGGGTTGAACTTGGGGAATATTTTTTGATCACAAATATTTGAGGGTAAGGCAAAAGCCTGTCTGTCAGGGACTGAATCAGACCACCAGAGACAGTCCTTTATTTACCATCCGAGGTCTACTCCCAAAGGTGGGTTGAAAATAAGATCTGTGCTTGATGCCAGAATCCAGCCCCAAGAGAAGTGAGACTTTGAGGTTTTGGGCCCAAACACAACACCTATTTCAAGGCAAGAGGGACCTCCATGGTTTGGTTTTAAGGTTCATCAACGGCTGCTCAGCATCACTTAGTCCTTTACCACATAGTATATCATATAGCATGAAAGCAAAGCCACAGGCCTGCTCTTTCCCCAAAATGACAACAGCGAGCCGTCCCCTGAGGGAATCCCAAAGTCAAAACAAGGAGCAGAATAAGCCCATCTCCTCGCTCACTCAAAGGCGCTTCAGCGACAGACTGGACGAATGCACAGAGCCGCTGCGGTCCTTCCAGCTCTCGAGGCATTGAGCCCGGACGCGTGCGAGATGCTGTGAAGCTCACGGGGAGGCGAGAGCTTCCCCTCGGCTCGCGCATCAGGAGTATTTCTAAGTCCACATCCGAATCCGCGCAGATCTCACTCGCCCTCGGCTTTGTGGCTTTCCGTCTTCTCAGGCAACTGCCCGACTACGGGGCCAGACGCGCCGGTTTCTCAGCTCCCCGTGGCGGCGGGTGGGAGCCGGAGGCGGCAGGAGACAAGGCTCCCAGCCCGCTCACTCAGCAGCGCCACCCTCGCCAAGCACACGGTGCTGCAGGACATCCGAATCCGCGCAGATCTCACTCGCCCTCGGCTTTGTGGCTTTCCGTCTTCTCAGGCAACTGCCCGACTACGGGGCCAGACGCGCCGGTTTCTCAGCTCCCCGTGGCGGCGGGTGGGAGCCGGAGGCGGCAGGAGACAAGGCTCCCAGCCCGCTCACTCAGCAGCGCCACCCTCGCCAAGCACACGGTGCTGCAGGGCAGACCCCCACCCTGCCCGCCCGCGACTCTGCGCCCCGCAGGCTGAGGCCACGAGCAGGGGCCGTGGGGGTGCCGTACCTGAGCGGGCCCCGCGGCCCTCCTCCTCCAGACCATGCTGCCCGCCACGGGCTGCGGCTCGATGACGCAGGCGCAGG
>NW_005841938.1:339656-348199 GCF_000455745.1 Alligator sinensis | reverse complement strand
GAGGGTCACGTGCTGCCTGTGGTGGGGGGGGCCCCCCGGTGGGAGAGCTGGAGCCCGCGCCTCCTGCCCCATCCACTGCTCTGTGCTCCGCTCCCTGCCTTACCTGCTGCTCTGCTTTCTGCTCCGTGTCTCATCGACTGCTCTGCGTTCTGCTTCCTCCCCTGCACCTCTTGCCCCATCGGCTGCTCTGCTCTCCACTCTCTGCCCCGTCACTTGCTCTGCCCCATCAGCTGCTCTGCGTTCTGCTCCCTGACCCATCGATTGCTCCGAGCTCTGCTTCCTCCCTTGCATCTCCTGCCCTGTGCTCCCCGCCCACCCTGTCTGCTGCTCCGCTTTCCACTCCCTGTCTTGCACCTCCTGCCCCGTCGGCTGCTCTGCCCTCTGCTCCCTTTGCTGCCCCTGCCCCGGGTCGGTCACCCCCGAGCTGGCGTGCGCTGTGACGGGCAGACGGACCAGGCCAGGGGAACGGACCTGCCCGTGTGGTGTTGCCTGCCTGGCACCGGTCTCCAAGGCTAAACCAGGCTTGCTGTTGGTTTCCCCCCTGCAGCTCCGAGCACTGGAGGCACCGGCTGCTCCCGGCCCTAGGGCAGACCTGGCTGAGGCTGCAGTGATCTGACTCGGGTTGGGGACCAGGACGCGTGCCGGATTGTGCACCTGGCTCAGTGGGGCAGCATTGCCTGGACACTCAGCGTAGCTGACACCTGGTTTCCTCCCCAAACTCTTCACAACAGGCCATGCTGCTGTCACCCTGCGACTGCCGTGGTGCTTAGTCCGGGACAGATGAGGTGGCTGGAAGCCAGGCCAGCAACCTGCTGCCTCATGTCTGATCCGTGTTCGCTGCCGCTCAGTTTTCACGTGGAGCCTGAGGGTCTGGCTTTGACCAGAGTAAAGCGAACAAAGCTGAAATGGAGCAGAAAGCAGAGCAGGGTGGCAACCTTGTAGACTAGCTCTGGAGTAGCCACGTGGCACAGGCAGCCTCTGTGTGGCACATGGCAGACCAGGGCAAGAACTGGTATCATAAGGGCAAATAGGGCAGGGAGACAAAGCTTAAATAACAGCAGATCAGGTTGGGGAGCACAGAACAGGGAGCAGAAAGCAGAGCAGCAGACTGGCTTAGGGGTACAGGGCAGGGGACAGAAAGCTGAGCAGCCGATCTGGCAGGGGAAGGGGGGGGGAGTGGCACTCTGGGAGTGTGTGGGATTAATTTGTGGCATGCCTGCCAAAAAGATTGGCCCTCCGCTGAAATGCCTTGTTCAGAGAGGCAGGAGCATTCATGGGCTACAGCCTACTTTATGAAACGGTTTTGGCATCTTCTCATTTGAGAAACTGGGGCTGGCACAGAGGCAATAAGGAGTGGGAGTCTAAGCATAAAACGTAGAGCACGGTGGAGACATTTTCTGCGCGGAGCTCAGGACCTTGGAGCGCTGCCTCTGATTTCCAGGGAAGCTTTTAGCAAGTTGCGTAATTGTTGTGCCTTGATTTCTCTGTCCGTAATATGTAGATAATGCTTTCCTACCTTGTTTAGTGCCACGAGCCTTAATTGCTGTTTGTAAAGGGCTTTGCCATCTACTTGGAAATAAAAAAAATACCTTGGAGAGCAAAGAGAGGTATTTTCTTAGGGATTACATTCGTCTGCAGAAAGGTCTGCAAATCTCATTACTTCTTTTTCCTACCTCCCTGCTATTTACCCAAGTCGCAGACATTTTACTGAACATATTCTAAACATGTTAGATGAATGGTACCTTGTAGTTTAGCTTTCCCTTCACCCTTAATCTTTGTTAGGTGCTGAGTATCTGTGATCATTTAATGAATATAAAATCAATCCAGCACTTTTCTGGGAATAAGGGAAATGAAACCGCTGTGTAGCAGCATATAGAAAGCTGAATGGAGGGATTTAAAAGAAAGGAATATAGCTGCTGACCAGATGGAAAAGACTTAATTCAATCTGGGGCATTTCTGACAAACCAGAGTTCATAACAGGGTCAGAGATCTCGATCTGAAAAAACTGACTATAGTTACTGACTGGATTCTGTATATATGATTTTAAATGGCATAACTGTGATGTGAAGGCATGTATGGGGTTTCAAAGAGAATAAAAGTGTAACCACTTACTGCAGCTTTTAAAAACCCTGATACAAAACTCCAAAAAAGCACTTGTATACCTCCCTCAGCTTGGGTCTTAGTACAACTTTGCATTTTTAAAGGTACTTATCCCAGACTGCTAAAGGATTTTACAGTAAAACCAATGACACAGGGTGGGGAAACCAAGCACAGAATGCTTGCCACATGCTCACAGAGCAATTTAGTGGAAGATAAACTCTCAAGAGTCCTGAATCCCAGTGCTCAGGTCATTAAATTAAATTGATGGTTGATTTCTCTAACTGCATCTGGAGCCTAGGAATTTAAAATGCTAGAACAGGTGTTACTATTTGTGCTTCCAAGTGTACTACTGAGAATTCTGCTCTTTCATAATGGATGGGGGCCATGTGGCTTGGTTCCATGCAGAAGAGAGGTACACGAGGGGGTAGACTTCATAATAGATTTCCTCTTCAGTTTTTTTACTGCCTTTGTCTCTATGTTGAACTGACAAACCAAAGCTTTCCTTTTTTGCATTTCAAAGGAAATGCAGTCATGTTTTGGAATTAGAATTTCTGGATGCATTTTGAATGTGCAGTGGAAATTCTTAACTGGGTTTTCTCTGTACTTATTCTTCATCCAAATCTAGTCGTGACTGCCCCCCAGGTGAGCACAGTTGCAGCAAGATGCGCATCCAAGAAAGCCGGGAGCAGCCCAAAAAACAAGGGTGGTCACAGAGTTGGGAAGCGGTATGGATGGAAGAAACAAGATGGTAGGTCCATCTGTTTGCTTAGCTGCTTTCAGCTTGTGTTCCGCCAGTTAACTCCTTGCCAGGGAGTGCTTATGGGGCACTACTGAGCTTTGGTGGCAGGGGCGTTCATTCCTTGTGAGAGAGAAACCAAAGGGTTCAGCACTACATGGTGTGCAACAGTTACGGGAGTAGCCAGCAGGAGGCTGGAGTGAGTCAAGCTAACTCCCGGTCTGCCTACATGCAGCAAACTGAAGTTGCCAATAAAAAGCATACTTTGGTTCCAACTTAACCTGCCCCCAGGGGAGCTGGGAGGAGGGATACAACAGGGGGCATCTGATAAGTGAAGTGCACTTTCATCTCCCACTGCGCGCAGAAGCTGGGCACTTCACATAGTTACAAAGGGGAGAATTATGAGGCTTAATAGAAGCCAAAGTACAGCTTCTTGTAAGCGAGTGCCTAATAATTAATAGGCTTGCAGATGAAAACATGTGGATGTGAAAGGCAATAAAACAAGCGCCTGCAACAAGCAGCCAATGCCTTGTGCCCTAGAACTAATCTTTTCAAAAATAAGTATTGCTTTTTGCCACTGTGCAACCACTGCCTTGTAGTTTCCGTTAGCAGCGTTCTCTTAGGCTTAGGAAACCTCCCAAAGTGCTTGGAGCCCTGCCAGCCCTGGGGCTTCAGGTAAGCCTATGTGTTTGAATCGAGGTTGCTTTGTTGCAGGTGTCTTTGTTCACGCGGGGAATATCTTGGCCACGCAGAGGTTGATTCGCTGGCATCCAGGGGCTCAGGTAAGTTGCTTTTTCAGCCCTTGTTCTCATCTTACGGTAGGGGCTGTCCACAGCAAAGCCCTAGAGTTGAGGCTTAGCACATTTCCTGCTCTTCACCAAGGTGCCTTGCTTCCTCCCTTCCATTCCATGTCAGGGATGGTTCAGTAACAAGTATTACTTAGTAGAAGAGTCCATTTACAACTGTTATTGCACACAAGGCCATAGTCAAGGGAAGGAGTTTTGTTCATTAATGGCTTTTAAGGGTTTGCCCCTCTATCTGAAGGACAAACTCTTTAGGCTTAAAGCTACAGAAAAGCCACTTTCAAAGCTGAGGCTAGAATTCAGGAGTGTATAACTGAAGGGTTTGCCCCCTTACTTATTAATGGCTATTGAACAGAATGGTTGGAGAGGTTTCCTCTGGTATATCTAAACCAGTGGTTTTCAACCTTTTTTAATTTGTGAATTCCTTTGGACATTTTGAGTGGAGGTGTGGACCCCTTTGAATTGTAATTTGAATTGGGGGTATTCACATACTTTAGATCATAGTCATCTTTCACAGACTCCTTAGACGTAGTCTGCAGATTACAGGTTGAAAACCACTGCTCCAAACCAATAATGGTGCATGCAAGGGATGGTATTGAATAGGGGACAGATCACTCTAGATGCATCTGGTTCAGTGTTCCCTCTATACTATCTACTTCTGCCACTGGCAGAGACTGGATACTGGGCTAGACTAGATGGACCATTGGTCTGATGCAGTATGGCACTTACGTTCTTAAAGGTAATCAATACTTGTGCTTCAGGGGAAGAAATCCCTCCTCTGGCCTCTCAATTCACACACACCATGTAGTTTTATGTATGGCATTCTGGGCTTCTTACTTTCCTTAGAAGAATCAAGTATTGGCCATCACTGAAGCCCAGGTAACCATCTACAGGGGACAACGTGAGCCACTTCAGCATATGTTCTCCAGTGACTATCTGTCTACCCCTTTCTCCTTCCAGTATTCTACCCATGTGCTTTCTTCCAGGTGGGAATAGGCCATAACAATACTCTGTATGCTCTGGAGGACGGGATCGTGCGATACACCAAGGAGGTCTATGTGCCACCCCCACGCAGCTATGAGACCAAGCACGTGATCCGTCAGCTACCCAGGGGGGCCATTCTTTACAAAACCTTCATCAACGTCATCCCTACTGAAGAAGTAGGCAGCTTCAAGCTAATCACCATGCTCTGAGACTGCTGCCTTGCATTGCTGCTGGGGACAGAGCACTGTGGCAAAGCTGGTGCCCAGCCCTGGATGTCTGGAGTCTTAGGAAAGGATTGCTCTAGACTTGAAGAGACTTACAGGGGACTTCACTTCTTCGATTCAGGACTGTTCTGGGTGCAGGTCTGAGCTAGAAGGTAACGGGGTGCCTGATGATGCTTGTTGGAATATATCTAATAAATATGATGGATTTTCTAATGCCTGGAGGGTGTCTATGAAAGAAAAGCAGTCTGTGTTCACGTAAAGCCAAGGGGGCAAGTGAAAATATCTTCCCTTTCCTGTGAGCCCTGTTCCAGTCCAGCTGGAAATACTGCAGTATCTACAGAGGAATTGGCCACAGTTTGGGACTCAAAGTATTGAATTTTGGCCAGTTTGGGAATCAAAGTATTGCATTGACTGTTCTCTTGTCACGACTGAAAGGGGAAGAGCCGGCCCAGTAGCCAACTTCTGAATTCTAGTCTCAGCTTTGACAGTGGCTGCGCTGTAGCTTTAAGCCTCAGTTCTGTCTTAGTTTCCCCACTTATAAAAGTGGGGCAGTGCTGATAACATCTTCCAGTGTGTAATCCCTCTGTGAGGAAGGAGTTTGGTTGATTTCCCTGTTACTTGGGGAAACGGAGGCACCTGCCACAATCTCTAGAGGAAGGCAGAGCCAGGAATAGAGATCAGGAGTTCCTGACTCTCAGTCAGAGCTACCTATTGAATCCCCATTTTCTCTTCCTGTGCTTCTGAGAATGAAAAAATGGCAGCAGATGCAGAGGTGTTGGGCACCCAACACCACAGTTCACTGACGAGGCACATAGCAGAAGGAGGTGCCTCCCTCATTTTTGGCCAGTCGGTGAGAGAAAGCCCAAGGAACATGCTGCTTTGAGTTGGCAAAGATGCTAATCTAATACAGAAGTGTGTCTTGAGCAGGCAGCAGTGTTAGACCAGACATGAAAGGGAACTATGACTCCAGTGCTTCCCTAAATTGTTACTGAGCTTTCGAGACTTTCAGTTCTGGCCATGTCAGTTCCTGCCACAGTAACAAAGGGAAGCTGCCGGGATGATTTGGGTTAAAAGTAGAACATTGCTAGAAAGTACACAAAAGTTTCTCCAGAATGTGCATCCTTCCAGCGTGTGCAACCTACATGCTGCAGCACCGTGCAAGGCCAAGAGACCTCCTAGGGCATAAATTGTTTCATTTTAAATAGTTCGTTATGTTAAATTTCCCTTATTAAAACCATTGACTCCTGAATTTTTAAGAGAAACCCTTGCATAGTACCACATTCATTAGTAAAAATGAAAGTCCTGCTTAGACTTTCATTCTCTTTCTTTGCACAATAAAACAGGATTGACAAGTTTGTATTCAATTCCCAGCCAGTTTTCCTTGCTGATTCTCAGGCATTAGCACTATACTTTTCGGTTCCAAATACTGCAGAAGATGAGTCCCTTCCCACCCTGAAGGGCTTTCAAGAAAAACCGTGTGAAAATCTGCTCGCTGGAAACTCAGCTGAGAATCTGAAGTACCTGACAACGGCCTGCTAACTTACTAGAGTGGGCAGGGTCACACTTCCAAAGCTATTATCACGATTAACTGTAGAATTCCCAACCAGACAAAGAAGTCTGAAATGGCATCCGAAACTCATCAGCTGAAGGGTGGAGAGCAGCTTCCCAAAGTGAAACTCAAACACAGGGTATTTAAGTCCTTCAAGAATCCTGCTGCTGAAAAAAAAAAAAAAAGACTCAAGATACTTTGTGGTCTGACCAGTCCCATTTTATCAACAGTGTTGTAAACAGCATTGTAAACATTTGTTCTGAAATACAAAACAATAGGCAAAAATCTGAGGTGCAGCTGCACCATCCTTGGTGTGATTGATTGTCAAGGAAACTAAGACTCTTCTCCTTGTAGAGGGGAACTGAGTAAACACAAGTCCTGATCTGCCCTTGCACCTTCATGGAGGCTACCTGTTACCCGTTTGTTTCTGTGTTCTGGGACACCCAGCTTAGGCTGGTCTCTGTCCTTGCTTACAGGGTTCCCAGAATGATCCTGACCCTTGCCAAACCTTTATCTTGTCAATGGAGACAAGACTTTCTCTACGCACCATTTTTAAATCCTGCAGGCGTGTGCGTGTGTGGGGCACGAAGCAGAGGTTTGACAGTAGCAGTTGCAGTGCTGATTCATTCCTTCAGTGGCAAATCGAGCCTCTGACCCTGGTACCTGCTAACTTGATTGTTTTTACAGCGTAATAAACAGATGAGATAAATCGTCCAGCTTCTGAGGTCTTAATACTTTCAGTGTTGGGCAATACCTGCCACAGAGGTGTATGGGGCACAGTAGAATAGCTGCCTGATGTTCCTCTGGGAGTTTTCTTTGACCAAGTAGACCATCCTCTGTGCTTTAACCCCTTGAGCATAGAGATAGTGGCTGGGGATCATTCTACTGGCTGTGGTCAAGATAAAGTCAATAGAGCAAGGAGGGAGTAGCAGTCCACAGTGGCTTGTTCCATAGTTTCTGGAGCAGAGACTCCAGACATCACACCACTTTTCCAAGAGCAAGGTGGATGAAAAGAAAATTAGTTGGTCTCTGCTGGTTTGCACGCTTGTTTCTCAGCCGTTTTGGGTCTGGGTGAAGGCCTGAGGGTCGACACTGCCCTGCAGGAGGGAGCAATGTCACAGCGCCACCGTTGCAGCTACAGCTACAGCAGGAAAAAATGCTACCAGGGCTGACTCCAGCTTTACACGGCTGTGTTGCGTTGCGGTTGGTAGCTGACTGAGACCTGGAATATGTCTGCCAAGCTGTGTCTGTCTGTTAATTCAGAGCCAGCCTCGCTTCCTGGCAGAGCTGGAGGGTGCCGGAGGGCCTGCTCGTAGGGAGGGGGCATCTATGAGAGAGGAGAGGAGAGGAGAGGAGAGGAGCAAGCCTGTTACACTTGACCAGAAATCAACGGTGGTAAAGATTATCCCCATTACATAATGTGTGTTTAAAGGAGCCCTTTCATACTATCATCATCTCTGCAATTTAGCACTTGTAATCCTCACCACAATGCTGTGAGCTGAGTGCATGGGGCTGCTGGAAACCTTGCCTGATCCAAGGTGTTCAGGTAGAAACCAGTGCAGCACCTGCTGCCCAGCCCAGCCACTCCTACCACAACCCATCTCCCTCTCCCTTTTGTCCCTAGCCAAAGCTTCTCTTGTCCCTTTCAGGGGCCTGTTGACATTTGCTAGAAACCACAAGGTTTCCAGTTAAACTTCCCCAGATGGATAGGATTAGTTCTTACATGTCTCACCCAAGTATCCATTTCTGTGTACTTCCTGCCAGCTGTTGCTTATGTAAGCTTGACCCATCCAACCTGTTCTCTCTGCTGTGGATGTGTGCGCACTGCAGTCAGGAGGAGGGACTGTGACATGAGAGAGGGATGCCCGACCTCCCTGCTAGCACAAGTAAGAGCAGCAGTAATGGGGGTGGCTACCCCGTCCCTGCCAGGCTTGGCCAGCTCCTGCTGCATTCATGCCACCATGTTGCTGAATTCATGCCACCATGTCTATTTTGCTACTGTGAGCCATGCTAGTGAGATGAGAGCCAGCTTGGGTCTAACTACCCCACCAGAGCACAGTCACTGAGGGGCAAAACCTCAGAAGGCTGTTAGGTGCCCAGTGCCCCTTGGTAGAGAAGCAGCACCTTCCCCAACTTGGGCCTCAGGT
>NW_005841938.1:332754-339646 GCF_000455745.1 Alligator sinensis | reverse complement strand
TCTAAGTCCCTTTGCATGTGAAAAGTGCCTAGGGGAGGAAGTGCTAAGTATTTGGCTGGCTGTACTCAGTTTTCTGGAGCAGGTTTAAGAGCTGGAGTCTCCTGTGGTGGTCAGCGAGGGGAAATCTGCTGGGCTGAGCTTCACAGAAGTCCCTTGTGCCCAGGGCAGAAGGCAGAGCAGAGAGGGGATGTACAGCAGACCTGCCCCTCACAGCATACTGCCCCAGCATCAACCTGCCTGATGGCTCAGTTTTCACTACCCTGTCCTTTGGGGTTAGTTTAAGTGTTGGGAAATTAACAGGCAAAGCCTCATGGTGGTGAATAAACTGAATAATCCAGGGAACAGCAGCGATGACTGCTGGTTCTGCTCTAGTGAGATGGGGGTGAGAAAGTCTTGGATCCACCTTTCCTCAGCTGCCCTGTCCCCTCGCTCTGGACTGGACAGAGGCTCTGGAAGGCATTTCTAGAGGCACCAGGCAGGGCTCAATCATTAACCCACAGAAGGTTAGTGAGAGTCCCCTGGAGCACAGTGTGCCTTTCCTGACATAAAGCTATCAGAGCAAGGCAACCGCAGCAAACCAGCTTTCTCCTAGGATGGAAGACCACTGGAGTGAGGCCTGTGAAAAACCCCAGCAGCCTTCACATGGAGGCTGGGGTCTAGACGCTATAAGGAGTGTGTGGCCAGGGATCACTCACCTCCTGGACAGGGTCGGCCCACAGCCCAAACCTCTCGGCAATCATCTGGTGGATCTCTCGCTGGCGATCTTTCTTGCGCACACTCTCATAGCTGGGCAGGCGTGGCTGGTCCCAGGCAGGGAGCTGGTAGCTGCTGGGGGACCCCACGCAGAACAGCTCGTCGCCCTAGAGACCCCCGAGGGGATAGAAAGGTCCCATTGCTAGTCAGATCAATCAGTGCCCCTTAGCTCAGGGCTGCACCTCAGGACACCACTGCTGTAACCAGCACCCAGAGAGAGGGATGCCCTGTGCCCAAGGCATCCCCACCTGTGCCCCACAACAATGGCTCCCCTGAGTGCTCCGGGTCTTCAGAGACGTGGCCAGGGCAGTTTGCTCCCAAAGTCCTTTACTACAATATAACAGTCCTCCCCACAGTCCTGCAGCTAGGGACACTGCCACATCCAAGCCCCTCTCCACATCTCAGGACCCCAGACCCAAAGTACCTCCCCACATGAAGCCCCCCACAGCAGTCTTGGCCTCACTCACGGTGCTCCCAGCCCCTCACCTGCACCCCGGGATTCTCCACGGCACTCTCCAGCCGCTGGGCACCACACTGGGATCCCACCAGCCGCTGGTTGCTGCTGAAGTATGAAGGGGGGTAGTCCTGTCAGGAGAGGCAAGGGAAGAGAGAATGAAGCCTGTGTGAAAGCCCATCTCCAGCTCCCAAGGCACGTGAACAGGTTAACGCATGGTGTGGTGTAGGCAGCCTCCATGGGGCAATGCCCCAACCTGGAACCTTTCCCAAGATGCCCCAGGCCTGGTGGGACTGAGGCCACCGTCAGCATCTGGAAACGTTCCTGCTTGGTACCTTGCAAGCCCTCAATGAGAGGCAGCGCTGCTCTGAGTCCAGCCCTTCTGGCTCTCCTGCCCAGCTCAGAGCACAGCCCAGCACACAGCTCTCAGGCCAGGCCGGCTCAGACTGTCCACAGGGAAGGGAAAGGCCAATTCCTTGTTTGTCTCTCCCATGGCTGGGGTTTAGCCCAGCCAGCTGGCCTCTCCTGTGCTCCCCCACCTCTGCCAACCCAGCAGTGCTGGCAACCCACCATCCTTCTGAGGACAGGAGGTTTGTTCCCCATGGACAGGGTGGATCGTTCTTTCAAAGCTAGCATCTGCTCTGTATCACCCTTAGAGATCCCCAAGATGCTGCCAAAAGCCCCTATCTCCAGTAGGGGCATCAGCAAGCGCCAGTACCTCTGTGTGCTCTATGTGCAGGCAAAACTCTCCTAGTAGCAGTGCAGCCACATGGCAAAGCTGTGCTTTGGCCCAGTACAGTAAATCCACACCCCCAGGGCTAAACAAGCTACACCCAAAAAAGCAGAACATTGCTAGTGTCCCTGCTTCCACCCCCATGGCTCTTCCCAGTGGAGTCATACCTCCTCCCCCTCACCCCCAGTAGACATAGCTATGTCAATGCACACTGGTGGTGTAGCCCAGATCTACAAGTGGTTTGCTTATGTCCTCAGCCAGGCATTTCCTAGCCATTCCCAGTTGCACCTTCTGTTGCTAGACAGGACCCAGGGTGAATGAGCTGAGTGGGGACTTCAGTCTCACTGAGCTCCCTTAGCTGCACAATCCCCTTGCGGTGATAAGAGCAGTTTAGTCATTTCCCCAAGGCTGCCCAGCTGTTAACAGCTCATGTGCAGGGGGAAGCTGTTCCTGGCAGAGGGACCTGAAAGGGCGAGAGCTATTCCGGGGTAGCAATTCTGTGTGTACACGATCCCACTACCAGGAGCACGGAGCTCTTACTGTGGAAGAAGCGCGTTCACCCACAGAGCTGTTCTGCATTTACACCAGGCCTCAGCTTCAGAGCCGGGAACGGGGTTGTGGGAACTTCCTTGTTCCCGGGTCTCCCAGCAGGAACAACCACTGCCCGACACTGTGCAAGGAAAGGCTGGGGTAGACTAGTAGCCATGTGGGAGGAATATGGAATCACTCAAGCTCCTGTAAGCATTAATGTTCAGGTGATTTTTCCCACACCCGTGGCCCCCTTAGTTCTGTGCACGCGGCTGCAGCTTTGCCCATGTGCTGGGTGGGCTTCCTGCGCCCCAGGGACTTCCAAGCCAATCCCAGCCCCTTGCAGCAAACATGTGCTCTTTGCCTCTAATTGGGGTTCTGCAGGCTCAGCCTGGGTCTGAAACGTGACCCGCAAAGCGAGGATTTCCTGGTGCACTTGATTGTCCATAATTGCCTGCACAGGGTTTGCAATTACAGAGCTCATGTGCAGCAGTGTGGGGCTTCCATGTGCCACTTGTTTTAACCCAATTCATGAAGCCACAGCAGGCCCCACAGGGGATGCTGGTGACAAGCTGCCTCCCCCTCCAATATTTCCCATCCTGCATGGCAAGGAGTTGCAGCCACATAAGGCCCCTTTCAGGCTGTGTTCACACTGGGGGGTGGGAGGAAGAGGGGCTGCACTGGAGTGTTGTGCACGCAGAGAAGGCCACAGTGCACTCCCTGCATCTCCCGGCACTGCACGTCTCAGTCCCTGGCTTCCCCTGTGGGGGCAGAGACTCTGTTTGGAGGCTTAGTTATGCTTCATGGCTCCATGTGATCAGTGCTGAATTCTGCAGCTGCAGAACTAGAGAGAAGGGGCAGCCGAGTCTGGGCCAAGCCAGCACAGAACCAGGATCCCTCTCCCAAAACAGATCCGGTAGATTACTCACCCATCCCCTGCCAAGCAGCCCAGCTCCCATCTGGTTGTGAGCATCTCAGCCAAGAGGCTCCCATCACCATCACTTCCTTTGGGAAACTAGAACCCAGCTTAACAAAGCCCAGGGGCCAGACCCACAGGCTGCACTCTGCCGTAGGGGGCAGCAGCAAACCCTCACGGGGTGACTGCTGCCTAGATCAACTTGGGGACCCACTGCTTGCAGGCTACAGGAGGTAGGTTTGCTGGGAAGTTCTGGCTGCTCTCCTACATGAGGATACTAGGAACGGCGGAGATGGGGAAGGCGAACAGCTCTGAACTGGGGAGTCTCTTGTGCAGGGAAAGGCAGCAAAGCAGCCCCTGCTCTCTGCCTGAGCTGCTCAGAGACAGTCAGAGATTGGCCTCACTGAATAAAGAAAGTAGCAGCTATTCAGGCCAGTTACATCTTGACATAGAGTTTTCCTGCCCCCTTCCCCAGTGCCCCCACTCCTGCCTGCTTTGGAGGCAAGATCTCTAGGGCAGGGATCACTCCTGCAGGGGGGGTGGATGAGCAAGCTGGTCTTCACTGCTACCGGCTTCCCTCATTTGCAGCTTCCCCCTCACACCAAGCCATGTGGGGGAGAGGAGGGGTTCAGCCTTCTCCGCTCCAGCCTCAGCGCTGTGCACAACACAGAGCCAGTTGCTGGGCGACCGGCGACAGAGTGGCATTGTCTGTGCTGCACGGTAACCTCTCCTGCTGTGCCCCTTCCCTGAAAGACAAGGGCTCTGAGCATGGCATGAAAGGGAGGGAGGGAGGGACCCGGCTCTCAGGTGGGACTCGGCTGTTACCGGGGATGTGAATATCTGAGAGCTGGCTCTTACCTTGAGGATGTCACCCATCATGGGCGGACAGGTTCTGGAGAAAGGGCTTTGTTTGGAGACAGCCTGAGTGCTAAGTGGAGAGGCTAGGGATCTCTCTGGCAAGACAGGGCAGTGAATAGAGCCAATTCCCTCTGGTGGGGCTGCAAAATGAGGCTGCTCCATCCCAGCCAGAAGATCTGGTCACACTGGGGTTTAACCCCAACAGGGTCTCCTGAGCTGTAATCCCTCCCCAGCAAGTCCATCCTGAAGGCCCCAGGGCCTGTGCTGAGCAAGGGTGAGGCTGCTGGGGTGGCTGGGGAGGGGGTGGGATACTCACACACTGGCTGGGACTCTGGAAGAAGCGGCAGGAGCAGAGGAACTGGCAGCACAGGGGGTCCCGGTGGTACAAGAGCAGCAGCAGCACCAGAACGGCCACTATGAACACAGATGTGGAGACCGCTGCCAAGGCAAGAGACAGGGAAGCAGGCTGAGCCCAGGGCACGGCAGCACACCGCCAGGCAGAGCTGCCTCTTCTCCTCTGTGGGGGGGGGTCGGGAGCAGAATCATCTCCAGACAGTTTCCTCCCCCCATTTCCTCCTTTCCATTTCCATCCTGCAGCCCTGGCATCCCCTCGGCTTGACTAGGGAGGTCCAACTGATGACTCCATACTGGTACTGACCCCCTGTCCAAACAGGCCCACAATAGGACCAGTGCCTGGCATGGATCCGAACTATCAGGCAGTTGCCTTCCTGCTCAGGATCCCAGAGCATGTCCCCAGTGCGCACCCACCCACCCACAACCCATGGGAGGTGGGGGGGGGTCTCACACTCCACCCAACTCAGCAAGAGTGCTGCAAAGCCAAGGAGTGGGGGAGAGTCAGGAGTCTGGAGCCAGGGTGCCCTGCTCTGCCCCTGCAGCTTTCCTGCCAGCTCTCTCCTCTTGCCTGCCTGCAGCCTGGTGAAGGCCGGAGGGGACAATCTTGCATCAATAACAGGGAACAGAGAGGGCAAGAGCACTTCAAATAGTGACACATCAGGCATCAGCCAGCCAGCATCTGTATGAAGGGGCTCTGCATTTCCCTGCTGTAACACTGAATTTTAAGACAGTGTGAGGAGCAGCCCATGTCTCTAGCTACTTCTGACTGATTCATCTCATGGCCTCAGACAAGTCACAGCTTCTTGGCCTCAGTTTCTCCTTCTGCCAGTCCCAAGGAAGCTACTTATTTACTTTGCAAAGGGGCCATGAAGTTTATCACACTACAGCCGTGCTTGGAAAGCCCCTCTCGACTCTTCCGGCACATAGTGAGAAGGTCCAGCTATTAAGCTACTTTAGGCATTTGCCAGTGTAGCAGAAGAGACACAGGCTCTGGGACTGGACTCGGTGGGCAAGTAAAGGGGCAGCTTATTTTCAAATAACCTCCAGCACCTGTAAACCACCTCATCTGAGCTTGCAAGGACAGGCCAGTCAGGCTTTGGGATTGCCAGCTGATTCACTGAATCCCTTCAGCTTACACATGCAGGATCAGAGATCCTATATGGGACCAGCTCTTACACATACCAGATCAGAGATCCCCTACGGGACCAGATTTGACACATACCGGATCAGAGATCCCATATGGGACCAGATTGCAGCCTGGCAGAACAAACATCTTGCCTTCAGACCCTGATGGTGGAGCCTGCAGGGAAGGTACCACTCGGCAGGAGGAAATTTCCCTTCCCCTCTATCGCAGCAGCCAGTGGAGGTGGCTAGAAGGACCCACACGTGTAGGGGCAGAAGACGGGCTCTGATGAAGCCAGCAGAGACCTGGGCCCGCCTACGCCAGTCCTGTTCCCAGGAAAGCGGGGGGCTCGTCCTGATCGCAGGCTTGGCACAGCAGAGAACACGTGTTCGAGCAGCACTTGTGCAAAACGGAGCGCCCCCCTCCCCACCCGCTGCTGAGGGCAGGATGGAGGAGGGTGGGAAGCACAGGGGGAGGCTGGCAAGGGGGAGGCGCAGTGGGGGGCAGGGTGGTTTGAGCGCTGGGTTGTCCGCGGGCAGCTCCGACCCCCACCGCGCGCTCAGACAGACACAGGACTCACTTGCAGCGATGACGATGGCCACCACATTGCTGTCCATGGAGCTGCTGGCAGTGGGAGCCTGTGTGGGGACATTGCTGGGTTGGGTCATCTCTGGTGTCGCTGGTTCCTCTCTCCTTCCTCCAAGCCGGCTCGGGGCGGACCAGGCACCGGGCACAGAGCAACCGGGCAAGCCCTTGTCGGCCGAGCCCTGGGCCAAAGCCCCGCTCTGGATCCGGCCTGGCTTCCCCAGAGCACTCAGCTGTTGTCTGCTCCCTCCAGCACCGCTGCCTTCATCCCGCCGCCTCTTCTCCTCTGCCAAGGGCGCCCGGCTCCTCTCCTGCCCCGGCCCGGGCGGTGCTGGGGCGCTGGGCTCAGGACCAGGCGCTGCTCCCCTTGCCCTGCCCGGTGCCTCTCTGCGATCCGCTGCTGCTGCCTTCCAGTCGAGTCTTCCCGTGGGGAAGGGAGCTGGATCCAAGGGGTTTCCAAACCTCCTGGGCGCGCTGCTGCTCGGGTCTGTGCGACCGCTTCTCTCCCGCGCAGGAACCGCGATCCCAGCGTGTCTCCCTTCCCCAGGCTTCCCCTGCCTCGGAGCCGGGGGGCCCCGCAGCTCCTCA
>NW_005841938.1:310639-332543 GCF_000455745.1 Alligator sinensis | reverse complement strand
TGTCCTGGTCGTGCGGCTGGGGGGAAGGGGGGGCAGCGGGGCTGGGACCCCCCCGCGGGACACACACACACGCACGCACGCACGCACGTACACACACAGGTAGCTGTGCTCGTTTGCATAATCAAAGACTTCCAAATGCCCCCAATCGCTTGGACTGATGCGTGTGTATGCACCCCCTCACACACATATACACACACACCCTCCCCCCAATCCAAGCGATTGGGCGGCATTTGCAAGGCCTTGATTATGCCCTGGGCTGTGCAGGACAGGACTTTGCAGCTGCCCCCCCCTCCAGGAGAGGGCTGGACCCTCCCTGCGGGGCTTACATCTTGGGGCCCCTTGGTAGGGGCCGGGGGAGCGCGGTGGAGCTGCTCCCCGAGCTGCCTCATGGATGAAAGATTCATTTCTGCACCCCTCCAGCTTGCAGCCATGCCCTGGTGCTCATGCTGTGCCGGATGCTCCCACCGAAGAGGACGGGCAAGGGCAGAGCCACCAGGGTGGAATCGGGAGACCTGGCGAACATCCCTCCACGCGTCAACTCCACTGGCAGGGCTCCGGCACAGAGACATTGAGTCCACATCCTGGCTGAAGCCAACAAGCAAGGCACAGAAGGGAAAAGGAATGCAAATAGATATCGGATTGCATTACAAGAAATCATCCGCTGCCAATGTCACCATCAGCCCCAATCTGCTGCTTTCTCAGAGGGGTCATGTCTGGTGGGGGGGGGCGGAGAAGGGGGTTGAAGGACAGGGCTCCATCATGCAGCTCAGGAAGAGTCTTTCAAGGGAAGGGGAATTGTGGACAGGTCTCCAGCCAGCTCCGTGAAGATTAAGTACGTGGCCTGGACCTGGGCAAACTGTCCCAATCTCCTAACGACCCGCAGTAAAAGTCTTTGTACCTCTGCCTTTCCCCATCATTGTGTCTGGTCTGGTTAGACTGTTCACTCCTGAGGGTAGGAGCTGTGTCACTGCACAAGCCTCCAATCTTGGTGAGGGAGGTACCCTGATACTACTGCTCCTAATAAAAAATAAGGTTACTGCACAGGCAAAGAAAAAACAGCTCCCTCCCCCTCCCCCTTCTGGCCTGTTTTTCAATCTACCAAAGAACCTGCCTCTAAATCTTAGTCAGCAGCGATGTAGGTGGCACTCTGAGGACAGAGCTCTCACGCTCGCTCATCACTGTTCAGATGCAGGAAGGACGGGAGATGGGTTGGCAGAGTGGGCCTGGCCAGGCTGTAGCTTGGTACAGAGAGGCCTGGAGAGCAGAGAAGCAGCATCTGTTTAATGCCTCTGTTGTTATTTACCAAGAAATGGCAATGGTTGCAGCAGTGCTGTTACACAGGCTGCTTGCTGAGGGTTTTGCAATGTTCCCTCCCTCAGTTCTCTTTAGGCTCATGGAAAGACAGCTCTGATACTGCAAAATGATAAAGGTGCAGGGAAGCGTATTCAATCAGCACTTCCTCCAGCCACTCTCCACCTGTCACATGGGGGTCATTATACCTCACACCAC
Organism: Alligator sinensis; assembly: GCF_000455745.1. Taxonomy (NCBI): domain Eukaryota; kingdom Metazoa; phylum Chordata; order Crocodylia; family Alligatoridae; genus Alligator; species Alligator sinensis. The sequence continues at coordinate 331,034 of NW_005841938.1, read as the reverse complement.
ACCTGTCAATCCAATGTGGTCAGTATTAGCACCTTTCTGCTACCTGTCCAGGATCTAATCACTGAGTGTCAGCAAGCAGACAAGGACAGGACCCGATGTGCTCTCTGCTCTCTGTATAGGTGCTCACGTGGGGCCTGGCACCACAGCATTTGGTCAGAGGGAGATGACGATGCTGGGCAAGACTACTTTGGAAACTGTGGACTAAGAATCCTTGGCCCAGGGCATTGCCTGGGGCAGCTGCAGAGATTCAAATCCAAAGCTTTAAGCCCAGCAGGCAGCTTGCCTCTGGGGTTCATGTCAGGCCTCATGTGATGCCCTGATGCAGAGGCAGCAGTTGCCCTGGGAACAAAGCAGCACTTAAAAAAAAAGTCACTGTGAAAGGCAGCCCGTGCTGTGTGGGTAGCAGGGTTCACTACAGAACAGGGCTCCTGGAAACTGCCAACAGATGCTGAGTGGCTGCTCTAGCATTCCTCCCAAAATAACATGTCTCTATTACAGGAGTGAGCTTCCCGGCCAGGCTGAACATGCGAATACAGGCTGGTGCATAAAGCTCTTACGCATCATTTGGTTTTTCCTCTGTGGTTCCCTATAACAGGGAGGGGAAACCTGAGACAAGAAAGCAGCAATCACTGCCCAGATGCCCCAAGGCAGCAGGAAGGGGCAGGTGCACAGGCCAGCAGATTTGCTCCGAGTTGCATCTCAGCAGAAACCCGATCAGCTGTCTTGGGAAGGCTGAAAGAACGGATGTGCACAGGGCCATAGAGATATAGATATATTTGTGGCGGTGTTGCATATTTCAGACAACGTTACACAATGCTCCTGACACACAGCTTTCTGGACCACCTCTCTGGAGCAGGTTCCGTATCCTGCGGAGATCCTCCCACTCATGTCCTATCTCCCGGTTGCTTGAGGACACGCAGCACAGTTTGGAACAAGTCCCTCTCCACTCAAAGCAACATCATCCCACAGTCCCAGCTAAGGAGGAGGGGAACAGGGCACAGGTACAAGTCTGGCCTGTCCCCTCACTGGGGCCAGAAGGGAACTAAGGCCTCCCACTGCTGTGGGTCCACTAGCTAAGGAAAGAACTGCTCCAACATCGTGTTCCTGCCAGCATGACTGCCCCCATCTGAAATCAGCAATGGGAGAGGATGATCTTAGTGCCACAGGTGAACCCAAATCAGCCCCTCTGATCCAGGGGAGCCACTGACCTTAGAGAAGTGCAAGTACTCCCTCACTCTGGGGCAAGTGGTAAGGGCCACTCAATGGCCCTTATCAGGCCATGTGAGTTTGAACCTGAACTTCAGACCCATTCCCACTGACCAGTCTCCCCCTCCCCATGTGCTCTGAGTGGTAATACTGTGACCTGGTCAGTCTGCCCATGCCCTTTGCAGTTCAATATGGTGCATACCGGGTCACCCCTGGGACTGTATACATGGGTCACTGTCCCCACCAGTTAAGTGGAAGAAGCCAGGCTGGAGGGTCCACATGCCAAGGTCAGCCTAGGGTTAAAGGCTGAGTGGAAAGGTTCAAATGGGGACATTTCACATGAAACATGGACTCTGAAAACAATGCAACCATTTCAGGAAGAGTCTCCAAGCACCAGGTCCCACCCTCCAGCACTGCAGAGGATGGAGGAGGCGTTTCCTCACCAGGTCACTCAGAAGACCCCCATCACTGGAGCACGTGGACATAGTCTGAGGCCCTTCCCTGCTCCAGCAGGAGCCCTGAAAGGGCAAGGGAGGCTGCACAGAGCTCACTTGACCCTGGGCCACTCATTGTGGAAGCCACATGGGGCAACACTACTGGTCCTGGGAACCCAGAAGGGAACAGTTTCCCAGACCAAGGTCTGAGCTAATGGACATAGCACTGAGCACTGCCCAACCAGAGAGGGCTGTATCAGAGGTATGCATCGCTGAATCCGAGCAGCAGCGAGGGCTGGGCCTTGTGGGTGGGACAATTATATCCCAGTGCCCGGCTCCTGCAGCCTCTGTACTCAAGCAGGCATAAGAGGGGACTGTTGAGTCAAGGGGGCCCTCTCAGCCTTTGGACACTACAGCAGCAACCTGGGGCAAGCCTGGGGCTGTCCATCCCTGTTCTCAGGCCCAGCCTCCTATGAGAAACACTAGCAGACAGGAGCATTTGGCACAGTTGGCCACCCCACACCGGGGAGCCTTGGCACTCACTTGGCTGCTACAGAGACTGGGTTCCAACCCCTGCCCATCTCCCTTTGCCAGGGGATAGTACGAGCACCTCCCGGCAGCCACCGCAGGGAGAAACCAAATCTACCCTCTTCTCTACAGAACCCCCAAGAGAGCAAGAAGTGTTCCAGTGTACAGGGAGGTGGAGACCCAAGGAGTCCCCGCCGGTCACAGGGCCCTTTGTCTCTATTGCACTTGGCTTCTTATATATTTATAGAGATATTTATAAAAATACAAACTAAGGGGTGGGGGAGGGGATGAGATGCAGGCATCGAGCCAGCAGCCACTTCGAGGGCATGGACAAAGTCACATGGCCCAGTTATGGCCCCACACAGCTCCATCCCCAGAGCTCTCTGCCAGCCATCACTCAGGAATGTGGAAATCAGTAGCAGGAGTCCTGATCCTGTAGAAATCCAGCAGGGGGGAGCGAAAGGGTGGGGAAGGGGTGTGGGGGTCACCCAGAACCAACAGACCTGCTAGTCCACCCCGCCTTCCCTCAGTCACCCTTCCCCACCCCAAACCTGAGTCTCAACTGCATGGAGTAATAAATACAGAGCTCCTTCGTGTGCCCCAGTGATGGGCATCCCCTTGTTCCTGGGAGAGGTAGGTGGGACTCTGTCTTAGCACCTCTCCCAAAATACAATGGGAAAGTTCTTCTTCCACCTGGAGGTTCCTCTCTCGTTTCCCTGGGCAGATAAGGTGCAATTTTGCAGGACGAATTAGTCAAGAGAATCCCCCCCAGGCCATGTCGCTTCCCCCAACTTCTGTCATGGGGGATGCTGCTTGCTCCAAATGACCAGGCCCCAAGGCCACCCCTGCTACCTCAGCCGCCCGTCAGGTTTGACAGGCCCCAGTTCCGACTTGGGGTCCGGGGAGAGCGAACTCCAGGAGGTTTTGCTGCAGATCTCCAGGGAGGAGCAGCTGGAGGGGCTGCTCACACACACGTCGGCCACTGACCAGAAGCCACTGATGCTGCTGTCTGTCCAGGCCTCCAGCGCCTTGCCCGTCAGCTGCGTGTTTCGGAGAGCTTCCTTCTCCGCCTCGTCCGAGCGCGGCAGGTTCAAAATCCCGCCCAGGCCCTGGAAGCTCTGTTCCATGTACTCATTGCGTGGGGGACCGGCGTGTAACCAGCTGCTGTCATCTGGACCAGACACAGAGGGAAGAGAAGGTCAGCAGGCAGGTGGGTGAAGTCCACACACCCTCCTCTCAGCACAGCCCTTCCACAAGGCAAACAGGGTCTTGCTATCCTGTCCCATGGCCACAGGAGGCAGGAGACTGCCCCAACCTGACAGGAAGAGGTCACAGAGGGAAAAGAGGAGATGGGATAGGCCAGGTTCATAAGAACGTAAGTGCCACACTGGGTCAGACCAATGGTCCATTTAGCCCAGCAGTCTGTCTCTGACAGTGGCAGAAGTGAATCCTACATAGGGAGAGCATTGAACCTGGTATCTCTATTCAATACTCACCCCTACCATCCACCATTTATTGGGTTAGAGACACCAGAGGAAACATCTCCAAACAATCTGACTGATGGCCATTAACAGATTTATCATCCATTAACTTATCCAGTCTCTTTTTGAACCTGGCTATGCTATCTGCCTCCACCACCTCCTGTGGCAGTGAATTCCCCAAGTTAACTACATGGCCCAGAGCAAGGCATGCTGGGACTCATTGCCTCCCAGAAGATGCTTCCTGACCACCATACGAGGAAGCTAAGGGACACATGGCCAACAATGGCCTTGACTGGCTGGTGCCATCTGTGCAAAGCCAGGCTGTCAAACACTGTTTGGATAGAAAGCTTCTCAACTAGATCCACTCGCAAGGGCCATCTTAGCACAGAGCTGCACTATAAACGTGTGCAGCTCTGGCTTCTCCCACTCACACTAGCAGAGCGTTTGGCTCCAAATCCCCTGCTGTCAGGTGACGGTGCAGGGCTTTGCCTCAAGGTTGCTAATTCAGACCCATATCACTGCTGTAGGGTGGCCTGTGTGAAGCAGGCTGCATGGCCAAGGAAGAGTCCCAAGTACAGCTGGTCCTGCTGTCACTGTCCAGCAGAGACCAGTAACTCACGTTCTGGGTTGTGAGCTCCACTGGGGAGACAGCCCAGCTGAAATGTGGGAGGGCTGGAGCGGGGAATGGGGCATGGAGTCAGGCCTCCAGGTGTCAGACAAGAGCTTCCCTCACCCTTCCTGAGAGGCTGCTTGCGGTTGAAGGTCTGCGGCGCCACCAGGAACTGGTTCTCTCCCAGGGGCTCCCAGAACTGGAGGAGGCGAATGGTCCAGACGCCAGGGCGCAAAGGTCGATTGAGAGGCGGTTTGTACTGCGTGAACTCTGCCTCAGCATCCACTGTGATGTCGTAGGACGTGGCAATGATGTAGGTGGGGTCAATCCAGACCACGGTGGCCGTGAGGTTGGGCCCCCGCGACCATTTCTGCATGGCCACCGGCTCGTCAAAAGGCCCGATCAGGCCCCCGAAGTTCCGAAAGATCCTCTCCTTCGGGTCCCATTCTGTGCCCACCTGGCAGGGGAGGAAGAAGTCAGGAGGAGGCTGGGGCACACCAGGCCACAGCCCACCAGGGGCTGCAGAGGCACCAACCACCACCCTCTTTACAGCATCCCAAGGACGTTTCACCAGGCCTGGCAGCCAAGGGCTGCAGTGTGGTCTCCAGTAGGTTATGAACAGACGAAGCCGAAATAGATTCTGGATTCAAAGGACCAAGCTTGGACCACTTGTACCTGCCCCACTGAGTAGGGACACACAGCCTCAGCCACTTCTGGCCTTGGGCACTCCTGAGGGCAGACGGCCCAAGCATGGAGCACCACATCCAGAATCTCCCACAATCTCTGTGGACAGCCCCCGCCAATCCTGTCTTCCAGAGCTTTGGGAGGGAGGGCTGGAGTAGTCAAGGAAGCAAGACGGATGAACTCAGCTGGGGAGGGCACTGGGAACCTACCTCCAGGTTCTGTAACCGGTTAGATTGTCCTCCGTGACCCGCCAGCTTCAGAGCCCCCCGTGGCATCATCCACATCTCCAGGGACTCTGCCTGACCCGTCACAGAGTTCTGCACCTCCTGCATTACCAGGTAACCCTGGAAACGATCGTCATAGAAATACAGGTGCACGCTGGATGGGAAGCCCCGGGGCTCAAATCTAGAGAGAGAGAAAGAGATGATTAATGTCCCCGCAGCACTGGGATCTGGGCTGACTCCTCTGAGCCCAGATCAAGAGCCCGAGGCCTTCTCACCTGCAGAGTTTCTCTGTCTTCTGCATCTGAGAGGATGTCACTTTCTGCAACCCCAGCCTGGAGAATGATGTGTAGAAGGTCAAGGTGACATCACTGAGCCCACTCAGGCCATCCACCCGGTCGTAGACATTCTCCCAGTAGGCCTTGAGGGCCGGCGTGTTGGGCGGGTAGTTACCATATAGGTGCGTGTCCAGGATCTCCAGCACTTCCTGGTTCACCGTCGACTCAAACTTCCTGGCAAAGAACGTAGGCCTGGAGAGTTGCTGAAAAGACACGGACATTTCTGAAAGGGTCGGCAACATGTCACCTACCGGGGCAGGAGAGCCAAGAACAGGCAAGTGGCAGGAAAGCTGACTTGTCTGTCTTCGCTGTGAGGAAGGCAAAGAGCCTGGCAGGAAGCAAATGAGACTCCAAAGAAACAATCCATCACTGTTCTTTCTTACGCACAGTCAGCAGGTTGGCTTCCAAAGACACGTGGGCAGCAGCAGCATGTCCACTGACGCTGCACCGGGCCCTTCGGCCTGTGAGGATGTCTCTGCTCTCACAGAGCCCCAACAAGGCCAGCAGGGCACTGGCTGCCTGGCCCTGCTCACTGGGTCCTTTGGGGACCTAAGGGGGTCAGTGCAAGCTGGCAGAGATGATTAACCATGCGCATGTCTTCGGCTCCTGCTCACTTGGCAGGTGTCTGTCAGGGGAGTTCAGCACCACAATATTTAAGAGGGTTTCTCCCTAGAGAAGATGTGGGTTTGCTAAACCAAAGCCTAGAGCAAGGGGAAGCCAAGCTGCTTACTGAGCATTGGATTTGTACAGTGGAGAGGGGAATGGAAGTGTCTGTAGGATATGTAGGGGTGTAGGTTGTAGGGTATGTAACTACAGCTCATGCAGACACCCCCGAACTGGCATTAGGCTGGTTGGCTTCGGCACTGCCAGCAGAGCTCAGCATAGACTGACAGCCCAAGCATCTGTCTAGCTTCTGGGCAGGTTTTGCAGCCTGCCGTGAGCTCCAGGGTGCTGAGGTTACAAGGCTATTAGTACCCGAGCTGGCACAGCCAGGTCTACGCTCTGAAGTACCTTGACACTAGCCTAGGAGTGGGGAGAAGGAGAGGGGAAGGTCGAGGGGCTGGAGGGAAGAGAGGCAGGAGCAGGGTTTTCACCTGTAGCCGCAAGAAATCCTGGGGCTTGAAGTCATTTGGGGAGCAGCCGCACCAGTCCACGATGTGCTTGTACTGGCACTTGCAGCCCAGCTTGCGGTTCCAGTTGGTCACCCGCAGGTTGTTGTCAACCAGAGTCTCACAGGCATGGCTGTTCTCCAGGACGGTGTGAAAGAAAGACTGCATGGGCACAAAAGAGATCGCTTGCAGCTCGACTCCTGGCTACAAAGCCAGCCCCAAGACACCTCTCCCAGGCCAGGACCCTCGCCTCGACTCACCTCGGCTGGCAGCAACGTGTAGGTGTAGAACTGGCGCAGCTGGGACACCAGCTGGTCCTCCGTGCGCACCACGTACTCCACGAAATTCCGGGTCAGCGAGAACCAGTCCGAGCCGCCATCCACAACGATGCCCTCGGGGATCTGCCGCTCACCCAGGCGCCACATGTGGGAGTCGCACTCGTGGAAGAGGCGGTCCAGGCCCTGCTTCTTAATGAACCTTGTGGGAGAGGAGGGAAGAGGATGGGCTGGGTAAAGAATGCACTCTCCCTGAAGAGCTCCTCACACCCGCTGTGAGGAGTCTGCCCAGCACCAGGAGAGTACTTCCCTCTCTGCAGTGAGAGAAGGGCACTGGAGTGTCCCTAGCCCTCAAGTGTGGTAATGATAGATCATTAGTACAGCGGAGGACTTGGCCCATCATCAACACAGCTGTACTGCAAGCACGTGATGGCGTAGGGCTGGAGTGCCATGGCCTTTCAGCAGCTTGGGACAACAGCCCTAATCCCTGTTTTCCTCTAAACTGACCCCCACTGCTCTCTGCACCTCACGTCTATCCCCGAGGCCAGTGCTAGCCCCTTGGGGGAGGTGAGCAGCTGTTACCTGGCATTGTCTCGACCATGGGACTTGAGGAAGTTCTTGTCCCGGTACTTGGACAGGAACGTCACCAGCTCCTCGTTGGTCCTGCAAATACAAGAGTTAACAGCACTGGCACAGGAGCTGGAGCCAAGGTGGCCCACAAAGTGCTTATTGAGCATGGCTGAGTTTGAAAGAGCCACTGACAAAGGTCTACAGCTGTTTGATAGGCACAGGTCCAAATACTTATCCCATGGCCAGCACGATGCAAATCTGACCTCCCTGCTGTTCAAAGTCTAATCGGGACAAGGAGAAAATGATGCATTTGTGCATGTGTGGAGGCATGCACATGTTTGTACTCATGTGTGCATGTCTGTGCATTACCCACTACAGTGCCCAGAGGGTCAGGGATGTATATAGCGGGATAAAGGCCTACCAGCCTAGACTCCCAGTGCAAGTACCAGGAAGCAGTCTAGTGGGCACGGCCCTCCTTGCCAGGGAATGCAGGTGCCACTGCCAACCGTGCTTGTCCCTTTGGCCTCTTCTCCTTTCCATCTCTTCCTCCTTCCCACAGAGATGCTCTCCGGCATCTCCCAGACAGGCAACCATGCCAGGTGCCAGAACATCAACTTCCTGAAGTGGCCGAGGCCACAGCTGCAAACAGCTTTTCCCCTCCCACCCACTCCCCTGAACTGGCTGACCTGGTTGGGTAGTCGGTGGCGCTCAGGTTGATGAAGAAGTCCCAGGGCCACTCAGTCAGCTCCAGCAGATCCTTCATGCTGCGCAGGTACATCTTCAGCAGGCTGGCACCGCCCCAGATGGTCACCATGCGCCAGGGTGTGACCCGGATGTTGGGGTAGTGCTGGGCCAGCTCCACAGCCTCACGGTGCAGGTAGTTAGAGCGCTGCAAAGGAGAGACTCCAGCTCAGGCAGGGTTGGGCCTCCCAGGGCACTGGCTTCCAGCCCCAGGGAGTCCTAGCAGCACCGTGACAGAGGAGAAGACCCCAAGAATTAGCCCGAGCTTAATCTGGGAGGGGCCGAGCATCCACTGCACTTGCTGATGAGTTGCAGGTGCTCAGTGCTCCCAAGAACTGCAGTGTGTGCTACCTGAGCCCATTCCCACAGGGAGCACCACTGCCCCATGGGGAAACCAGTCTGGCTGGTCTTCAGGCTTTCCTGCCCATTTCAGTGCCTAGTCTCTGCGCTGGACCCTGGTGAAACACTGACCTGGCTGCCTTCCACTCATACACACAGGCTCCAGTCCACTGGGACACTGGGGACAGCACCAGACCTTAGCCCATCACCACCAGCAGGCGCAGGGCTTGGAAAAATCCAAGCTGAGAACAGGCATGCCTGAATGGGAGGCTGACAGGGCAGACCAGGGTGGACAGCCTGCTCTGGCAGCCCAAAAAAGACAGGAACAACTGCCGAGGCAGTCTGCCCATGCCTCCTTGGCTGCTGCCACAGCACCCTGCACTTCCCACTGGCTGGGCTGATGCCCCTGTGCTGGGATAGCAATGAAACGCTACGAGGAGCCAGATCTGCATGGCAGCCATATGGTGACCATGGACTCCCCTCAGCCGTGCTGCTGGGCTGAGAGCAGCAGGCTGGGACATTGCAGCTGCCTGGGGCCAGCATCCAGCCTCCCAGCACTGGCAGGTCTCACACCCACTCTGCACACTAGGAGCTGATCCACTTGGCTTTAAGCTACGGGGCAGGGTGAAGCTTTATCTCCAGGCAAGCCTTTTGCATGGCAGCTGGACTCTGCCAAGTGCCTAGGAGACAGAAAACCAGGAGAAGGTTCGAGTGTCAATGTCCCCTCTGGGGAGAAGGGCGAGCCCACCCCTTGTCCAGCTGGATGCAAACGAACGAGATGGTTGGCCATTCACAAGGGAGGAATCACTGGTGAGAAAGAGGCCCAGGGACCAGCTCTCTGCTCTGAGGAGGGCAGCACAAAACCTTCTGGGTGCAAGTTGAGGCTCCTGGGAAGGGCGGGATGAAGGCAGGCAATCACAGGTGTCTGAAGGAACAGACAGGCAGGAGGAGGTGCATCACAGGCCTCCTAGGTGGACAGGCCAGTACTGGATGGACCCAGAACGTTTCTCCCGAATTCACAGTCCCTGCCACCCTCATGGGGAAGTTGTGGGAATGAACAGAGCGATGCTTCCATGGCAAAATCTTTGCTCAGCTGCAATCTGGGCGAGGAGACAGAGAGCTCCAGTCTCGATGAACAAGCTGCTAGACCCCAGCAGAGGAGCCAACCAGTACAATTGCTTCTTCCCTCCCTCAGACATGGCCTCCTGCCATGTCCCAGCAACCATGATCCCCGCATGCCTCCCGCAGTCTCTTCTTTCTGTTGCACTGCGACTCCCACCCTGACTGCCTCCCATCACCTACCTTGTCGACGTGGATGTAGAAGAAGTGCTGCTGGTGATACACGGCCTTGATGAGCCGCTTCAGCTGGCGGATGGCCCTGCCGTGAGCCACCAGCATGTATGCAACGCGCACCGGCTTCTTCACAGGGGTCTGCTGCATTCTGCTCTCGTCCCACTGGATCACGGGGCTGACTTTCCCTATGGGGAACAGAGGGGTCACACACTGAGCCAACAGCTAGGCAACAGCCAGAGGAAGGAAAGCAGCCAGTTCCCTTGGGTAAGAGGTTCCCAGGAAGGCTGAGAGATCTTTTACTGCCCCAGCCCTGCCATTCCAATGTTCTCAATGAACCAGGAGAACCCAGCCAGGGCTTCATGCTGCACCCCTGTAGGATGTGAAGCACCCTGCGATCATCCCCTTCTAGAAAATGGGCTGCATCAACCGTCTCCTGTCCCAGTGCTGACAGGGGGCTGTGAGCAGACAGAGCACAGCCTGCTAGAACATGGGCTGCTCTATGTTGGCTGTGAGCAAGGTGCTCCCTATTGCCCATGAAGATACATAACTGTGGGCTGCATTTGTGATTTCCCTTTGCAATCGCGCAGCAGTCTGACTCCATATAGACAAGCCAGCCTTGTTCAGAGGCCAGATCCTTAACTTAAGAGGCTAGCATGCATTACACTGGATGACCTGCACCCCCTTGATCACACATTAAAGTTAAGGCATTGTTGATGCGATTTGGTCTCTCTGACTCCGGACTAGGACTAGACCAGAGGGTAGGGGGCACTGGCAAGGACCTCTCTCAGAGCTCTGCTTGCGATCTGGGGCAAATCTCACCTGAGAGCTGGCAGTGCCGGGGCACAGAGCGTGGCATCAGGTTCCCAGCCTGGTGCAGGCACACCACGTTGGCAATCTCCTGCTGGCACTGCTTGGTGCTGGCTCTCGCCAGTGCCGAGAGGGCATCCTTGCCTGTGATCTCACACTTGGGGGTGAAGCTGTTCTCGGTGGGCTGAGGGGCCCCCTCTACACTGCCCGTGTCACCGTGCTGGAAGATGGCCAGCTGGGCGTCCCCACGCAGCACCGTCAGGTTCCTCCGGCTCGATGAGTCCAGCATGACAGGGAGCCTCCGTCCAGGCTTGTGTTTCACTGTGACTGCTCTCACCACCTTGGTCACCAGCACCCCAGGACCCTCCGGGCGGCCTTTCCATCTCCCGTGCTTGCGGCTAGCACTCCCACGACGCCCGGCTGAGCTGTCTGAGTCTCGGGAGCCCTCGCTGTTCTCAGGTAGCCGTGCCTTCTTTTGCCGTCCCTTCTCCACATTGGATTGGACACAAAGGAAAGGGTTAACTTCTCAGATGCGTCACCAAGTTGCTTAAGGAGTACCATGATCAACAGTGATCAACCTGCTTCACCGTACTCTACAGACACTGACCCAACATCATACATTCCTACTGAATACATGGGAAACTGAGGCACAAACCCCCTGACCCCGATCTCCCTTTTATGCTGCACCATTTATACAGAGCAAAACAAAGGCACTGACTGCTCTGAGGCCACACAAGAAGCCCATGATTGAACTCGGGAAAGAAGCCAGGAAACCCTCAAACCAGTCTCTTGCTCAATGTACCAGTGTTAGCAGCATCTGTGCAATGCAGTAAGTGACTGGAGAGATGACAACATACACCTCAACTTTGTTTTTAGACTCATAGATTCATAGACATTAGGGGCTAGAAAGGACCTCGCAAGATCATCGAGTCCCCTGCCATAGGCAGGAAGTCAGCTGGGGTCATAGGATCCCAGCAAGATAAACATCCAGATGCCTTATGAATAGGTCCAGAGTAGGTGCTTGCACCACCTCTGGGGGGAGGTGGTTCTGGACCCTGGACAAACAGACTGTAAAGCAGTTTCTTCTTATGTCCAGTTGAATCAGCCTTCCAGGAGTTTGTGGTCGTTAGACCTCGTTATCCCACGGGAAGCCCTGGTGAACAACTGTTCTCCCAAGTCCTGATGCACCCCCACCCTTATATACTTTCAATGTGCTGAATTTGTAGAGCAGGGACGTTTCCTCTGTCCCTAGCACACACGCTGGCATGCTTGTTTTGCATCTGAACACCCACACCCACCACCGCGCATCAAGTCTTATGAGTGCAGGGCCTCATTGTGCTAGGCACTGTACATACACTTAGGAAGACCACTGCTTCTCATAAGGCAGTCTCTTCTTTCATCTAGCTGTAAAATGGGAATAAACTTGCCCAAGTTCACACACAAGTCTGGGGCAGACCTGGGATTTCAGTGCCTTAACTACAACTGCACTCTTTTCCGCACACTAGTAATCACTGATCTTTGCTGTTCTGTATTTCCTGTGTACTGTACAAGTATTGCATGTCCCCATGCACCCAAGAAAGGGAAGTAAGGCATTTGGGCACTGTGGTGATAAACAGGCTAGCGTCTTTCCTTTCCAATACTGCCAACTGCTCTCTCTGCTGGCCTTGGGCATACTGCTTTGGTCATACAGCACAGCCATTCTGCACTAACCTGCTTGCTCCCTTTTGCAGTTTGGACCCTCAGAAGCTGCTTTGGGAGCAGGGACAGAGAGGGAGCTGGGACGTCTTGCTGGCTCAAGCCCCCCACAGCACGCTATGCCAAGGAGCCGGGGCCAAAACTAGAGGGAACCGTTAATTATGCCTCATTATCTCTACCAGGCTGGCTCATTATCCAAGCAAGCTGACACTGGAGAGGGGAGGGGAGGGGAGGGGAGGAAGCTTGGGTGGCATGGTCTGGTGAAAAGCAGCAGAGAAAAGGCAGCAGCAGGGTGGTGGAGAAGAGCCTGGAGAAGTCTCCCTGCTTTCAGATACGGGATGCTCCTGAAGGTAGGACACCAGGACCGATGGCTAGGTAGGCTGCTCTGGTAGGGCCCTTCATGTGTGGGAGCTACCCGCAGGCCTGAAAGTGCAGAGCTTAGGGGGGCAGCTGGGGCTGTGTATGGGGCAAGGTGCAGGCTGGGGAAAGGCTGCAGCTGGTAGCACTCAGCACACCGAGGAAACAACGGAGTTGGAGCAGGAACCTAAGCTTGGAAGCATTAAGAGCAAGAGACACAAGGTGAGTCAGCAGCTTCCCTGGGCCCCTCCAGCCCCAGCGAGTCAGGCAAGCCGAGACTGGAGCCACCAAACCTCCTTCCGCAGGCTGGAGCAGACAGCAGCCGCGGGCTGGTGCTGCCTGTGCTTGCAACAACCGGAAGATGCTTCGACTCCACAGCAGCATCTGTCCCAGCATTTGCCAGGCCTGGGCAGGTACTGAACTTGTGCCTGGGTCCTTCACTCTGGTCTGGCCGACGGAAGCTGGACATTAAGCTTACAGTGCCACTGCTGCTGCAGTTCAGCCAGTCTTCCCAATGCTATCCCTCAGTGCAGTGCTTGGGATCCAAGCATTACCCCAATGCCCCTTGCCCCAGCAAGGGGGCAGGATGCTTTGGGACAGGAGCTCTGAGAGACCTGGAGCGCAGCAAGGCAGCCACTGCAGGAAGTATAGAGAGCAGATGCACCAGCCCATCACAAGGACTTCGTCCCTTGGTGCAGAAGCTGGGAAGAGCAAACCGAAGGGAGACCCAGGCGCAAAGGAGAGGCTTGGACACTTCGACGCTTGCAGGACCTGGAGGCACAAACCACAGTCCCTAGAGCAGACCTCACATGCTAGCAAAGAGCATCTCGACTGAACAGCTCTGTGAGCAAGCCAGCTTGCCCCCTACAGCCATCACGTGCCACAGCAATGAGCAGAGGCCGACCGACTGGTCAGCTTTTAACTGGCTTCTGTCAGCAAAGCTCGTGCAGCAGAGAGGTCTGGGCCAGACTCAGCCCTTCCCAGTCTTCCCCTTGGCACCCGCATCACAGGGAGCCCAGACTGGGCAGAGAGAACAGTTCATTAGTCACCACGCTGGCCCATCTGTGCAGGGAGTTAGAAACCTGTTTTCTCCACACAAGTCATAGTAGTGGCACAGTGGGGAGAAGGAGGACAAGCAAGGAGCAGAGCCACTCCACGGTCTCTGGCAGGCTCACCCTGTGCTTCCCAGAGAGAAGAGGATGGGCACCAGCCAGTGAAGCAGGAGGCAACCCGGGCTCTTGCAGCAGCATGGAAGGGGAGGGGCGAGGAGCACGGACAGAGCAGCGGGTTTTGCAAAAGTCTCGTCCGCTCTGGTTTTTATTTTCCTGTCCCCCTTTAAGGCACTGGGAGCAAAGCAGCTGCATTTACTCTGAGATTTCAACTCCCAGCAGCTGCTGTGAGCACGTCTCCATCACCAGCCATGCCCCCCCTTGCCCAGGCCCTCGGCCTCTCCTGCCCAGTCGTGATGGGCAAGGCTGTTCCTCATGTGCAATTCTAGCAACAAAGCAGGGAGCAGAGACCTCCTGTCCGTCCTCCTACAACGCGCCTCTCAGGGCTTTTAGGCACAGGTCTCACATAAGGCCCCCGATTCATCTCAGTCCGCCTCCCTTCCCCTGGCCCACTCCTGGCTCCCCGCCCCCATAGAGGGAATAATTAAAAGCCACCTGGTCCCTCCTTGAGCTGCCAATTAATAAACCCAACGGTCCCTAATTACTGCACCACCCAGAAGCAAGCCCTCCAGCCCAGTCTGCAAGGGACGCAGAGGAGACTGACTCCAATCCCATTATCTGTATTTAAGGCTCGTGCAGAAGTTTTGGCGAGGTTCCCAGGAGAACTCGCTGCCCGCGCATCGCTCCTGCCCTCCCCCACACAGCCACTTCCACAGCCCGCCAAGAGCTCATTTCTCTATTCCCTCCCGCACCTTCTGGAGCGAGCCCTCCTTCACAGACACCCGGACCCGGGCCAGCCTTGCCGCAGCGTAAACAGGCAGGGAGCCTACGTCACGGGCCCCAGCGCCCGCTCGGTTGGCGCGGCGAGAGTGCTGACAAAAGGACTCGCTCTCAGCCGTGCTTCTAACACATCCGTCACCAAGGTATCTCCCAGCCACCTACAAAATCCAGAGCTGCGAGGAAATTTCCCACCAGGGACTTCCTTCCTTCCTCCCGACTGACACAAACGATGCTGCAGTGACAAACAGGGATGACTAAGGAAATAAATATTTTGGCATCAACTTGCTATCTAACAATGATTGCTTTTGCCCTTTCTATTCCCCCTCTCATCTTCATCTGCCGGGGTCGTCGTCTTCTCGTGTCCTGCCCGTGGTTGTTGATGGCAGGTATTTAGCAGAATTCGCAGATTTGTTACTCCGACAGGGCCACGACGCGAGTGCTTGTGCTATGGCCGTTCTTGGGCGGGGGATTTGTTAAAGGGATAAAGGGCTCTGTTTCCCACTGACTCTCTGCCTGCCTTGCCTGGAAGATCCCCGTCTCTGACTGTACGGGCAGACAGCACCCAACACCCTGGGGTCCTGATCACATTTGGAAGCTCCAGGTACCACTGGAAAGCAAATCGTAATAGCAGACCTCCATGAATCCAGATACTCGTCGCTATTCTGCAGCACAACTGATTTTTGCCTCCCCTTCTTGGTCTGCCTGATTTGAAATACGTGGCCTCTGGGTAGCAGCCAGCCCTGGGAGCTGGCAGAGGATGGGAGCGTTGACGGGCACATGACCACTTGCCGTGCAGACTCTGGAGCAGAGATCGCAGGCACGTTTCCTATCCAGTTGGCAGCCTGTGGGCTCCGAGGGCTCGATCTGAGTATGCCAAGAACGAGGGGAACAACTGAGCTCTGCTCTCTCCTTTCTCCCAGCGAGAAAGGCCGCGGGATTCTCACACAGGCCTGTTTGCAAACAGAGGTTTTTGCATCCTTGAGCTCGAGGGAACTGGCCAGCTTGGAAACCCCGCCTCAACACAACCCTGCCCTGAGCCACGGGTGTCACCAAGATGCATTAAACAAAGCAGTTTTGAAATTTAATTGGGCTTTCAGCCCTTCTTCCCCACCACTTGGGTGATGGAAACAGGACCTGCTGTCCAGGTTTCCTGCACCAGTGTGGCATTTGGGTTGCAGACACCATAGGGGACATGAAATACACATAGAGAAGAGAAAAGGCCACTGAAGAATTTAAAAAAAAAAACAAAAAACCATGCTGAGATTTTCCAAAATTGCGTGTGGGATTTGGATGCCCAAACTCATACGACTCTGAACACTTGAACTGGGCTGCATGGGCATGTCTACACAAGACATTTACTGCACAGTAATTAGCTGTGCAATAAATGTCTTAGCATCTACACATGAGCTGCTATTAGGCTGAAGTAAACTCATTTACTCTACAGCAGGACAGTACCTGTAAATACAAGAGTGCCCTGCTGCAGGGTTGGTAGTGCCCTGCTGCAGGGTTGTTTTTTTTTTTTGTGTGCAGCAGCACTCGTGTAGACGCTGCTCCGACTGGCTGGGGCACGAGGGTGCTTCAGTGCGGGGGGCTGCCTGCCGGCTAGCCCTGCACTGAAGCACCCTTGTGCCCCAGCCAGCTCCTCCACAGCACACTGAGCAGCCGGGAGCAGCCCCAATCCCACGACCTGGCTCAATGTGCTGCAATCCTGGGCACATGTGCAGACAAGCGCCCAGGAGCAATAAGCCCTGGAGTTTGTTGCTGCGCATTAATAGGCATGTGTAGACTCACTCACTGTCTCTCTAACACAGTTAAAGCTCTTTGGGAAGAATTCAATAGTTGTGTTCAGAGCGGTAGGACAGCCTATGAAAGTTCATGCCACTCTAAATGAGTTAGTCTAGAAGATACCACCCTGCCCTGCTTTCTACAGTAGCTTTAATGATATGCAATGAGAACAGGCCATCTTACAGGGAGCTTCTCTGATCCCCTTGTGATGCGCACCATGGAAATGCTTAGGATGGAGAGGCGTTTTGATCCACGCAGGCACGGGATTAAACGTACAAAATGAAAAATGGAAAAGTACATGAATCAGCTACAAGGATCTTCACCACCCCACCCCTCAAACTACAGCTCCTCCTCTCCACCTACAGGGATATTCAGAGGTTTCCACAAATCTACTGCATGTTCAAGCCTGAACTACACCAAGGAAGCCAACCTCTGCCATCAGGCACAGGGCACAGCTCCTACCAAGCTTGCTGGGAAACATGCACATACATCCAAGGCCAGAATCTGATTGCAAGAGGCAGCGTACCTCTGGAGAACAGCAAACAGAGGGAATGCCAACTATCGGTAAGTGCAACTGTCCAGAAGGAAGCAGTGTCCATAGAAGGATAAATACCAGCAAGGATCAGAAATAAGGCCCTGGGGGAGCTTTATCCAGGGATTGGGAATAAGTTGCATGGGCTTTAGGCTCCAAGTCATTAGTCTAGACATCGCCCCGGCTGCTCAGTGGTTCCCTTGAAATGAGCTGGCTTGTCAGGCTCCCAGGAGACAGGTGTCACTGCCTTGACAATCTCCACTGCAGGTAGTGCCCGACTAAGCCAGGCCTGCACAGGCTGCGGAGTGTGCCCTCGCCTTTCAGCCCACAGACCTTCTACCGCAGCAGAAGCACATAGGCCAAGTGACCATGCAGATGTGGCATGGAAGGCATGCAGGACAAGACAAAATGGGCATTTGTAAGAAAGGGAGACTGGATTCCAGTTGGCACTGTACTCCTAGGAAGGACAGGGCTGTCGCTCAGCCCTGGCCAGCCTGTGAAGGGACTGGCAACAACTGGCACAGCTGCAATAAGGTTTTTGAAGCTGCCCACTTGAAGGGCAAAGCAAGATGACTCGAGAGTCCTTTAGCCCTCCCTACCTGCAACCTCAGCCCTGCTCTGAACCAAGCAAGATGAAGTAGCTCGCCTAAGGCAGAGAAGAGTCTGTCCCGTCTCCGAGGGCGCTCTAGTGCGATCGACAGCAATTGGGTCCGATTGGAAAAGCTGACAGAGGCAATAAGGAGACGTGGCTGGCCATGTTAGCCCAGAGTCAGGGCAATGGAGCACCTCAGCGACTAACTCATTCAGAGAGGCAGCCAGAAAAAGAAGCTGCTATCTCTGCGGGAAGGGACACAGCTCTGGGGACTGACCTGGGCATCGTCTGAGCAAGCAGACCTGCTCCCATCAACCTCCAAGCCAACAGATGGGGAACCAAGCTTGGAGTGTGTTACCAAGCATGTTATCCAGATGTGCTGAGATGTTTGAGGCACATCTCCGGGACAAGGAAGAGGTCGAGCAGCCCCCTTTCCCCTCCCTTTGGGAGGCAACGTGCTGCAGGAGCATTGGTCTGTCCTCATTTATACATGTCACTGTGAGGTCTGCACAAAGTCTTCCTGGGAATATCTTTAGGGTCTTTTTCCTCTCAGCCATGCTGCCTGCCCTGCTGTCTGTAAGTGGCGAGGAAGGTGGGGCTGAATGTGCGGACAGACTCAAAAGGCCAGCCATCTCATTGAGTTTGTGCATCAGTTCTCCAGCTGAAGGCTCTGTTATTTGCTGTATCTTGTGTCTCCCTATTATCTATGTGACACGTTCTCTGAAAAGACACAGTAAAGAGTTGAGTAGGAAGGAAACGGATATCAGTGGAGGCTTCCTGCCAAAAGAATGGCAGCTATAAGCAGCTGCTTGAAGAGCAGCTAGATGGCAAGGAGGGGAAACTCAGTCTTCTCTCAGAAGATCCTGGTTTGTGTTTGGGCGCAGGCTGAACATCATCCAAGTCTTGCAGCTGCAACAGACAGCAGAATGATCCTTCCAGCCATGTGCAGACATCCTGGCCAAAGGGAAGGGAAAGGGCAAGGCTCATTTGAGTGTCTAAGGGGTTGTTCATACAGGGTAAGCCAGTGACACAGATACTTGAGCTGGGTCTTGGACAAGAAGCACTCTGTACTAACATGGCTATACCCATTACTTAGGTTAATTAGCTCTGCAGAGCAAGCACAGCACCCCGCTAACATGGCCATGCTGCTTCCAGGTCCAGAACTAGAGCGTTTGGAGCTACCTGGAGCATCTCTATGATGCTGCCTTATGCTTTGTGGACCCCAGCATGGGGCATCTCTTCACAACCCTGCAAAGCCAGCTCTCCTGGGACGTCCTAACAGGTCCTGGCTTTCAGCAACGACCCAGGGCAGTTCTCTCCTGCTCTCAGTCAGATCACTCCTGCCCTCAGCTCGTGTTCACACCATGCAGGAGGAGACCGTGAGACCAATGGACTAATTTCTCCTCTCATCTGTATGCAAGATGCCCGGAGGCATCAGTGAAACCTGCCAACTTCCCAGCACAATCTTGGGACGTATGGGTAAATCGTGCGAGGAAGTTCCAGCCAAAAGGCAGGGCCTCCAGGGGGAACACAGCCTACGCGTTCCTTTCTGAGCAAAGGCAGACAGGGGAAAACATTAGCAGTCGAGGCCTCCATCCCAAATGCTCTGAGCCCTTCACTCAGCGAAGCTTCGCCGCTTCCCCTTTGAGCTGGGTTTGTAACATTCCCATTTCACAGATGGTCAAGTCACTCACTCAAGGTCACAGGAGTGAAGGAGCCAGAAGTACAGCCAGGACTGCAGCTCAGGAACTCCTGGTTCCTCGGTTCCCTCCTCTCCCTCCCTTGTCACCAACCTCTTAAGCATCACAGGCATTTCTCCTCCCCTCCACTAACATTTATTCCATACCTTAAGTGGAGTCTTTCTGAGTCAGAAGACTTCAGAAGCCGCTCGGTCCCCGGCACGTGGTGCCATCAATACCGCCTGGTAAGTGTGGCCCACGAGGGGTCTCGCTGCCTGCCCACCATGTCAGTCAAGTTGACAGCACAATTCACCAGCAGACACTCGGCACACTGCGGAGAGGGGGGATCTGAGACCACACACACTCTCCTCCCTTCTCTTCCCAGGAAGCCTCCCAGAGCTGGCAACTTTTCTTCCATAAAATACTGAAGGCAAAGCTTTTGCTAGGCCTGGGAGAGGCAGCTGAGCCCCGGCAAACCCAACTGCCCCTAGCCAGACAAGTCACAAAAGCCACTCCACCAGGAAACGGGGAAACCAGATGTAACCACATCCCTCATGGCTATGACAGTATGATGCACCTGTCCTCTCCGGCTCTACCCACTCTTCCTCAGTGCACGAGTCAACTCCCCGGCCTGCCTGCTCCTCGCTCCCTGTCCCAGCTCCTGCCAGCACACGGGCCCCCTACCCCCATGCATCACCACTTGCCCAAGGATCTGGGTTGACAGGCACAGTCCTGGGCCCCCTTTGACCAGCAGCATCAGCACAGACAGCAGAAGCCCTTCCCTGTGCCCACCCTGGCTGAACGCGCTCCAGCCTTGACCATCTGGCCCTTACACAGAAGAGCGAGGCCGCTTGCCCCAGGCTGCACAGATGCGGGGACCACGCTGGGTCCCTGCCAGGCGCAGACGTGGCCTCGAGGCTGCATGGCCCAGGCCTGCGTGCCCCCAAAGCACGTGCGACGCCTGCAGGTGACTCGCGCTACCTGGGGGTCAGGAGCTGAAACACGAAGCACAGCCCCGCCGCAGAGCTGCTTCTGGGGTGTGACCTTGAGGGAGCCACTTCGCCTGCCCCTGCCTCGGCTTCCCCGGTGCAAAGCAGGGGGCACTGCCAGGTGCTGAGCGCTTCGGAGAGGGGAGGCTGCCCCGTCAGCCTGCACCAGGCTGGACACCCA
>NW_005841938.1:305131-309854 GCF_000455745.1 Alligator sinensis | reverse complement strand
CCGTGCTTCCCCTGCCCCTGCTCGGGGTGTGGGTCTCCGGGGCTCCGGAAGTTTGCAATTAAAGTATTTTTGTTGCAAAGATCTAGTTGGTGTAATGCAAGAGATCGCCTTCCTCCTCCTCCCCATTCCTCCTCCTCCTGCCCCAGACCCCCACACAGGGGTGAAGCCCCTGCCCCATGGGTGCCCTGAGCTCTTTGCCGCACAGGTCCCCTCTTCAAGACGGGGCGCAGGGAGACGCTGGGAGCACCTTGAGTCAATCAGGGGCTTGCGGCTAACGAGGCCCAGACGTGGGTTCGAAAGATAATCCCCATAATCTCTCCCCGAAGAGACGAGCCGAACCCTAACCCTAACGGCCTGCCCCGCGCCTTTCTAAGCGCTCGGGAGCCCCCCGCAAGAGCGAGAGCGTCACTGCGACGCTGGACGAGACCCCTGGGCTGAGCCGCCCTCCCCGTGCCCCCCCACCCCGTGTACGCCTGCAGCGGGGCGAGCGGGAGCGTCTCGTCTCTGCGTCCCGCTGCAGGATGGCAGCCTCCTGCTTCCCGCGCCGGAGCATTCGGCAAGACAGAGACGTAGGCCTGGGCTGGCGGCTGCTACCTCAGCACCGCGATGCTCAGCCCGGGGCATTGTGATTCTGTGAAGGGTGTGAGGAGAGGCGTAGGGAGATGATCGGATAAGTGAAGGAGATAAATGCAGGTTCAGGCCTCTCGCTGCCTCAACAATCCCCCGCCCAGCCCCTCTGCAAGGAGGGAAGCGCTGCAGCATATAACTTTGTTATTGAAATCGGAGGCCACACAAGTTACGGAGACGCCTGCAGGCCAGGGAAAGGTGCCTTGAGTCCAAAAGAGCTGAGAAGCGCTGCTGTGGCATCAGTGCGTGCATCCTTTGCGGACTATCGATTAGCCTGTCCCTGTAGGTCACCATGTGTTCGGCGCGGTGGGGTTCGCTGTCAGCACAGAGTCTTCCCAGGGGGCACCGAAGCTCCCGCAGTGAGCTGGCCGGCAGCCGGATCGCATCCCTCTGAATGCCTGAGACGTCCGAATTGCCCCTCGTCTCCAGGGCTGTCTTTAACTGGGGCAATAGGATAGAGGCGGCTCTTAAAAATGTGGGCTGTCTCAATGTCTCATGGAGATACATGGCTAAGAGGACATGCACTCACCTCCGCTATGGCCTGTGTTAGATATGACAACAGAATCTGTCCAGTACAACCACTGCTACTAACTCTGGCACTATAACATGTCTCATAATATCAACGATACATGTGCCAAGTCTCCTGATTAGAAAGGGGCAGTCTCTCTGATTTGAGGTAACATAGGCTCCCAACCTGTCCCTCCCAAGAGGGCTTTTTCAAACTACATCCCACCCCAGCTTCATCTACATCGCTTTTAAAATCTCTTAACTGTAGGAACTCAGCCCCTATGGATACAGACGGGTGACTTAGAAGTAGAAGGCTCCTTACAACCCTGACCCAGCTGCTCAGTTTCCCTCTGGGTGGTAAGAGTGGAAATTAAATATTTAGCAACTCACTGCTCTCAAGTGTTTGAAGCAGAAGTGGCCTGCAGTTGTGAGACGACAGTGAGAGGAAAGTGGATTTGAGTTCATCCACAACGGGCCGGGTCTCAGCTCGGCACAAATTCCTAGGTTCCTTCTCATTTCTGCTTCTTGTTGGCATGAGCTGCCTGGAGTGACAGCTCTTTGAACTTTCCTCTTTACCTCGACATGAGACAAGGGCAGCACAGAGGCTCTCCATGAGATGAGGGGAGCACAGACTAGCCTCGGCCACTTGGAGCCTCACTCCTTTCTCAGCAGGCTGTCTCTTCTGCTTTTGTACTTGAAACACACTGCAAATTGCATCTGAAATGATCCGTGATTGGGATAAAAAGCCCAGAGAGTACCGTGACTTGTCAAAGAGGAGAGAAAAAATCTCAAGGCTGAATCATCCCAATTGCTTTCATATACAGTATGGATGAAATGGGCCTGGATAATGGCCAAGACTGACTAGGTGGCTTATAACAGGCGGAGGAAAGCCTGAGCTGCTGCAACAGCTTCTCCTGAGCCCCACGTCTCTGGGAGCCATAGGGGTTCAGAGGGGACATGGCCAAGAAGATGTGGGTTGGACTGTCCTAAGCAGTATCCTCCCCCTGCTCTCTTAAGGCAGGACCTGTGGGGTGCTCCATCTGCCGCTGGTCTTGGTAGCATTTACTTATTTGTGAACCTACTCCACCTCTTCCACAACATTGGAGAGGGGAAAGTCGAAGCTGGTGGTATGCAGGGTGGCAGAATGCAAAATACAGTTCCTAAAGGAGCCATGTTACAAGGGGAGAAGGAAAATAGGCAGTAGCTCACAACCGCAGGACATGGGAGTGGATATCCTGGCCCTCCACACTGGTGGGTCAAGAACTAGGGGATATTGCTGCAGATCTTGTGACGTGGAGGGGCACTCTGTCCTGCACTGGAGTGATGCTCTAGTGACCGTGGTCTGGATGCATCACTTGCAGGGCAATATTCCCATGTTCTGTTTCTTCCTGGCGTGATCCCCTTGAGTGAAAATTCACAGAACTTTTCTCCTCATTTTAGGCAACCTCTGTTCACTGGTGGGTTATGCTTGGCCTGGCCTTATGCCCTGAACCACATTTCCGCATGACAGCCTGAACACTATGGCAACAAACACATCAGAAATACTTAAATAGCAAGGCATACAAAAACTTCCACCTTGGTTCCTGACACTGGCATTTACTTTTGTCTGCCCAGAGAGCAGAGGAGCATGGGGCCCCATGGAGTGTGCACCAGGCGACTGGGGAAAGATGTTCGGGGTGGAGACAAGGATAGCTTTGCAGCATGAAAACTGTTTTGAGCAGGTTAGTGAGTTTTTTGCCATATGCACGGTGTTAACTCAGTCTTGGGTTTTGCAGGAGGTGCATACAACCAGAAGCAGCAGTTCCCTGTACATCTCCAGCAGCCATGAAGACAGTTTGGTACCCAGATTTGGCCCCTCATGGGCTTGCCAGACAAATTCTCTGGGAGGGCTTAATTCTGTGAGGGGGACAATCCAAAGCCTTAGAGACATTTAGAGACTCCCATGAGTTCAACCTGCCCTCCCGGACATCAGAAGTTTACCTAGGCCAGGAGGCGAGATGCCTCTGGAAGAACATAGACACATCTTATAACGCTGCATCTTTACTGTTAAGACTACACATTTTGAGAAGGATGTTTTCCATTGCAGTAGTCTCCACTGCTTGCAGCCCTCCAAGGGCAGAGCCGCTAAGAGGTCCATCTTTGTAGGCAAGCTGAGCAATCCTGGTTAGGGCACAAGGATCTGTAGCTTTTAGCCAGGTCTGGGAGCAGGAGAGCTGTGGGACTCCAGGCCAGAGAGATGAAGCCTTGAAAGGGGTTATAGGCTTATGGCTTGTCTCTCTATGTCAGTCTGCTGCCTTCTTGCCCTTGCTACAGACTCACAATGATCTCAACACCCAGAATATCCTCCAGAGTCCCAATGCTTCTCCATTGACTCAGCCCTGGGTGCACACTCTGCACCCTCTTTAGACCCCAGTGAAGAGCTCGAGTTCCTTCTGACTCAAGTGTTATGTCTCAGCTCTGTGTTCTTGGGCAACCCTGGCACAGGACACAGCCTGTTTGACTCACAAAGGACTCACCCCCTCCCTCCCCTCCTCTGCATAAACGACACTGATTAAGATGCAGTGAGAGACACACCTAAGACCCTCCAGATAAGGGTGACAAGAGTGAAATAACTGCCCTAGGTCTCATTTGCATCCGAGATGGAACCAGTTGACCATTCATTAACATGGGAGATGGAGAACAGAAAGCCTGAAGCAGAGACTGCAGTGAATTCTGGGACCAGAGAAGCGGGGGAGCACTGCATGATGTGGAAGGTGGGCTCCAAATGCTAATCAACCCATGTTCACACACACCCAGCTCAGCATTTATCAGACCAGTTCTAATCTGAATTTACAAAGGACTTTTCCTACCCCCAGGCACACACACACCTCTAAGTTTAATAGGCATCTCGGGCCGTACATTCCTTGGTCCCACTATGGGAGGCCTATTTAAACTTGATTTACTAAAATTCGGTTGCCGAGTTAGGGAATGCTGAGGCAAGAGACCGAGTCAGAGGGGGTATGGGCAACATTTGAACAATGGTAAAGGGGTTCATCACAGTGGCCAGCCCGTTGGAGACCTAATCACAGGTGTTGCCATACTTTTCCCGAGACGACTGATGGAAGTCCTCTCCATAAAAGCTTATGAGCACCCCAATAATTTCCTTAAGTCTGTTAAAAGACTATAGTAAGATCTGGAAAAGTCATGCTAAGCTGAGGCTTTTGCACAACAAGTAAAAATCCAAAATCCTGATGCTGCAAGCTATCTATTGTTTCTAAAGAAACCATGAGATATCCCATCAGTATATCTGCTATCCATAGGAATTTCAAGCTGGCTCCCAAGTATCTGGTTACTCCCTAACCTTATGTGTTTCCTGATTATCAATCAGTTTCTTGAGATGTTCCAAACCAGATAACCCCTCGTCAAGAGAAAAGACAATGATTTACACTATTGAGAATGCTTCGAAGCAGCTGAACTGAGGGTATAAAAATATGTAACAAAGCAGCAGTGTGCTGCTGTGCTGACACCACCCGCTGAAAACTCCTGTGCTGACACCACCCGCTGTTGTTCTTGGGACGCTGGAAGAACAGATCATCTCTCCCTTCAAGGA
>NW_005841938.1:294096-304795 GCF_000455745.1 Alligator sinensis | reverse complement strand
ACCTAAGCTAAAGATCCCTGTGAAGCCCAAAAATACTGTGGGGTCTGCTCATCAAGAGGCCAAAGAATGGGACGTGCTGAGTTTGAAACACATAAGGGGATCAGCTTGTACAGGCTGATTGACCCAGTTTGACTCAGACGTGCCCTTATGAACTGAATGCTGGCCCATGAGGGTGTCAGCTGGACACCCAGCTGGATTCAGAGGGATTCTGTTCACCTGTGTGCTTGTGTCTGACTGCAGTGTATTGTTGCTCTGATGAACTGATTCTTGGCATATGACGGCGTCAACCTGTCCATGCTGATCAACCCGGCTAGGTCAGGCGTGTCACGTTAATTTGTGTGTGTTTGTGTGTATGGCTGATTTGGTGGCCCCATTGAGACTGAGTCTTGCAAGATAGCTCCATTGGGGGTGAGGGCTTGCAGAAGGGAGAGATACAGCTCCGTATAGAAACACAAGTAACACAAGCAGCACATTGACAGAATTACTAAGACCCTAGAAACGTATCCCTAATAAATGAGCACACCCCAAAGTAATGGGCAAATCTGGTAACTCAAGACTGGAAGGACAAGGTGTTGCTGGCTCTCCAGCTCTTCCGTAGGCCCTGCTGTGCATGGAGCTGGCAGTGGGTGTTTCCATAAGGGCCATCTACCTAGTGCTACCTAAACCCTAAATCATGGGGAAAGTGGTGCTTTCGAAAGAAGGCACAGGGGTGTAGCTAGCCCTAAATCAGGTTCAGGTGTTGAAAACAGGGGAACTGCGTGTCTGAAAACCAAGTCCCATCTGAAATCCTGGTCCCAGCTCTGGACACTAAACAGTCATAGTTTCTAGCCCATAGTGAGACTTCAGAGAAAGCCCATGCTAAGCAAAGATCAAACCCTCCCTGTGGCTTTGGGTTTATTTACAGAGCTTTCCTTTTTGGTTGTAGCTAAAATTACTTACAACAACAATGCCTCTGGTCAGTCCCTCCATGCAATTTAACAGCCTTTAAGCAGCAAACAAGGCTGCATGAAACCTGTGTACAGCTTTTATGTTGCCAGCACTCCCTGGCCTCTGTTCTGATTAGCAAACTCCTACTGCTCTGCTCCTAAGAGCAGCTCAGTGCTTTTTACAGGATCTGATCCTTAGTAGGCTTGGCTGACCCTGATTTATTCAGAGGCATGTAGAAAGCTGGGATTTCACCCCTAAATCTCTCTACCGCTGTCTGGCATGGTGGGTTCCTTCCAAGGGAAACTCCGGGAGGGGTGTGCTGATCATTGCTGTAGAGTAATTTGTTACAGGGACAAACTTGTGCTGCCTGTCACCAACGCCAGCTGATTTATAGCTGTGTTTCTTGCAAGAACGTCTCCCCGCTCTCTCCCTGCTTTCCCACAATGGGCTGTCTTCCAAGAATAATGCATAGGGACAAGCCCAGACAAGCTTGCTTTAACAATAATTGTGTCAAACAAAGGCGCTTGTCTCCAAGAGCCTTAATGGAAGAGAGCGAGAACGTGCGCGGGTGGGGAAGAAATTGTCCAGCCCAGGGAGGAAGTGGGTGCTGATAAAAGGACCCTCTGCAATGAAGTGTTTCAAGGGGAGAGGGGAAGATCAGGCTGTACAAAGCACCGATCAAACTAAGTTGCTCTGGGAGATGAGATGCAATGTATGACCAGTCACCTCAGAAACCGAGTGGGGTTGTGACCTGGAGGGCGCTTGGATGAAAGCACAGAGACATTCGGGAACTTCTCCTCGGTCCTGCCCCCAAGGCCAAGACCAAGTGAGTATAAAATGCTGACATAAGCAGAATGTTAACACCTGCTTTGCATGGCATGAGCAAGGAGAAAAGGTGCAAGGCTGCAGGGAATTAGGCCCCACTTCTGCATCCCAGAGCAGGGAGGCGATTTCAGATCTGACCTACCGATTTTAGCAAGTTTAAAGGAGCTTGATGCTGGAGACATTTTATATCTCGCTCATGAATCAGTGAACTGATTTTACAGTTGAGGCTTGAGTCAGACATTGATTGTAATTGCCTTAAAAGCCATTAGAAATAACTAGGCTACTTCTTTGGCGTCGAGTTTTACAATGAAAGGTTATATTTATTCTCCCATGACTCCATCTGTGAAAGAGTGAGGGCTGTGCACTCCCAGATGGTGAATAACTGGCTGGGAGGCTGGCCAAGCTTAAGATATCCAAATGCAGCTAAAAGCATGTTCCCTCCATGTAGCTGGCATGTTCACAGAGCTTGAGTTCCTCATGTCATACAGAAAGCGGTGTTGATTTTTTCATGGACGTGTATGATATTCTCCCGTATCACTTCCTGCATCCCATATGCATGTATCAATGGATGTGTGGCCAAAGGGAGGAGGAGAGAAGAAATGCTAACGGTCTGATTTCTTTTCAGTGACAGTTTCTTGCATTGTCTTTCAAGTTCAGAGTCCCAGAGCCCTGGCTGGCTGTTCTTGGACTTGGCTTAGAAGTTTTGTTATAATAAATATCCATACTGCAATTAGCTGGTGTTTGTGTGCCCCTGTGGTCTACTGGATGGAACGAGAACTTGTCAACCATGTCCCGTATCCTGTGCTTCTAACAGAGATTCCCTTTCGGTCAAGTGGTCCAGGCTTATGGTTTTGAAGCAGGGGGCTCCAAATTCTGTCTCTGCTGCTCCCATACGATAAGACAGAGTTGATTATTTCTGAATGAAAGCTGGGAAGATCAGTTCAGCCCAGCTCAATTAATGCATTGCTTAGGATTTAGAGAAATCACAGTTAATCAATGGCACAAAGTGTACATTAGCAAATTCTGATCTGTTGCTGCAAGCTCAGTAAATAACTTCACACATTCCCTTTTATAGTGGGCCTGTTTATAAGGCATCATCCTATGCAATTAGCTCATTTCATGCACTTATCTCCAAAACAAAAGTATCCCAAAATAAATTGAGGCATGCAAATTGCTCTTACTATAGCTGTCTGGCATTCTTAAAAGAGGAAATATAAAAATGTGAAGTATATAAAATTCATGTGATTCTGTAAAGAGGAAGAAAAACCCCATGTTAAATGAATCTACTAAATAGCTGACTAGGCTGAAGTTTAGCTAGTCCTTTAGAATGGATAACAACTTCACATAGCATTACAGAGGCTGTATCCTATTAAGCATATGAACTAAAATAGGCAACCCCATGTATAGGCTGCACCAACACTGCCCATAAAGCTGGCTGTGGGTTTGTTACAAGATGAATTGCAAATAGGACCAGAACTTGTTCCTGCTTAATTATACCTGATTAGCTGCAGCCTTGTGGCCAACATCAGCCCTTGCTTCTATGCTATGGACACTGGCTTAGCTCAAGTTGATTCACTTTGGTTTGAGAGACAAATTCAGAGTTAGACTGTGTTTCATGAAAAGAAAGCAACACTTTGTCTGTGGGGAAGGACGGTTTCTCTCTTGTGCATGTAACATGGCCAACCCTGGGCACAAGTATAGCTCGTCTACTTACCAATGTGATGGCTATGGATTCACTTTGGAAGAAATACGGACACATCTTTGACTCCCTCAACATCCACTGTACTTGGGAAACTATAAATAAGCCAGGACTCTCCCTCATAGGAGCAAGGGCTTGTTGGTAGGAAGTCTTGGGGTTTCTGTGCTCGTGACCTGAGCCCAACTTGCAGCAGTGGGACTAGAGCCAAACACAGCACTCTCTTTTATTCCCCCCCAGCTCCCTTAAAGCAGCTTCCTTGCTCTCTGCTTCAAAGTCTCTCCCCAGGTCTCACCCCCAGGACAAGCGAGTTCTCACTAGCTTTTGCCTGAGGCTCAGTTTCTTCAAATGGCCACATCTTGTGACTTGACATCCTATTTGGGAAGCAGCTTTCCCTTCTGACTGGAGCAGCTTATCTGTGCCATGGTTGTACATAGCTGTGCTGGGCCTACATCTTTGACCCACTCTGCAGCTCCAATAAGACCTACCACATTCTGGGTATGGTAGGTAGGTAACATCCTGCTCTACCAGAAGGCGCAATTGAGGCACAGAGAGGTAATGTGACTTACCCAGAGGCCCACAGCAACTCAGCAACGTTAGAGAGGTTTCTGGTCCTGTGCTACGCCCCTAGGCAATTATGCCTCTAAATCCCTGTACAGCCATAGATTATACAGAGACCCAGGCTGAGAGAGCTGTGAAAACATATCCCATATAATGGGCATCACAGTCCTAGTGATGCGGTTCCCAATCTTTCTGGTTCCCCAGTGTCACTCTTCCAGTGCAAGCCCAACTCCTACTACAGCATCTCCATGGAGCACAGAGTCCTTCCTTGTAAGAGCTGTGCCCTTGCTTGGGGTGGTAAACCTTCATGCCAGTACTGGATATCATGCCTCCTTCTTGTTTCAAGCCCTCTTCGAACCCTTATTTACTTTGGCTGGATCTCTCCCTCTCTCTTCTGCCATTACCCATCACGGCTCTTGATTGCACATTGCCTGAAGGAGCCCTGGATGGATGAGAAGTCTAAGCAGAGGGAGGAATGTGACAATGTCATAACCATTACTCCTTATGACATCATGTTATCTCTACCTCCTTGCTTTTAAGTGAATCTCCAGGAGAACCAGGGCTTTTCTTAAAGCATGTTTGGCCATTGGTTATAGGGATTTCTCTTTGGCCACTGGTTATCGGGATTGCTCCCATAGAAGTAGCCCATGCTTTCCTGATCAATGTGAGGGATTTCTCCAGGGTTGCTCTGAGGGGCTAGTTTCTGGATCAGAAATGCCTAGCATGAAGATATCCTTGCAGAGCCTTCAAGATACCAGCAGCTCAGGAGTGGGACCATGCAACCTCATGGCTGAGATGGATGAGAAAAATAGTGAGTTACCGTCTGGGAGAGGCGACACCCAGGTTGTTCAGGGATGGATGCTGGGTTTCTCTTGCACAGATTAAAAAAACAAACAATCACAAGGCATAAATTCCCAGTGCCAGACCTGTGCCAAGAATGGTGAGAAGAGCCAACGAGGTCCTTTACGCACTGGCCTTGCACAATTCTAGTTGCTACTTGATGCAATTTAGACGCTTCCCTCCCTTGCTGTAGGGTTAGGGTCATGAGATTGCAGCAGGGATCAGGGATCCGGGTGATTGCTACTGCTGGGGAAAGAACCCAACATCCACTTTCTGTCCCTCCTCACTGGATATTTTTCCTTCCCTCAGTTGGCAAGGACCAGCAGGAGCTTCCTGTACGAAGGCACTTCTGCCACCAGGTATGGTCCTTGATGCCCTTCAGATCTCAGGTCTGCAGAGAAGGTTCATCCCAGCCACGGCTTTCTTCACAAACTGAAAGAGCTCTCAAGCTTCCCCTCGGGGTAGATGCCAGAGCAAAAACACCTTTACCAGAAAGAAGAGCAGTGCCCCACCTGGTCTGTTGTCTCCCCTCCCAATGCGATGACACCATTGCTGTGCAGTTTCAGGCAGAGGAACTGAACTTAGTTTCCATTCCTGCTCGTGCCATTGACTCGCTGAGTGACCGAAATCCAGTTATTTCTTTGCTTTGTGCCTCAGTTTACCTGTGCCCGGAAAACTATTGTTTCTAAAGCATCGGCACTGCCACAGTATTTGCAGTCTGCAAGCTTCTGTGCCAAGATGCTTACAGGCTGGGTTTAGATTAAACACCACAAAAAATGGCAAACATGAAGGGCAGGGAAGGGCAGAAGCTAAGACAACAGAAGAGGCAGCTTGGATGTGCGTTTTGGTGTGCACTTTGCTCCTCAGTATGGGATAAAAACACATGTGATACTCATATCACAGTGCGTTGTGGATAGTTTATAGGATCGTTAGATCCTCAGCGGGTGGAAGGGGCACAGCTGACTCTAAAGTTGAGGGAACTCAGGAGATCAACTTTACCTTGCACTTTGCAACAGTGCAGTAAATCTACTACCTGTATTTACAGGCAGTAGCCAATTGCTCAGTAGACTAATTTACTGTGCAGTAAGTGCTGTGCCTGTGTAGATGGTGACACTTTACTGTGCAGTCAATGAGTCTACTGTGCAGTAAAGCACCTTGCGTAAATGCCTCCATTATAACTTAGACTAACTCTTGAGGGAACAAACTCTGGCTGGAAGGCAGGAACAGAGGGCCCCATGGGGGAGCTCAGTGTGGAAGGGCTGACCTACAAAATGAGTCTTGATGAAAGATTTGAAGGAGAGTGGAGATGAAGAAGCATAAAATGCCCCCTTTGGAAGGCATTAAGAAGGTTAATTAATGCCTATAAAGTGCTCTTAGAGTCTCATGTGGAAAGACTTTATAAAAGTCTTATTAGAGTTCTCCCTTGGAAGCCCTGGTGTGTAGCTACAGATATAGCAATATCAAACCTGCCTGAGGGCTGTTGTGTTTTGTCCCTATCATTCCCAAATCGTATAACTTATCAGCCTAGTGACCAACTGCTGAGGTTTTTATGCCATGTTCTCTCCTTCTTCAGAATCCCGACATTTTCCCACTCTCCCCATCAACATGGAGGAAAACTCCCTTCAGGCAAGACCCTAGCCAGCTGTCGATAGTGGAGAAGCAGGGTTTGGTCATCCCCAAGCAACACTCTTCATACCTGATAAAGGCTGATCAGATGAAGTTAATGATGCAGAGCAAGAAGTAAGGAAAATGACGGCAGGTTTTTGTGCCCTGGAAGGGCTCAGTCCGTGTCTGCTTTTGGCCCTTTGCTGTAGCCCAGTGGTTCGCAACCTTTTTTGTACCAGGACTCGTTTGTAAACATCAATGGCCCCTCACTCCTGACCCGCTGCCCCTTGCCCCCAGCCTCCCCCAGTGTGCGGGGCAAGGGGTGGGTGTGTGGGGCGGGGGAGCCCCAAGCAGCCCATTGCAGGCTGAAACTCTGCCAGCCTGCAATGGAAAAGCCACGGTTTCCCACATTTTTCTCCTTTAAAGGAGAATCCATTTTTAAAGGTTGTTCATGACCCTGTCAGATATTTTTGTGACCCACTTTTGGGTCATGACCTACGGGTTGAGACCCCTTTTAGTCTGGGTGCAGTGTGCTCCCCTTGCAGCCAGACTGCATAAGTGCATAATTTGCTTGGCTGCCTAATACTTCTGCACTTCCAGTGTGAACCAGCCTGAGACCACAAGGTCTCAAAAGCTGAGGAGGGTCCAGCTGGGTTCAGACTTAGAAGACAGACATCAGGAACTGGTAGGAACCACAAGAGAGGGTGTAAATCATTCACTCTTAATGACATTGCTGAGGAGCATTCTTCCTTCAGCAATGCTGAGCCCAAGCTCCAGCTTGCTGTTGGAGGAACTGAAGTGCTGACCACAGCTTCTGAATCTGATGCTGCAGTCCTTAAAGTCCCATGGGATTTCCTGCAGTGGAGGGGGAGTTAAACCCCTGGTTTCAAATGGACCCCAAATGTATTTTTGTAAGATCAGTTGAAATGCTTCTGTGACTGGAATAAAAGCAAAGAAGAGAGGGAAAGTCTTTCTGTAAACAAAGCAACAGCCCCTTGCAGCATATACAGCCCAAGTGTCAAGGCACTGGGCAAGCACACGAGGCACAGAGATGGCTGGGAATGGCAGATTAATGGTTAAAGCACTAGACTAAGGTTCAAGAGATCAGGGGTTATAGTTTAGCTCTGCCACATGTTACCTGTGTGACCTTGGGCAAGTCACTCAACCATTCTCTGCCGTAGTTCCTTACTGGCGAAATGGTGATAATAAGCTTTCATTTTTTGTCTTGCCTATTTAGGCTGTACTCTCTTTGAGCCATGTCTCTATAGTGCACATGGGTACAGCACCTGGCACAGCGGGGCCATATATCAATTTGGGCCTCCAGTCATTGGTGTAATACAAGTGGTTAATCATAATAACCACATGTCATGCTCAGGTGTGTGTCAAATGAGAGAGAGCTCAGCACTGAAGAGCAGTCTGTATTTCAGGGACATGGATTCTCCAGCTCCCACGGCTCCGGCACCCAGCTATGAAATGCAGGGTCTGCTAGGTGCGTTGTATAATTAGCGCAGAACGTAACCTGTGATTTCTGCTCTTACCTAGGGCTAGCTCACGCATGCTTATCTCAAACTTCCTGAAAGCCTCTCACTGTCTGTACCCACCAAAGATAAAATATGTGGACAACGATCCTGAGATCAACATGTGGAAGAGGAAAAGGATGCAGGTCAGAAGCCAGAACTTACTGGGTATAACAAAGGGTGCCAGCCAAAAACAAATCCAGGTCTCCGTCTTATAGTCCTGGTTCACTAGACCATCCTTACTCCACTCAGTCAGTCGCCACCAGTGCAACGTGGTGCTAGTGACCATGTTGCCCATGGGGTACATCCACAATTAGACTCTTCTCAAAGAAAGGGGAGAATATTTGCATGAGAGTTGTGACTCTTTCTTGCTTTCGTGTATTGGGGCTTACTTGCCTTATGTACCTGCAGGATCTCATCGGGAGCTTGGCTTCTTCTGTGGAGCAAGAGCAAGTCTACACAGCTCAGGTGCAGTCAGGAATTCTGTTCTTCCTTTGTCAGGGGTGTCACTAATCCCAGGCACACTCCACGAAGCACTCCAGCTGAGTGCCCCAGGAGCTCTGGCTGGGGCATATGCCAACTGCCCTGTCTCTCCAGTGGGGTAGCCAGCCAGGGATGGGCATTGGGACCTTTATGGCTCTCTCAGTGACTGCATTGCCTGTGATCTCTGAGCTGAGTGTCACTGGGGACTGGGTCAGAGGCCTCTACTGATTGTTGTAACCTGGCACATATCATTTTAGGCCCTAGGCTGCCTGGGAGAAACGAATGAGCTGGTCCTCTCTGCACTGCAGAATGCTGTAGGTATAATCCAAAGATATGGTTGTTCCTCTATAATGGCTTTTGCATTTGGATTTTGGCTTTCATTACATCTTCGCAGGAGATTCATTTAGGGACATGGGAGGCTAATTTAGAAGGGGAGGTGAAAAAGCCTCTCTGGGGAGCAGGGGACTGGGAGTGTCAGCTAAAGGGAGAAACAGTAGTAGGGCTGGGAGATTGGGCTTGTTAGAAAGGGGAGAGATCTGCAGATGGACACCAAGGGAGAATTTCAGATAATACTATACTCTGTGTTCTTCCTCTGGCCTGAGGAGGATCTGCTTCTCCTAGCTACAGGTATGCAGGAGTCTGCCCGTGCGGTACGAAGTAACCAGGAGCCTTGTTTTACTGGGTGAGTGATTCCTTCTTCCTAGTAACTTTTCAGTGTCAGGGCAGTGGCTCACAGTGCTCTGACTCCCGGAACAAGCCAGGAGAGAAGGCACTGAGGGCCAGATCCTACTCCACCTATTAGGTGCCTAAGTGGATTTAGGTACCTAGACGTGATCCTGTTCCACCTTGTTGGTGCTCCTGACAGTCTATGAATGTTCCTGTTTTCATAACATGCTGTCATCTTGGCCGTGAAACTAAGTCACAAAACAGGAGTGAAAAGGAGGAGGACCCACTTGCTTTTTGTATTAGCACATTTTCCAGGACTGGAGCAGGGCGGATTAGGATCACATGGGGCGTGTCCACACATGGAAGTGTGTGTGCTTACAGGAGCTCAAATAGAAGCGGTGCAAATTTGAGCTGGGGCTTTTTGCCTCCGCACATGTGCCTGGACATGCACTTTGGTGTGGGGAAAATTGTGCCACTTGGGGCAAAATAACTCTGCCTGGCTCCTCCTGGATCTGCAGTCAGGGGGAATTAGAGCCTGGGGCCAGCACCTGTGCTGTCCCCAGCAGTATAAAAAACTGCCCTGGCAAGTAGCTCAGGGGTACTCATTCTCAGGAGCTCCTGGGGCTGGGCCAACTGGTACCTGGAGACACTATCCCTTGTGCCAGCTAGACTGCTGAAGCAGCCCTGCACCCTTTACCCACTGCAGCAGGCTGGCAGTGGGGGCTGCTGCCTGGCTGTGACCTGCTGCGCACCTTGCAGACCCAGACGGGGACTGCACAGCCAGTAGAGGCATCTGCCCCTCTGGGCCAGCTGCCAGTGGGCTGTGGCTGCAGAGTTGGCCTTTGTGCAGCACTACTGGTGTGTGTGCCCCCTGCCTGGCCATAGGGGCAGCTATCGCCCAGATGTTCCAGGTGTGGTGGCCTGCTTTGAACTGTCAAAGCATATCCTCCTGGCCCCAACCGGCCAGGAAGTCAGCCACCTCCAGCTGGGTCCAAGGTGCCAGCTCTGAGCAGGCAGGGTCCTGCCACTGGGCTCCCTAGCAGCAATTCTGGTGTTCCCTATTGGGAAACTGAATAATCCCTGAGCAAAAAATCCCAGAGTCACTCTGTAAAATACCCCAAAATCCATGTTCCTCCACAATTAAAACAAAAGATCACTATATAGAGAAAGGGAGAGACAGAGAGGGAGAGAAAGAGAGACAGCGATCAGTTGGGCAATGATATATTGATATATCTACAGTATTAAAGCAATTTAGAAAACTACCAGTGTCTCTATCATGATAATAAATACCTATATGTTTTGCTGCCCCCCACAGGGGCTACAGCCCCCCCACAGGGGCCAAATGACCCCTGCAGGGGCTACCACCCCCCTGCAGGGCCAACATGCTCCACCCCTGCTTGCTCCCCAGATCCTGGATAGCTGTCCTACCTGGCCCCATCCCCCGCTGGCTCCTGCAGCCCCCCTGATGGCTGCCCCCCTGCTCCCCCAGACCTCCCGATGGCTGCTCCGCCCAGGTCCATCCCCCACTTGCACCCTCAGCCCCCCAGTGGGTGCCCCCCAATCCCAGCCTCCAGCATTT
>NW_005841938.1:291205-293998 GCF_000455745.1 Alligator sinensis | reverse complement strand
CTTGCTGGGATGCTGGGGTGGGGCAGGGCTTGGAGGTGCTCAGGGAGCTTGGGGGGCTGGAGCCAGGTGGGGCAGGGCTCAAGTGGGCTCCGGGGGCAGGCGGGGGGTGGGGCCGGGCAGGGCAGGAATAAGGGGGCTTCAGCACCAGGATAAGGGCCAGCCATACAGATACTCTTGCTGCTACTAGAGCATCTCTGTCGAGGACCCAGCCTCAGTTGGCTCAGGTGCCCTGCCCCGCTTTTTTTCTCTGTGGTTTTTTTTTTGACCCCTGGCTATCCAGGGGTCTAATTTTGCCCCCGTGCTGCAAATTTGCAGTGCAGGGAATATTTTCTTGTTCCTGCATGTGCCTCTTGCAGTGTGTCAAAGGGCTTTGAGATGCTGCAAGACGCACGTGCACGCTCGTCTGAACACGCCCATGAAGGCAACTAATAGTGCGCAGTCAGATCTGGCCTTGCGGCATTGTGACTTTTGGCACCTGCTGGGAGCCAACCTCTCTGCAGTGAGAGGAAGGTCTGTCGGCACTTTCAGATCCTCTGACAGCACCAGACTTAACCGTCAGGATTCCCAGTGCAGTACTCAATGGCTGAAATGTCTGAATAGATCCATTTAACCGTATGAAAGAATGCAGGCCTGTTCCCTTGTACTGAATGGGACTGAAATGATGATGTGTGCGACCTCTGAGAGAATCTCAAAACTAGCAATTTTGAAATATAAATATAGTAGCGCAGTTTAGCTTCAGTTAAAAAAAAGGCTTGATTCAACATATACCGCACAATATCCCTATAGTAACTATAGTTACCTGGCACCAGGCTGCAGAACAATCCCCTTCCAGGTCTATTGAATGCACACACGTATCTTCTAAATGCAGAATGCTAATATTATAATTCTTGGATTATGTTGACATTAGATAAAGAGCAAGCTTGTACTTAATGTAGCTGTGTGACTAATTTATCACCCTAACACTGTGCTAGGAATATAGGGGCAGATCCTCTGTGGGTTTAAACCATCTTAGCTCCATAGGACACAATTCAATACTTGCATTATCCAGTCTTTCCTTTATCACAGTGCTGTTTAAGACAATTTTTTGCCCAGCCCTATTGTACGAGTGGAAAACAAGAGCCTGAATTGGTGTAGGAGCAGGATGTAAGTGTGTAAACCTTTCCATTATGAAGCTAAGGGCTAAAAAAATGAAATGATTTTTCAATGGTACAAAGAGAGCAGCTTTCAACTGGTTGTGACGTGAACAGCACCCCACAAAGCATTATTCAGGGAAAACGTTTTTCTCCCTCTTGTCACTCCTCACCTACATTTTTCAGCCAAGTGCTTTCCCCCTTTTCCTTTTGAGGTGTGCATGTGAATACTGGGCTTACGGGTGAACCTTGATTGCATCCTAAGTGTAGAGATTATTACGGTCTCTTTATAATGCATTAGGCAGAATAGTATAATTGTCCAGATACAAGATTAGGAGCCAGGAACTCCAGGAAATTCCTTCATTAACTACTTGTATGATTCTGTGCAAACCTACTCCTAGACTTACTTTTCTCACCTCCCAGGGATGGTGTGACTGTTAACTACTACAGGGCAGGGAAGAGATATACCTTATCAACCAACTAAAGCAGATTCACCGGATGAAGTGAGCCCAGGCTCAGGAAAGCTTATGCAGCTCTTTAGTTAGTCTATAAGGTGCATGTCTACCCTGCCTTCTGTCTGACTTGAGACTAACATGGCTAACTACCTCTCTCTGACTGCATCTACATGAGACTCTGTGCAGCAGGTCATTATTACTGCGCGGTAGCCCGTTACTACTGTGCTGTAGTGTCGCGGGACACAAACTATAATGCGATGCTACTGCGCAGTAGTAATGAGCTACTGCGCATTCGATGTCACTATGAAAGGTCCCTTCCAGCCCCTAACAACACTGAAACTATGAAGCCATGGGGGACTCTACTGCGCAGTATTGCTGGTTACTGCGCCATCGTTTAGTACTTGGGTAGGCAAATACTAAATGACTGCACAGGAACAACTGCACAGTCAGCGTTTCATGTAGACGTGACCTCTGTTAACTACTAATAATTGAAACAATACCAAGGGCTGTGCAAGTAGTATCGTATATGCATATAGCCTGGTATGTAGTATGTACAATTATCACTTACTACGGTACGTACATAAAACTGTGAGATAAGGCTGTGGTGTGGTGCACTCTCTCTTTTTCTGAGTCAGGCATTTACCACATAGGATTTAAGAGTCAAAGAGGAGCCACACGTGAGCTGTGACTAGTCATCTCCAAAGGATATAATATCTGTATTACATTCTCCCACTGCATATTCTCTGTCCTAGGGCAGACAGAGAAGAGGAGGGCCAGGCCCATCCTGAATGATTATTCTGCTCAGAATATAAGGCATTACGGTACATGCATGTAAAACCCTTGGGATAGACAGTGTCGACCTTGCAGCTGTTTGTTCTTGGAGAGCTGTATTAACAGATATCGTGCTTTCGTGGCTTGGTGCCAGGATTGAGAGATCTGGGAGATTTGTGATATGGCAGGTCATGGGGTAGATAACCCAGACTCAGGTAGCAGTCAGGGGAAGCCGGGAGCGAGGGCCGAGCCGTGTGCGAGGGAAAGGCCTGTAAGGAGATCGCCTCTCTGAGCGGGCTGGAGCGGATGCTGCAGATGTGCGCACTCACTCAGGAATGTGCCCCAGAACATTTTGTCCTGTCTGCATCTGCCGCGCCCCCGGCGCTGCGGCACAGGGTGTGGTTCTCACACCCACACCCTCCCAGCACTGAGACGTT
>NW_005841938.1:289355-291174 GCF_000455745.1 Alligator sinensis | reverse complement strand
GGGCTGGAAATGCTGATTCTCCCACAACTGTCAGAGGGAGAGATGATCCTGGCTGCCGAGAGGAACAGCAGCGCGGGGCCGGGCCAGGGCAACGCTATCAGCACTCACCACAGGGTGGCTCTGTGGCATCAGATGTGGCTCTGACATGTGGCAAAACGGGGTCGCTCCCTTCCTGATGCCCAGCCAGGGGAGCTGGGCAATAGGAACCGACTGCTTGCCACGAGCAAGAGGGAAATGGGCCTGTGCAGAGCTGGGGTGACTAATACTGGCCAGCTGCTGCCAGGCCAAAGGAGATGCCTTTGCCTTTGCACTTGGCCACTGGCCCCTGGGTCTGTGCTGTGCTTGGAGCAGGGTGCCTGGAAGCTGCTGTCGTGCGGGAGCTGATCGGACAGCTGAAGCGGGGAAGCCCGATGCAGAGAACGGACATGCTGGCTGCTCTGAGGGTGGCTCTGCATACATGGGCTGCAGCCCCCGAGTTCCAGGTAATGCCCAAACCGGACTGAGCAGCTCTGCGGATGCCGCTTCCACCTGCCCCAGGGTGATGGGACATGCCGCCCACACCGCTGCTCTTCCCTCCCATTCCCAGAGGATGCTGGTGGCTGCCCGGTCCAGACTCATCCAGATCCTCGAGCAACTGGCATCCTCACAGGGTCCCACAGATGATTCCAGCTTCTCTGCAGCCGCCTGCTTGGCGTACCTGGACTCTTCCAACCCCACCGCCCGCGAGACCCTGCAGAGGTGCCTGGTGCTGGCGGACAGGAAGATGAAGATGCAGGTGGGGATCCTGTCTGACCATGCTGGGACTACTCATCTGTCTGTCTGTCTCTGTGGTCTCTCCAGTCTCACTCAGAGCCAGACAGGAGCCTTCCCCAGACACTCTGCTTACTGACTTCCACTACCAGGGAGGATGGACACACAGATAGGATTGTCCCAGACCCATCCCTCCAGCCTTGATGTAGCTCAGGCTGGCCTGGTTGCCACTGAAGGTTCATAGTGTTTGGAAACAGCCATCTATTCAGCAGTATCCCCCCACAAGTGACCTCTCTGGCTTTGCATAGGGGAATCTGGTAGAGCGGATGTATTACTGATACACGTTTGGATTTGGGACTCACGTTCTTCCTCAGTCTGTGATTGTTTTATCCTTCTCTCCCTCTTTCAGGCTTTGATTCTGCTGGTCAGGTACATGAAGATAGCCAGTGCCACTATCATCCAGGCCCTTCTAGATCAGCTTTGCCATTCTCCAGTTTACAAGGTAAGGAGACAGAGGCAGGGTCATTGCTGTCCTGTGGGAATCAGGACAGGTAAGCTGTCCTGCTGCTAATGTCCCTTCCTCTCCTGCTCTGCCTAGTTTCCATGGGCCCACACTCAGAAGCCAGTCCCCAGATGTACACATGTAGGGGACTGGTCATTTGGCTAGGGCCCAGGTAGTGGACCTAGGTAGCTGCAGGTAGGTCTGAATCTTTTATCCACATTCCTGAAGCCTTCTGCCTCGAGGTCCAGTTGCAGTTGTCTCTAGCCACATCTTGACCACTCATCTAGCATGGTTTGAGAGCCTCCTGGAGTCTTGCTGAAAGAGTTACCTGGAGTGGGTCTACACTCTTCCCAGGAGGATGGATGTCAGTTTTTTCTGGACTAGAGAGAAAGTAGTAGCCTGTCCAGCTGGTAATATCACCAGCAGGAAGACCGGGCCTCAGAAAGACGGGTCTTGGCACCACTGGTTACACCAAATCCATGTTGGCTTCTCCCCTCCACCACACAGCTGTGGAGGCACTGGTTGCAGGTGCAACCCAGAGGACCTAGAAGCCGTCTACCAGCTCGG
>NW_005841938.1:265788-289345 GCF_000455745.1 Alligator sinensis | reverse complement strand
TTCTCTCTTCATGCCTCCTCCCCACAGTATCGTGCCGATTCTGCCAGTTTGCTGAGCTGCATTGGGCTATGGCGGATCCAGCAGGAAGATCTGGAAGATGAGGTGTTTATGGTACTGCTAGAAAAGCTGCACTGTGAGCCATTTCTGGTGAGTGTTGGGCCATGGAGAATGCAATCACAATGGCATTCAAGAGCTGACTTCCCTTCCACGGGGCCATTCAGGTCAGGAATCCACCCCTTTCTCGCCCACTCTAAGTAGACACCATGCAATGAGGTCTTCCCCCTCCTTTTCTGAGCCATCAAGACTGATGATTTGCAGGTGAGTTCGCTTACATTTAAATAGGGGCCCAAGCCACAAAGTCAGGAGCCCAAATCCAGTGCTCTGTGATTTAGCCGATTACAGCCAGAGAGACTGGCCTTGAAGTATGGATCTGGGTCCCTAGACTTGAGCTCACACACACCATCCTCACTCTTCTGCCTGCTGTGACATGTACCTGCTACAGCACCTGCTGCACTTCTTCCTCTGCCTGGCACAGCATCTCCTTCCTGACCCACCCCCCTCTCTCTTGTTCACAGGTAGTCAGGCAGATGGTGGCAATGACTGTGGAAGTTTTGCACATGAAGGAACAGGTGTGGGATATTGTGGAGAAGTAAGTTACAAACTAAAGAGTAAGAGATCCAGGTGCTGACTACAACCTGCCTCCATCCTACCCCATGACAAAGCCCCTGCTGTGGTCTAGGCTTGTTTCCATCACAGTTTCCTGATCTTTAGGAACCTTCCTGCTGGCCTGATTGTCACCAGATCACTGTCTGCACTCCTGGCCAGAAGGGATTTGGTGCAGACTGGATTTCAAAGCAGAGGGACACAGACGGTGGGTGGGACAGTGGGGCTATCCTGAAAGGTTCTTCTTATCTCTTAATAGGCATGGGATGCTATTTAAGAGCAGGCAAAGCTATACATTGAGCCATCATGTTATGGGGCTGGGGTATCATCGTCAGCAATCCCTTGCTTCAAGCATGATTT
Source organism: Alligator sinensis (assembly GCF_000455745.1). Classification (NCBI taxonomy): domain Eukaryota; kingdom Metazoa; phylum Chordata; order Crocodylia; family Alligatoridae; genus Alligator; species Alligator sinensis. The sequence goes on along the minus strand of NW_005841938.1, from coordinate 288,322 downwards.
CTACTGAGGCTCGTTGATGGGTCTTGAGGTGACTTTAGAGTCCAGTCCTTGAGCCACAGCTCCGTTTGCAGAAGTTGGAGAGTAGACTGTAGGTTGGGATCCCTCTCCTCTCCTCTCCTCTCCTCTCCATCAGAGAGAGGAGACAGAATTAAAGGTAGTTTTAAAACACAAGAGTTTACACAGTTTTAGTGGGAGTGAACTGAAACCAGATTGGAAGGTGGGGGAGACTCAAGGAGGCACCAATGATGGCAGCAAGAAGTGAACATAGTGAGACTGCTCCCCTTCCCTTCAAACCCTGGAAAGGAAAGGCAGAACAAACCTAATTTCCCTTCCTCTTGCATTGCTCTTTTGCTTCCTGCAGCCAGCTGAAAGAGAAGTGCAAGATGATCAGAAGACAGGCCGTTGCTTCATTGGTAAGGCACACTATTCAGCCGCATTAGGCCCTTCAGACCTGTTGGTAGTGTGTGGGTGATGGTGTGTAGGGCTGTCCTAGCTCTCTCTGGCTGCAGCTCCACTTGCCTTTTCCTTGCTCTTTCTTTTTCCCACACAGCCCATTCCTAACCTCTCTCCATTTGCTGTGCTCTGTCTGTCCTCTCCAGTCCTTCAGCCATGCTTTTGGGTTTCCCAAATGTGGGCTCCATCCTTCTTCTGTGCATCCCATTAAAAAGGGAGCCCTATTTTTAACCCCTAGTGATACAATCTCTTCCTTCTGTTGGCCTGATGCGTGTCCTGCTTTCTGATCTGCTTGGGCAGTGGGACTGAGTGGCTCAGGAAACCGATATGGGAGTCTTCTCATTTCTAGACAAGGGGTATAAACGCAGCCCGGGTTACTGGGGTGTGAAAACTATTATCCTGTGTCGGTCAAGCTGTCTGGTCATTTCAGGGTGGGATTTATCCTCATCTCAAATGTCTCCAGAATTGGCCTCTATATTAGTAAATCTCAAACAGAGATAGAGGTGGAAAGACCTCTTCTCCTTAGAGGTGATCCCTGAAGGTCAAGACTGAGATAGATTGATGGGGCAGCATGAGGGACCTTATTGTACCTGCAGTATCTCTCATTACTAGGGTGCCCTTGGTCTTCCCAATAAGCAGGTGTTCTTTACCCTGCTGGAGATGCTGGAGACAGACAGCAGTGAGGCGGTCCGCATACAAGTGAGTGATGTGTTTCAGTTATGTTCACGGTTCTTAGCGTTCAGCTGGTCAAGACGGGCAGGGACCCTATCGGTGTGTGTTTACAATTTTGCCTTGCAGGTTATCAAGACATTTTCCATCCTGGGGATGAACAAAAGACATGTGTTGAAGAGCTTGCTGATGAAAGTAGACCCAAAAGGGCCTCTAGGCAGGTATGGTGCAGAGCTGGGGATCAGAGAGTGACCAGACTGGGGTGAGATGTCAGGGTGCTCTGGAGATGATATGTTGGGGTTTCTGAGATGTCTCCATCTCACCTCAGCCTGTCTTCAAGGAGCTAAGGCAGTGGTTTACAACCTTTATAGACTCAAAGCATCCCTTGTTTGACTCGACACACATCTCTGTAACTTTTGTGAATTAAGCAGCACCTCATTTCCAAAACTAATTTATTTATTACTTGCAGAGAGGGACTGGGCTCACAGTGGCCAGGCAGGGTTAATCCTGAGCCTCCACTTATATCTCCTCATACCTGCTTATCGCCTCACACCTTAGGGCACCCTTCAAAAGATCTTGTGGCCCCCCAGGGTGCCCTGGCACCCTGGTTGAGGATCACTGGGTTAAGTTCTCTGATGCATCAAGATACATGTGAAGGCATTCAGCTGGGTTGTAGCTTGGAAATAAATGATAACAGCCTCTGGGAGGTCTCATGTGAACATCAGTATCCTAAGCCTGTAGAGTAACAAATGAATCAGGTGAATATTGGCTTCCAAAGGCACAGCTCTCATCTCTGCTGTGGTAGCAAAGGGCTAATAATATTGCAGTGATAAAATAATTTCCTCCCGTCCTGCTCTCTGATCATTCTTCATCCTCTCTCCGCTTTTAGAGAATGTGTGAAAGCCTTGAGAGGCCTCCAGAAATCTCCCAGCACCCAAAGAGATCCAACGCTCAGAGACTATGAGATCTCCCAAGAGGTGGTGACTGGAGTGTCGCCTCTAGCATCCTGCGCGCTCAGAGCAGGCAGATGATGTGGAAACAATGCACAGGGATTAAAACAGCCTTTGCCATTTGGGGATTTTCATGCATGTGCTTACTTTTTTGTCTCCAGAGCGCTGTGGATCTGGGGCCCAGCACACAGGAATGGGGTGCATGTGTGTGTCTAGAAGGTGCCTGGTTCCCCTGCTGTGCAAGATTCAGTTGTTGTGAACTTGCACGGGGATAGGAGATGCAGGCAGGGGAGCTGGGGAGAGCTCAGAGGTGCCTCTCTTTCTCTGACAGGATGTAAGCACATGCACGCTGTGCCAAGCACTGCTGCCCAGCCCCTCATTTGGCCCTCCAAACAGCTCTACAGCCTCAGTGACTCATCCTACCCCTGCAAGGACAAAGGCGTCCTTGCAGCAGTCCACACCCGGGCAGTGCCCAGGTCACACACTCATCCCGTTCTGCCTGGGCAGGCCCAGGTCCCAGTGAACCAAATGGTACTGGTCCTGCTGAGTAGGTCTTGCTCCTGCTGGTGGCACTGGCTTTGCTGGGCAGGCCCTAGTCCTGGCATTGCCTGTAGGGCTTTATATGTGGCAGCACTGTTGTCCCCAATGGACAGTGTGAGTTTGTGTCCGGTGCGCTATTGTCAATGAACACAAAGGGGTGGAGGATCCAACTTAATCTTTATTGTTTCCAGTCTGTGCAGAGAGGGGTGCTTGGCAATCGTTTGCAAAGCAAGCACCACCGGTTTTTATCTTTGGGTACCTTTTATACATATGTTTGCAAGTGTATCGCTCAGTGATTGGTTACAAGCCACTGACATAAGACGTTCTCTACTGAGCATGTCTCTATACCTATGTTTTAGCCATGTATTTTATTTACATACATATATGTTTCATTAACATACTTTTGCCCTGCCCAGGGGTGTGATTTTTAGCATTATAATGAGACCTTTTTTTGAACTTCTTGCTATCTTACAAGTGTCAGGGAGACACTATCCTGCTGGTGTTAGGGAGGCATTTCAGGAATCCTCCGCATCCCACACGCTGTGTTCTGCAAGCATCTCTTAACACACACATGCCACACCCCTCCCAGCATCAATAAGTTGCCTTAAGTATTCAGTTAGATATAGTTTGCAAAAGCTAGATATACTATAAAAAAGATTACATAAAAAAAGATTACATCAGCACCTCTCCTTGGGAGCCCTATGGCACAGGAGCAGGGTATGTTAGCATCTCACTGCTGGGCTAAAGGACTGAGGGCAGCTGATGTGCTCAAAGCCCTCTGGTTCCCCTTGTGCAGACCACAGTTTCTGGGCCACAGTTGAAAAATGGGATTTGCTTCAGAAAACCAAGCCCTTGGGGGCTTTAAAATGGACTTGTGGCATCAAAGTATGGCCTGAGTGAGTGGCCTGAGGAGATGTGCTGTCAGCAGGGCACGGTCCTCAAGGTGCAGAGGATGCTCTAGGAGAGAATTCCCATTACAATAGCCAGGGCCAGGTGCTCTCTGGGGGTGTAAGGGGATGATAGCATCCCCCACTGGAAGGGAGTGCTCCACCTGAACACTGAGGTTAAACTTACCAGTAGTCATATGAGCCCAGTATTCATTCCTGCCCAGGGCAGGGGGTCGGACTTGCTCAGGTCCCTTCCAACCCTACATCTATGAACTATGAACCTTCATAGGCCCAGCTCAATGAAAGCAGGTCGCTTCCTAATGGCTTCAGTTAAGGCCTGATTCTGCAGACTACTAAGTGCCAGGGGCTCTCTCAGCTCTGAGAGTGAAGGATATGCAACAGCTAACTGCAGAGACCCTGTGCGCTGCATGGCTGGTCCCTAAAGCAGCATGAAAGATTCTGGATCTGCTGGGTACCTGGAGAAGGAAGAGTAATCCATAGCGATGGGCCAGGTAGGGACTTGAGCAGGCTCTGGGCTCTGCAGGGCTGCTCTGCTTATCAGATCAGTTAGTCACATGAATTAGCTGTGAGGCAACCTCCGGGCAGTTCCCATGCTGACACTTCCACATTTCTCAGGCATGTTTAGCAACATAACTCTGGACCGCAACCTCAGTGCAAGCCAGGTGGGTGATGAATGCAGTTTTGCAAATGCTGGAGATTTCCATGTGAATAAATGGACTTGGCTGTGGTAGTGGGAAGATCCAGACCCTTTGGGAAGCTCAGGCCTGCCAGGGGAAAGGCCCTGGACCGGTGCCTGACTCTTTTGTGTGTGGGGAAGGGAATCCAGAGCTGCAGCCGGAACCAGGCGGAGTGGGGACCCAGAGATTCACAGTAGGGGAGGAGTAAAGAGCAGCCCATCCTATTTCCATAGGAGGGGAGCAGGGAGTCAAGCCGTACTCCAGCCCCCATTGTGTGCCCTATGGGTCAGTCTGATCCCCTCCACACCTCCTCCCTGCACCACCACACCTGGGGACAGTGCAGGTGGAAGGGCAGGAGGAGATGCACCCCTGGCTGCTCCCCCTGACCTGGAGGAAGGAGAAAGAGGGACCCCTCCACACCTTGCCCCCATACCTGCAAGAGGGGGAGTGAAGAGCCCCAGACCCACAGGAACACAGGTGAGGCTGGGGTGGGGCAGGGCTGCAGGAATAACTGGCATGGGAGCAGGCAGGTGCTGGGGGTCCATTAGCTGGGGCACAGGTGCACTGAATTATTCTTCAGGGGGCTGGGAAGAAGCTGGAAGCTCCTTCCCATCCCCCAGCCAGTGCCGGGGCCAAGAAACACTAAGTGCAGAAGTGGCAATGCTGATTTTCTTACACACACACACCCCTCTTATATACACCCCTTCCACACAGATTTTTCTCTTACACACATGTGCACTTTTTTCTTATATACACCCTGTCTACACACACATTTTTCTCTTACACACACATGCATACACACATATGTGCATGTGCATGCATGCACACTTTTTTCCTTATACACACCCTGTCCACACACAGATTTTTCTCTTATACATGCACTGATTTTATCTCTTCTATACACCCCCACACACTGATTTTTTTCTTATATGTACCCTGTCCACACGCCGATTTTTATTTTACATATGCACACATACACACCCCGATTTTTCTCTTATATACACCCACACACATGGAGTTGGGGGAGATGGGGTTGTTCAAAAACCCAAAGCTAGACCAGAACCCCAATGCACATTTCTTTTAAAAATAATGTGACTTTTGAGTCACTTTCATGATATTTTATGGATGTGACTGGTGATAGTTATAATTTTGGGGGCTGGCAACATGTGATGTTCTCAGTGACAACAGCTGAGAACCTAGCTGAATCCCAAGCTAATTGTGCGTTATCAGTGACATCTCTGGAGTCCCTGGTCCTAGTGACTGAGCTTCTCAGAGGTGTAACCAGTCCTGAGAAAAATGTTGGTTTCTTGCAGGAAAATTTGCAACCAAAAATGTTCATGTGAAATATTGTTGTTTCATTTTGTTCAGTTCATTTGCAATCAGCATTTGAAAAGAAATGGAAAACTACAGTGTGACACCTACTGGAAATTTTGTTTCATTGGATTTTTCAAACCTGTAAATGAAACAAGCTGTTAGGTCCAAACAAACTGTTAGGTCAAAATGGAAACATTTCACTTTGCTGGGGCAGAATTATTAAAAATAACGGGTTGAAAATTTTCAAATACTTTTTCATTTGAAAAGTCACATGGGGAAAAACATCTCCTTATCCAACACCATCTCTTCCCCCTAGACTGTTAGTACCCCAGGGCACAGCCTTTGGTGCACTAGGGAGGTGTTACTGGGCAATAAAGGTATCCAGGTGGTAGTCGTATTGGTCTAGAGGCAAAAGCAATCAGGACAGGTGGTAGAGGTGATATCTTTTATAAGATCAACTAGATTTTTGCAAAAAAAATTCTTTAATTGCAAGCTTTTGAGCACAAACACTCTTCTTCAGGCATAGGAGAAAAGATTGTAAAAGTTCTCCTGGGCAGAAATAAAAGTGGGTGATATTTCATAGGAGAGTTGAAAGTGTGGTAAGTTCATATTGAGTTGAAGGCGTGATAAGTTCATATTTCATAGGAAAGTTGAAGGTGTGGTAAGATTACCGTTGGTAAGATTATCATACCTTCAACAATCTTTTCTCCTATGGCTGAAGAAGGGTGTTTGAGCCTGAAAGCTTGCAATTTAAGAATTTTTTCTGCAAAAATCTAGTTGGTCTAATAAAAGATCACCTCTACCATGAGCACTGTGCAGTGAAGCTGGGAGCAGGATACATCCCATCCTTTAAAACCTTCAAGCAGGGTTTTAAGTGATTCAAATGAAAAGCTAGGGCATTTCTTTCTGCCTTCAACCTGTGTATACACTACGGCACGGTCAATAGTGTACTCTAAGGCTTTCGCTTTCATCTCTGGCAATACACACATGCAATGCTTACTCCGGTTTCATAGATTTCATAGATTTCATAGACATCAGGGCTGGAAGGGACCTCGGAAGATCATCGAGTCCAGCCCCCTGCCCAAAGGGCAGGAAGTCAGCTGGGGTCATAGGATCCCAGCAAGATAAGCATCCAGTTTCATCTTGAAGGTGTTCAATGAAGGCGCTTGAACCACCTCCGGTGGCAGGCTGTTCCAGACCTTGGGGGCTCGGACAGTAAAGAAGTTCTTCCTTATGTCCAGCCTGAAACGATCTTGAAGTAGTTTGTGACCATTCGACCTCGTCATCCCTTGGGGCGCTCTGGTGAACAAACGTTCCCCCAGATGCTGGTGGTCACCCCTGATAAACTTGTAGGTGGCCATCAGATCACCCCTGAGCCTGCGCTTTTCCAGGCTAAAGAGCCCCAGGGCTCTCAGCCTGTCATCGTAGGGTCTGCTTCCCTGACCTCTGATCATGCGCGTGGCTCTTCTCTGGACTCTCTCAAGCTTCTCCACATCCTTTTTGAATTGTGGAGCCCAAAACTGGACACAGTACTCCAGCTGCGGCCTCACTAAGGCCGAGTACAGGGGAGAATGACGTCCCGGGATTTGCTTGAGAAGCATCTATGGATGCAAGCCAGCGTTTTGGTCGCTTTACTAGCCGCCGCATCGCATTGCAGGCTCATGTTCATCTTGTGGTCAATGATGACCCCCAAGTCTCTTTCTTCCATAGTGCTAGCCAACATAGCACTGCTGAGCCTATAAGGATGCTGCAGGTTTTTTTTCCCAAGGTGGAGAACCTTGCATTTATCGGCGTTGAACACCATCAGATTCTCGTCCGCCCACTTGCTGAGCCTGTCCAGGTCAGCCTGGATAACCCACCTGTCTTCTGGTGTGGATGCTTTGCCCCAAAGTTTGGTGTCATCGGCGAACTTGGCCAGTCCGCTTCTGACTCCAGTGTCCACATCATTAATGAAGATGTTGAACAGTATGGGTCCAAGGACAGAGCCTTGGGGGACCCCACTGGTCACAGGACATCGCACTTGTACCATAAGACAACACAGTAACCTCATATGCATCGATATTACTGCAGTCTAGAGATTAGCCCATCTGATTGACACACAGCCTGTGTTTTAGGGAAGGTATTTTTTTCAACCAGATGTCTAATGTGTACAATATTTGTCTTGTGCTGAGCTGGTGCAGCTAGCTTGCCTCTGATCTGAAGCCTGTGGGATTCAAACACAGGCACCATATTTCTCTCTGGTTCTTCTGAATAGCGGCTATGTAGCCTTCTTGCCTGTGATCCCAATAGTTGGCTGTTTAAAATCCCTTTTGGATAAACAATAGCAGCTGTTTCATTCCCAACCTGTTGCCGGTCCTGCTTACAAACCAAGAGATTTCAGTCTGACGGTGTCCGTAGGGTCTCTGCCCACGGTGGTGGCTGGAGTTGGTTTGCTTGACATCTGCAAGGTGGGAATGGAGCGGTGTGAATAATATGGCAACTCTGCACGTCCAGTTTTACTGCTTAGGCTCCTTCACAACACCGGAGACTACCTGCTGTGATTTGTTTGGGGCTTTGTATTGGACAGCAGCTTCTCCTTAGGGAAATCTCTTCTTTCTTTTTATACTTGGAGATAAAAATATGACTGATCAGAAAAGACGCCAGAAGCAAACCCTATGTATCTGCAGCTGAGCAGCTTTTGGTTCACAAACCATAGAGCATCCCTTCTGTCAAGTGACTGGCACAGTCCTGTGAATAATGGCTGGAGGAGCAAGCCCTCGATGTTTGTGCCCCAGTTTATGATTCAGGGGGCTGGGACGTCTCTCCTTTGTCCAGAGTTTAGCTGCTCCAGCTCTAAGTGGGTGATCCTGAACTAGCTGCAGTCTTGAGCTCTTTGCTACATTTTCTCCCTACCTAACTTTGGGGCAGGACCTTCTTGCAGCGGTTTTCTGGGCTCCCCAAGTTAGGAGGGATGTTGACATCACTGTAAAATCCTGTCGGGCCACTGTGTCTATAACTGCATACTCTGTGCTGGTGTCTAGGGGGTTGTCCCCAGCTGCTTAGCTCTAGGGTGAGAAGACACTAGCACCAGTAAAGCACAGAGCCCATCCCAGTCATACTGAAAGGAGTGATATTGGGACGGAAACAAGTGACTGTCTTTTTGAAACCCAACTACCCGAGGAGGCTAGTTCAAAGCTGCCGATGACTCAGAGCGAGAGATTTTGAGGCAAGAAATATGCTTATATCTAAATCGACTAAGGATGCTTGCTGATAAGTGATGAAAAACCAGCAAGGTAGCAGCAGGTCCAGTGACTAAAGAGACTCATTGCAAACATGTACTTAGGTCTCTATACAATGAGCTCAAACAAATATGGATCATCACACAGGAATTGGGTATTTCTATCTATTTGCCTGTTACCACATCCTAATTGGACTGTTGAGTCTCCTTAACCATGTTGCAGCCATCCACTGGCTCTGCTCTTGTGCTTGCAGCCTTGGGATCCTTGGTTTTGGAAAACCCAGCTCATTATATGAATATGAATATGTAATTTAAAATATCAGTGAGTGGGGAATGGATACTCAAGGACCAGAACAGCATGGCATCTCTTAACACCTTGAGGATGACCTTCTCATGAGATGGATAAGTTAACTTTGGTGCAGTTTTGTTCTCCCAGTGCAAAGGTGTCCTATTTCAGGCAGGATCTGGCTTACTGACCTAACTGGAGTCATTCTGGATTTATACTGGGGTGAGTGAAGAATTGAACCCAGATGTGTTTGTGATCTGTTGTAGCAGAAAGGCACGTAGAACCAAGCCCTGGCTGCTATGTCATATCCAGCACACCTTTGTGTGCGTGACAATGCTTTCTTTACCAGTAGCTATGAAAGGTCAAGTTAGATTCCTATGTGAAATCACAGGCCCTTCAATTTATACAGACTTATCTTCTTGGAAATGAGACAGCAAGTCATTCTGATGCAATTCAGTGAAGTCTGAGTCAATCTGTTGAAACTGTTTTCTCCTACATATCTATTTTCAGGCATTCATCACATGCCATGGTGATAGTGGGTGCCATATTCACACCCTTGAGGCCACGTTCTGTTATTGACGTGGCTGATACTCTTAGCTACTGAAGAGCTGACACAGACATCCTAGTCCAGTGGTTTGGTGGTGATCCGCTTCCATATATTGCTAAAGATTCAGTCGAGTGTCCTCATGACTTAAAAGAGCTACCGTAGCTTCAAGACTACAAGGGCACATCCAGATGAGTGCGTGCATGTGTTTCCCTGGGGACAAATAGCAGCAGCACATAGTTGTGTGTGGCAAATTGCCCTGAGTGGGGTATGGGAATATGGGGCCAACACCTGGGCTGGCTCCAGCAGCCTTACTGGGGTTCTGGGGGCTCCCGGGGCTCCAGCGGCAGTGATCTGGGCTTGCAGAGCCTGGCTGGCAGCTGGGGCATGGCTGGAGTACGCTGCCGCCATGTGCCATCCTGCTTTTTTCTGCCGCAGGTGTTTTTTGGCACCGGGATCTTCTGGTGTCAAAAAAACCCTCCACACTGCAAATTGGCAGCACGGCAAATCCCTGCATGTGCGGCGTGTGCAGTTTGCAGCACCGCAGACAGGACGGCAGAGCCACAAACTGCACGTGCACGCTCATCTGGATGCACCCCAGGAGACAAATGAAGCTGCAACTCGAACTGTTTGAATGATTCCAACTGAGTCACTCATGTGGTTGCTTTTGCCCATTTTCCATGAATAGCGCTGGTTTCTACGTCAGAAAATATGTGATGAACCGTTTCTGTGAGTCAGCATTGCCCTATAGCAAATGCATGAGTAGTTTGGTGCAGGTACTGACATTTTAAGTTGTTTTGATTGGACTGCCAGGTCACGTGGGCCATTTGCACTCCTTCATTGGGGGAGCAGAACCTTTGCAACTGGTTGAATATTGAGCAAATCCAAAACGTTGCTTCCTGTGAATATCCTGCAATGTTCACTGCTTCAAGCCTCCTTGCTGCCTAGACAAGGCTATCGTAGATGCCACGTGCACAGATGCAAGCCTGCAAGAGCAGACCCTTACGAGTGATGCAATGTGGAGAAACCTCAAAGGTGGGAGGGGCAGAATGAGGAAGGATGAAGATTATGGTGCCTTGGTCATATGATTACATGGCTGGGGTTACAGTTTTAGCTACTGGATGGGTGGTGTGGTAATAACAGACCAAATTGAGCTAAGCCTGTGCCTAACTTTACGCAGATAAGCAGTTCCACTGTGTTTCTCAGAAGGAAAATGAGTCACTGCTGTGAGCCAGGAAAAAATTTGCTTGCAGGCTAATGGAGTGACGGCTCTGTGGGTTTTGGCCTAGGCAGCAACATGTCCCCGAGTTAGCTCATGGGGCTTATAGGACTTTCAGTGGTAGAGTCTGAGAGCTAGCTGGCTTCGGTGGTGAGGTCTCACAGATGAGAGAGCTGCAGAGAGGCACCAACAAATGTGATTTTTCCACCTTGGACGTGATGGGCGAGGGAGCACTGACCTCTGAAGATAGGAGAAGGATGGAGAGAAACTCTGCACTCGTTCTCTCACTTACGTGGAGCCCACCTTGCTGGGCTCTTGGGTTGGTTTGAAGATGAACGTAACTGCTTTGATGGTATCCTTGTCTCTCCTGCTCTCTGGCTCACTCTACGTTTTTCTCTTGGGTGCTTTGTGACTGTCCTGAGTGAGAGAGACCGGAGGGGATGTTTTTGTAGACCCTTTTGGACAAATCCACTGACCATCCTTCACTGTACCCTCAGGCTAGGGACAGACATTACACATAAACCAGTTTAAGTAATCAGAAACTGGTTTAAACCTGTAACAGAACAGATGTTCAGTGCACATAAACCAGTTTCAAAATGGCTGAAACCGGTTTGAAAGAAACCTGGTTGAATGTAGTGTCAGACTTAACTGATTTGGGTCAAACTGGTTTTTGTCAGGTCTGTCCCAGACCCCTCTGGAGCACTTCAAAGACACTTAGGACACTTTGAACAGCATGTCTGTCCATAGCCCCAGTTGGTTTTGATACATAGTAAGGATCTGATAGAAAAGTTGGTTGTAAAAAAATAAACTTTGGACCGAGCAATTACACATTGAATCAATTTACACTTCAGAGAATGAAAAAACACCCGTAACTAAAGTGGGTTTTTTTATTTCAGAAGAACAAACTCTAACAAACTAAGGAAGCTACTTGTGAAGTCAGTTGGATCAGACAGTTGTGGGACCTGCATGTGGAGGAGACTTGGAATCCCCTTGTTAGAGACGGGACAGCTTACCCAAGCTAAAGGACAATGTTGGCAGTTAATGAGTATAATAGGCAATTAATACATTCAGACAGCAAATTCAAATCCATCCGAGTAGTGAAATTGTACAACTCCACTCCAGAAAGGGTTTTGGAGCCAAGGAATCTCCCTTGCTTTATAAGGGAACTTATCATCTTATGGAAAGGTAATCCATGCTGTATTGTCTGAAAAAGCAAAGGACAGTAGTCAGCAACCCAGGCACCTCCTTCTAGTTTCCTTTTCCAAACTAAAAGCATCTGGACAATTTATATTCCCTCAGCCTTTTCTCAGCAGCTGTTGAACTGTTTTGACCAAAACATTCAGAAGTAATTCAGTCTAAGGTAGATGCTAGGCATGGAAAACTTAAGCTTGAGTGGTTAAACTTTGGCAGCTGTCAGCAATTGAAAACATGGTCTTAGGACAGGAAGCTTTAACAGGCGTGTTAATGCCAGGCCTGCCAACCAAACAGGCATGCAACCCACCCCAAGGTCTCATGGCTCGCCAGCACCTCTCCTTCTCTCTGCAGGTGCCAGTGAAACACCATGCATTCAACCAGGGTAAATTAAACTCTGTGGGTTTTGAGGTTTTCTTATGAGATTGGACTTGATTTGATTCTAGATCCTGGTAGTTTTAATTACCTCGAACCCTGTGAGAAGGTAAGCAGCTTTCCCCTTCCCTGTCCCTGATGCCTTATCTGTTTCCCATTCCCTTTATCGTGGGAGTAGCGATGGGCACAACCGCGCTCTTTCTCCTGCAGTTTTCATCCATCACCCACATAGCATCCACCATCAAGCCACTAAAGATCTAGATGTGCTGCTCTTTGGTCGCATCCACGACAATCTGTATCGAGTGGCTTAGTGCCTTAGGAGAGAACAGCGTTAGGGGTCTTTCCCTGTCTGCAAACCTCCGAGGACCAGAAGAAACATTGTTTGGACTCCAAAATTATATTTACTCAGAAATTTTACTTACTCTGGGTTGAGTAAATTACTCAGCCCAGAGTAATCTCCTGTCTGCAATGTCCAGTGTCCATGTTTCATGAGCTGAGCAAACCTGTTTTTTCCAATATGATGCTAAATGCAAACACTCAGTGCTTTCTTGTGCAAGCTCCCTTCTTGCACAAGGTGCATGCAGTTCAACAGAGGCACAAACTTTCTCCGTTGTTCTCCTGAATGACACTTGTGTGGTTTCAGTGTTTGTAATCTCAGTAGCTGCCTGTCAGAAATCTCTTCTTGGTGCATAATTACAGCTGCCTTGTTCCAGCCTGCTGCCTGTCCAGATTATAAACCAAGAGACTCAAGCGCCACTGTGAGCAAGTGTGTCTGTTCTGCGCCCACAGCAGTTGTTGGAGTTTGTCTAGGTCAGAATTGCTTCTACAGTCTTTTCCTGTGAAGTTTTCCAGGTAGAAACAGAGGAGCCAAGTGCAAAACCGTCCTTTTCCTGTCCACACTTATGTCTTGCTTTTCACCGTCGTGTACAGGGTTTCCTCTGGGAGACTGGCTGAGCCCGTCGCCCTGGAGAGCTGCTCTACGTTGCTGTAGATGGCATGCTGGTTTGGGGTGGATATTGTCACGGTGGCATAAGCAATCTCGTCTTTCTTTTCTGAATCCTAGGTGGAAAAGCATCATAGTTCAGAGAGGATAAGCAAGGAGAGCATCCTAAGTATCTGCCAGTAAGTAGTTTGGGCTTTATGAACTGCAGATGTTCCTTTAGTGAAAGGACTGTCCCGTGAGGATTTACCTCTTAGATGCCTAAGGTACCTTGGCCTTCCTTATGCTGCTGTGCCCTGCAGCCCCTGCCCGTTGCACTGAAGTGTATGGGACTGTGTGTGTAGGCAAGGACTGAAGAGTTCTGGGTTAAACACATCAAAAGGTTGATCTCACATCGTGGGGCAGGTGTGGAAGGGTAAGTGTGATTCCCAGGCCTGACTGGATGATTTTGAGCTCTTCACTGTGTTTCTCTCCTACCTGATGGTGGGGCTTGTAGCTGCTTTTTGAGTTCACTGAGATTTCCCTTGCTTTATGCTGTACGTGTGTTTCAGAAAATGGCACATAAAGGGACTCCACTTTACAATGTAACAAATAGGGATACATTCCAAGACCTGTACTGTACTGACCCCCAGACCCATTTCTACCTCTTTTACGAGATAATTTTGGTACTCACCATCAGCAAAGAGGGGTAGGAGATAAGCTAGCGGGATGCATAGAAACCATAATGGGGATGGCAACTAAAGAAACACATGTCACAGACAACGAGCAAGGAGCACAGATCCACACAGGAGACTATTTTGGTGTGCATTACTCCCACAATGCACCGCACAAAGCAGCTGACTGCAGGCTTCCACCACACTGATCACATAAGAGTGCATTTTCCTTGCGTATAACACATTTTTGGTATAAAAAGGGTCATCGCATAAGAGCCAATTCACACATATGGAACCCACATAAAGTGAGGGAGACCTGGAATAGTAAGTCCCAGGGAGGAACAAATCATCAAGTTCATGGTAGGCAGCTGAAAGCATTAGACCAGTTTTATATCGACTGCATGGAGCAGTAGCTGCATCATCATTTTTTTGGTATGACTCACTGCATTATTTTACTATTAGGGTAAGTCTACAACACACCCCAGTACTAACAGAACTAGCTTGGGTACCAGAAGCATTACATGTTAACTAGACACCATCCAGTTCCCTAGCTATTAGTTAGAACTAACTTGGGGGTCACTGTGTTTCATGACAGTGGGCCAGTAGGTACACCCAGAGAACCACCACCGTATCTGAATAGCTAGTTTTTTTTCTGTATGACCTTCCTCATTTCTGCAACTTCTTTTCTTGGCAATGAGACGGCAAGTCACTCTGGTGCAATTAGTAGACTCTGAATGTGAGCAACTCTATTGAGAATGTTCCCTTTTGAGGGGAGCTTCAGTGTCTTCCACTGGATATGAGTTCCCAGGGGCTGCTCCTTGGGGATCCTTCAGCATGCTTTGCTTACAAAAACACCTTGGCCACTGGAGTGCCGACATAGGCACCACAAGAGTGAGACCGGGCTCTGTACTGCCATGTCCTGGTGAATGTAAAGTAGAATCTATATGTGCTCATAGCCAGAAGTCACGGGGACCTGAGCAATCTGCAGTCTGCACAGAGCAGAGGCATTTCCTGGCTCACTTTCTCATCCCTACCCCTCTATCACCCACTATCACACTTTAGGTGACAATTATGGCTGCAGGTCTCTGGGATGGAAATGAACCAGATACTAGAGCTGGGTGAGCAATTCTGAGTCATTGATTACTTAGCTTCTTTTCCATGCATGGGTCAGTTCTTATTTTTAAAAAAATCATTAGCATTTATTTGATGAAGAATTTCAGTGATTAACTCTTGGCCTCTAGTTTATTCAGGAACTATTTGTTGCAAATACTCAACATTTTGGTTGCTGGATGGGCCATGCTGGTGCTGTGATACATCTGAATGATCACAACTCTTGGCAGGAGTTGCCTCACAAAACTCCAGCCTTGCTTCCTGTGCCTACTGTGCAGCATTCACCTAACATCCGTGGTTTATAGGGCTGTGCGAAACAGCACCATTGCATTTCGACTTGAGTTTTGAGGGTTCCACGGAACAGCGTTTCATTTTGATTCGAAACAACTGTTCCATTTTGCTTCGTTGAAATAGTGATACCCAGCTGGGCTGACTTCCCATCCCCAGCCTGATCGTAGGGCTGGGGAGGGGAACTGAGCGACTGGGCTCAGTTCCTTTCCCCGGCCCGATCGCAGTGCTTGGGAGGGGAACTGAGCCCGGGCTCAATTCGCTTCCCTTGTGCTGTGATCGGCTTCCTGCAGCCTGGGAGCAGGGGATGGGGGGAGCCAGGGCTGCACTGCTGGCTGCTGCTGGGAGCGCCACCCTGGATCTCCCCTGTCTCCCACCACCTGCTGCTGGCTGCTTCAAAACTTGAAACTTTTTGACTACTCTCATTTTGTTTCAAGGCTGTTTCGAAGCCCTTCATTTCGATTTGATTTCACTGTTTCAAGCTCGAAATGAGTCAAAACAGTGTCGAATCGAATCAGGCGGCGAAATTTTGCACAGCCCTAATGGTTTATTGAAGTACCATGCCAGCAGCCTTGCTTCTTAGAATATCGGCAGAAAGCAAACCCCGATGGGACACTAGCATATTTGAAGCAACACTTGTGACATCATTTGCGCAGTGGCACCTGTGACATTGCACCCTTTCCCGACGGTTGAAGATGAAATGATACCAAGGCACATTCTGATCTCCCTTACCAAATCTGAGTGGTTGGTTTTCCTGGCCATCTGCACAGATGATCCTGCAAAGGAAGGAGACAAAAAATAGATCCAGTTAACAGAAACTTACAGCAACAGGTGAAGAGGCAAGTGCTGCTTCAGCAGCTAGGTAGAAGCAATCTTCACATGCCCAGCTCATGGAAATGCCAACTCAGATCCAGGCTCTTCATTAAAACCAAGGTCTCGCTGCCTATCCCTAATGTAAAATGAGCTGCGTCGGTCCGGATTCAACCACACCAGACACAGCCTACTGAATCCATTTGTTTTCTTGTGTTCGGGACACAGCACTTTGACTTAACCTCGTTAGAATTAGTACAGTTCTGGCCTCCTGAAATGAGCCACACTTGGGTGTAGTTGCCAAGTTAACATAAAGCCAACTGGATGATACAAACAAACTAAAACCTCCTTCATCCTTCACCCGAGCAAAATCTCTCATATAAGGTTTTACTGACCCATAGTGTTGGCACAGATCACAGCACCACAGCTCACAGAAGTCACACTGGTGCATAGAACAATTACTGCAGGCTACGTTAATGGGTTTAGCAGTGGCTGGTCTTGTGGAAATGAGTGACACCAAAAATACCACTAGCTGTCCAAACCCGGCCAGATCCTAGACTGACCAGCGCTGTACGGACTCAACAGAGCTCTCAGGCCAGACGCCTGTTCACTACAATGGTGGGTGAGAAGGAAGGAAGGACCAGACTCTGGTGCCCTAACTGGCTATGGGTGGCAGCAGACTTCACAAGGAGCCACATTTGATTCCAGTGATAGGCTACTAGTAGAGTAGGATGTAGGGGCATGTGAAGAAGATTATCTGAATGTCACATCTTGCAGACCTGCTCTTTCAGCCTAGTTCAGAGACATTACTGGAGAGCTGGGCAGTAAGGCTGGAGAGCAATGTGGAGGCAGGGGGAAAGAGATGCAGCAGTTTCTTTTCTGAATACACAGCATTCTCTCACCTTTTCTTTTCCTTCTGGAGATAAAGATCAACACTGCAATTGCAACTAAAAGGAAGATGAGAAGCAGCAGGGTGCACGGTATCAGGATGTAGATTGGGATCTCTGTAGGCCTGTGGGAAGAAATGAGAATGTCTTTCTGTTTGCATATTTTCTTCCTTAGAAGCAAATTCAGAAGGAGCAACTATTGTACACAGGGGACAGCAGCTGAATGCACCAGCTTATTCTGCTGGAGATCAATGAACTTGGCATTCGTGTCAAATGCAAATCTGAGTGGCCAGCCCCAGCAGGAAATCTGTTGTGAAAGCATTTTATGTAGGAGTCAAGGTCCTGGGTATCAAGTGTACATGCACAGTGCATGTGGCATCGCAGGGGAGATCTTGGTGCGGTTGAGGAGAGAAGCATCGCTTGGAAATGAATGTCCGTGTTTATTTTTACTTGCTCAGTCTCAGCCAGTGCCTTCACCCCCCGATAAACTGATCTTCCGTTTCTGTGATACAGTCACACCACCCACCTCCCTCCATGCCAGGAGCCTCTGCAGTCAACTGGAGCAGGGCTGGGGCAACAGTTAAAGGTCTCTGTCCTGGGGAACTGATGCTTCACGTTTCAATCAGATTCAATTTGTTTCACTTTTCATTTGCAAGCTTTTAGCTGGAAACTAAATCACACAGCGGTACGGGAGCTGGACAAAGCCTGCTGTTTAACTAACTCTTCTATCCCTTTGTTTTACCTTGTCTTTGAGAGCAGCAGAGATGTGCAGCAGCCTGAATGGCTAGGCTGGTTAGAGCCAGGCCCTATATTTACTAGCACCAGTTCATCTTAATCATTTGCTATGTCAGGTCCTGGTCCTGCAAATGTGAGCATGTCCTTTCCTCTGTGGGCATGAATCCTCCCATCAAAGTCAACTGGACTGTTCACAAAGCTAAAAAGTGTTTGTGCAGCTTGAGCCCGGCAGTACATAGTGCCTGGTGGAAATTACCCGGCTGCAAATGCCAGACTGGCTGGTCTGCCTTCATTCAGGAAGCTGAGCCAAGCTCTCAGACACACCCAGCAATTTAAGGCAATGGATGCTTAAGTCATGCACGTATCAAGCTCAATGCACCTGACTTAAGCCTCCAAGTTGTCCCACCAACTTCAGAAAAGGGTGAGGGCTCCCTGTTACAGCCAGAAACAGCTTTGCTTCTTCCCGGCAGTGCCAGATCCCAGAGGCAGCTTGTGGTTTAGGGTACATGGTGGAAATAATGGAGACTTAACATAAGGAATAGTAGGCTTCAGTGGTTCAGATCAGAGACCACAGGTGGAGAGACAGAAAGAGATCAATCTCCATCTGAGACATCATACACTCTAAGATACAACACTGTTGTCTGAAGGAGGAAGAAGCTGGGGAAAGAAACCTCGGCACTGTGTGAATTCCCACGAGGCAGAAGACCATAGTGGCCAACAGTGTGACAGCTCTCACTCACCCTGTCGGAGTGGTGTGGTGGCTAGGGAAGTCGTGTTGTTCTTTCTCAGCAGCTGTCCAGGGTGAGGCCGGCTTTGTGGAGGAAGAAGGAGGTGAGTACTCTGGGGGCATCTGTGTCCCTTCTGCTGAATGAGAGGGTGGAAGCTATCAAGGGGTGAAAAAATCAAATCTTATGGACCCCCCCCTGCAGCACTGTAGCTGGGAATGGAAACATGGGTGGGACCTAACTTACAATGGACTTCGTCCCAAATCGTATTGCAAACGTTTAAAACAATTAACACCCTCCCACCCCTGAGCCTCAAATAGCTTGTCTGTTAAGCTGCAGGCTTAAAATATTCGATGTTCAGCTCCGGGGGTGGGAGGTGCAGGGGGTGCAGCTCGCCCCTCTGCTGCTACCCCTGCCCACACCTGCACGTAGGGGCCATGACATCCCTGCAATCACCGGGGGAAATTGCCCCAGCAAGGACCCGGCATAGGGTTACTGTGTCTTGTCTTAGGTTTCCCTTCAGCTTTATCAGCCCAGCATGGGGGCACATCAGGGAGAGCTGGGGGTAGGGAGGAAAGAGTCTGCATCTGTATTAGTTCTGGGGAAGGTCCGGTCTGCAGCAGCACACAAGAAACCTGGGAGGAAGTGAGTTTGTGGTAGATCAGAGAGGCCTAATTCTAATCCATCTGCCCTTCCTCCTCGGCCCATGCCTTCCCGAGACGGAGCACGCAGCCCTTCCCTCCGTGGCTGGGCTCAGCTCCATCCCTCTACAGTATGTTACCCTTGCAGGGTACCCTGTGATAGCATCTACCCCCGTGACCAGATGATGGAGGGGAAGCAGGGACAGGGCTGCAGCTAAAGGAACTGCAGATTGCTCAAAGGTTTTGCAAGCCATGACAGCCTTTCCCTTGATCTGTTTTAAGGGCAACAGGGACTCTGTCCAATCTAACCGGCACTAACGTGGCAGTACCCAGGTCAGTCAGTGGTGCTGGGTCCACAGTGGGAGTGAGACCCAGCTCCACCCCTGACAACTCCCCTTCTCTCTCAGGTCAGGGCAGGGTCTGATTCCCTTGGAGAGAATCCCAGGAAGCATTAGCAGCTCCTGCCTCGGCTCTGGGTTGTGTGTCCATAACCCTGAGCGAGGGACCAGGAGCTCGTGCGCGAAGACACGGTCCAGATGTGGAAGATCATGGTGGAGGGATGGGTCTTGCCTGGGGCTGAGTGTGAAAGCACCCCCTCTCCCGCCCCACAACTGTGAAACACCCGCAGCCCCTGGGAGATCAGTTGGACATGAGGGATTCCTCTGCAGCATATTCAGCTACAGCGCTCCACAACCCCTGATCGCTGTGAGGGGAGTTTCCTGTCTGCCTTGCTGAGGCCGTGGTGTTTGCTGGGCAAATGCCTTGTCATGGCACTGCCATCACCTGCCAGCAGCCATGCCCCCACACCCCTTGCCAGCTGTCTATTCATGCTGCAGGATTGGTACAATAGGATTTGAATTTAGCAAGCGCAGGGCACGGACCCACCTGGGTGGTGCACCGCGCTGCAAAGCCCCTGGGGTTCCTGTGGACGGGAGCGGGGCAGGGACTTACCTGGAGACACAAGCAGGTTCACAGGGTGTGTGGGATCAACTCTCAGTGCCCTTGCCACCCCGCACAGGTAGGTGCCGGTGTCCGCCATGACCAGGTTCTTCACAGTCACCGTGATGGTGCGTTGGGTGTGATTGTCCTGGATGGAGAATCGGTCCTGCCACACCTCAGCCTCCGACCCTGTGGTCTCTATGATGTGGCTGCCCAAGCACGATAACATGTCGTCTCTGCACCAGAATTTTGGATACTCTTCATAGCCTTTCTTATAGTGGCACGTCACAGACACCGAACCACCTTCAGGTCCCGTCACCATCTCTGGGCCCGTCACTGTGTTGGGATCTGTCAGTGACAGAAGGTCTATTCCTGCACAGCAGTCTGTGGAGGCAGAGACATGGAGAGTCATTTCCATGCCCCAGCGGTGAGGAGTAGTGTAGAGATTTGCTTTGGCAATCCCTCTGCACGTTTGAAGGCAGGGACAGATCTGGGAAATGTTGAGATGTTTGTCACCCTTATCCATTCACCATGGGGGCAGCAAATAGATAAGACCTCCCCACACACACGCCTCTAATCAGGGGCAAATTCCCCTGAACAGTCTCTTGCTCAGAACACAGGCTAACTGGGCTCCTTGCTTTCCTCCCTCCGGCTGCTGGATGATGGGGAGACTTGCCTAACGCAAGGCTGGAGACCCCAGCTAGTGGCTTTTTTTTTTAATTTTCTAATTAACAACCCTCATAGAAGTGGACACTACACCCCTTCTCCTGGTAGGGAGGAAGAGATGAGGTGGGGATGGGCTGTCAGGCGGAGTACTGGGTAATGGGCATTACCACCAGGACAAAATGCCCATGAACTCGGCTGACCCTGGAGAATAAACCATGAGATTGTGCGAGTGGATTGCGTTGCCAAAACGAGAGAGATCCTGCCTGTGACCCCCCCTTCTGCTCCATTGGAATTGGGAAGTTTTTGGGGACTTGCAAATATAAAGTCTCAGTTTGCTATAGCTTTCTCATCAGGGGCTTTTTGGAAGAAACCTGATCAAACAGCTCTGCATAAACAGTGCAAATATGCTCTACCCTGACAAAGAGCTCAAGGGGAGATTTACCCCAAGGAAGAGGCACAGCACACCCTACTCCAGGAGCAGTGCCCTGGGGGATCCTACAAACTTACTGGAAGCCTGCAAGACACGTCCTGCAGTCGCTGCTGCAGTGCCAGCCACCGCTTTGCAACACTACAGCAGACGGGGTATGAGCAGGCTGAAGAAGGCCGGCACTGGCTGTGTTTCTGCTGGGCCCTACAGGGATCATTGCATCTTACCTAGAAGGAGCATCCAGCCAAGCCCTGGGAAGATCCTCATTGTTCTGCCGCCCTGCTCCGTCTGATGAATCCTTGATCCTCTAGCCAGGAAAAGTCCCTTTTTTACGCTTTTCGGAGGTGTCGGGTACTTGAGTCTTTTCTAGGACTTTGCAGTGAAACTGTGGTTCTGTAGCTGGTTTCTTTATTGTCAGGATTTGTCTTCTGTTAGCGTCTTATCTGCCTCACTTCCCTCCAGGAAGGCAGGAAGGGAAGTGACTGTCACTGAGAACTTGTAGTTGTGTTTCTGTGGTCACCTATTTTTCCCCTTTTAGCTATGTTTTTTTCTGTGACATACTGGGCAGGGCTTGGTGGGAAATGGCTGCTGCAATAGCAGGGAGTGCTGAAGGTTTCTGCTGAAAGGCTCACAGCCCTCATTTAAAACACAGAAATATTTGTTGTCTTTTTCTTTTGGCCGATCTGTGTAAATACGTTCCCTCTTATCTTGAAAACCAGCCCAACCATACAGAAAGTGGGCTCTGCACAACCTGAGCAGCAGCAAAAATGGACTGTCCCTTCTTCCCCTGAAGGAGATTTTAACTTTCTCCTTAGAGCTGCTCAAAATATTGTGTGTGGAGTTTTTTTCTGGTGCAAAACCTTAACAGAAACCTCACATGGTTTTCTATCTATCGGTTATAACCAGAAATCAGCACATCCGAGTGTCACACCGTCCCTGCTGGTGAAAAGATATTTTGCTTTCTTACTTCTGAATCATTCTGAATTTCAGCAAACGTTTCCAAGCGTGGCAGTTGCTAGTTCTGGTGTATAAATGACGGGTGCCAGCGCAGTATAACTTACTCTAAGCTGCTCTTTGGGGTATTTACAGATTCCTTTTGAGAGCAGGAAGAGGCTTAAACTAATTTATGGAAGGAGCATAAATATACATGAAAATGTCCTGCAGGGTGAGGGACAGGTGGCAGTTATAGGGCCCTGCTTCCATAATACACTGCACCTAGGACATTTCTTTAGAAGACCATTATAAAGTTAAACTGGCAAAGGTTTGGAAAGGCCAGAGTGAAAGTGGCTTGTGCAGCTCCGAGAAGTGTCTCCTGAAAGTTTCATAGTTTCTAGGGTCGGAAGGGACCTGGGCAGATCATCTAGTCCGAC
>NW_005841938.1:248139-264135 GCF_000455745.1 Alligator sinensis | reverse complement strand
GCTCAGGTGTGCCTCCCTCGGGGCCCGATGGGGGCCTAGCAGGGAGGTGGCAGTTCTGGTCCTTACTGAGGAAGACAGAGGCAAAGAAATCATTAAATATGTTGGCTTTGTCGTCTGGTGTGACAACCAGATTCCCCGTCTCGTCCTGCAAGGGCCCCACATTACCCGGGGCCTTCTTTTTACTCCCTATGTATTTAAAAAAGGACTTTAAAAAAGTGCTGAAGCACAATTTTTTTTGTAGGTTTATACCCTGTATGGCTGTGGTCAGACTTTCCCAGGAGCAGCAAAAAGCAAATCCTTGGTTTGAAGGCCACAGTCTGCCAAATGTCAAGTCTTTTTTGTAAAGATCTGTAACCGTCAGTTTGAAGGGCACTTACCGCCTGAGTGTGCTATGTGGAGCTCTGCCTGAATGGTTGAAGAAGGTTGTCCCAGCAGTGACACCCTACTAGGAAATACCAGCAATTTTGTATGGTGTCCTGATGTTTTGTCCATCAGGACACCATACTTGTAGTCCAGGATTATCCCCAGTAGGGCATTCAAGATTCAAAACTCAGTTTGGGGTAGGGTTGCCAACTCTGGTTGAATCTATTTCAGGAGTTTCAGCATATGATGTAATGACATTAATGACTAATCTACTCAGGGCCGGCCCATCCTATCCTGTGAAACCAGTGGCTGCAAGGGGCTCTGCAGCTAAGGGGCCCCCTACATCCAGCTGCTCACCACCCCCCTGCCCCTCCACCGCTGGCTTCTTCAGGGCAGGGGGCCCAAAACTATTTCTTGCAGGGGGCCCCTAAAAATTGTGGGCCAGCCCTGGATCCACTATGCTGTACTCAGGAAGGTAAGTGCACGTTATTATTACATTTAAAAAACCCCACTGGACTACTGTATAAATTGGATTCAACATTTAATATTTATTTTAATGAATGCACTATCATTTTTCTCCCGGTTGACTCTCAGCCATCTCCTAGAAATTATAGCTAATTCCTGGAGATGCCAGGGCAATCCTGGAGGGATGGCAACCCTAGTTTGGGAACCTGGGAAAGTTCCAGCCCAGGGAGTGGCTGGGCAGCTCCCCTCAAGCCTGGGTGTCTTTCTGCCCTGGGGGTGGTGGAAAGAGGTGGCGCTGAATGAAGAGGGCTGGGAAGAGCCTGTAGTGTGGTCCTACTCCACAGGTGTCTCCTGAAGCATGTGGCCTAATGGATAAGGCATCTGACTTTAGATCAGAAGCCTGAGGGTTTGAGTCCTTTCATGGTTGCTTTTGTTCCCTTACAGGTTGGCAGAGCTTTAAACTAGCTTTGTTGGAGGACAAGGATGTCGAAGATAGGGTGAAACCAGGAAGGACAAGCCACGACCTGACTGCTGGAATAGACCAGGTAAGTACTAAGAGGCCCACTAAGCATCATGATAGGGGAGTACTAGGGGCACCTATTGGATGACTTAAGTGTCTTTATACTAATGCTAGGAATATGGGGAATAAGCAGGAGGAACTTGCAATCCTGCTTGCAGACAATAATTTTGACCTGGTTGGGCTAACAGAAACGTGGTGGGACCCTACCCATGATTGGGCAGTGGGCATTGAGGGCTACAGGCTATACAGGCAGGACAGACTGGGGAAAAAAGGGAGCGGGGAATGTTGCTCTATATGTTAAGGAGCATTATACATCTTCCATAATAAAGATGGGGACAGAAGAAGGGCAGATTGAAGTCCTGTGGGTCAGATTACAAGGGGGTAGGGGTGCTAGGGACTTGGTAGTGGGGGTCTACTACAGACCCCCACACCAGGGGGAAGAGTTAGACCTTGAATTCTCGAGACAGCTCTCCAGGGCAGTACGCTCAAAGGACCTGGTTGTCATGGGTCACTTAAATTACCCGGACATCTGCTGGGAGGAGCAGTCAGCCAGGTTTGCCCATTCACGCAGGTTCCTAACCAGCATACAGGACCTGCACCTAACACAGGAGGTATGCAGTCTCACTAGAAGAAATGCCTTACTCGACTTGGTGCTGGCCACAGGGGAGGAGTTGGTGGGGGATCTGTAGGTACAGGGTAACCTAGGAGATAGTGACCACCTGTTGATAGGATTCACTATCTGACATAAGGTGGGAAAGATAACTAGTAGGGGAGAAGTGCTAGACTTCTGGAAGGCCAACCTCAACGAGCTCAGGAGAGTAGTTAGAGTGGGACTGAGGGGTAATAGCATCGGTGAGTTGGGAGTCCAGGAAGGGTGGGAGTTCCTCAAGGGACTGATCCTGCAGGCACAAAGGGTACCATCCCAGTACACATAAAGGGAGGCAAAAGAGCCAAGAAACCCTCTTGTCTGAGCAGGGAAATCCAGGAGGGCCAGAGGGGAAAAGAGAGGCTTACAGGTGGTGGAAGCAGGGGGCAGCCACCAAGGAGGAACCTGCTTGGCTCACACTTGCAGGGAAGCAGTGAAGACGGCCAAAGTAGAAACAGAAATCAGGCTGGCAACAAAGATTAAGGGTAACAAAAAGTCCTTCTTTAAGTACATAGGGAGCAAGAAGAAGGTGCAGGGTAGCATAGGGCTGCTACCTGATGGACTAGGGCAGGGGTGTCCAACCTTTTTGAATGTGGGGCTGGATCATGAACTTTTTATCACCCAGTGGGCCGGCGAGCCATATTCAAAGAGCTCAAAGGAAGCGGTTTCACATCACCCCCCCTGAAACAAAAGTACAGTGTTTACTTTCATTTCCCATCGCAGCACCGTGGGCCTCAGAAAACAGCTTGGAGGGCCTCATGGCGGCCCATGGGCCGTATGTTGGACAAGCCTGGACTAGGGCAACTCAGAACAGATAGGATGGACAAAGCTGAGCATTTAAACGCTTTCTTTGCATCTCTGTTCCTGGACATGGATAAAAACACACCTCCCAATGAGACTTTAGTCTGGCGTGAGAGAGATACCAATCCACCAACGGTTACCGCTGACCTAGTGAAGGGGCACTTGGAGGGGTTGGACGTATTTAAGTCAGCAGGCCCCGATGATCTTCACCCAAGGATAATAAAGGAATTAGCCGAAGTCATAGTGAAACCACTGGTGCAACTGTTTGAGAGCTCGTGGCGCTCAGGGCAGGTCCCAGATGACGGGAAAAGGGGCAATGTGGTCCCTATTTTCAGGAAGGGGAGGAAGGAGGACCTGGGTAATTATAGGTTGGTTAGCCTCACCTCTATTCTTGGCAAGACTTTAGAAAAAATCATTAAGGATCACATTTGTGGGGGGCCAATGGGCGATACAACGTTAAGGGGCAACCAGCATGGGTTTATAGCAGGTGGATCCTGCCTGGCTCACCTGGTCTCTTTTTATGACAAAGTCACAAAGTGCTTAGATGCAGGAGTAGAGGTAGATGTTATTTACTTGGATTTGAAAAAGGCTTTTGACACAGTGTCGCACCCAATTCTTACAAGCA
Organism: Alligator sinensis; assembly: GCF_000455745.1. Lineage (NCBI taxonomy): Eukaryota > Metazoa > Chordata > Crocodylia > Alligatoridae > Alligator > Alligator sinensis. The sequence goes on along the minus strand of NW_005841938.1, from coordinate 260,715 downwards.
AACTGAGTAGCTGTGACATGGACTTTTTCACAGTCAGGCAGGTGGAAAACTGGCTTATGGGATGCACTCGGAGAGCGGTGGTGGATGGGTTCATTTCTACCTGGAGAGATGTGGGCAGTGGTGTTCCCCCAGGCTTGGTCCTTGGACCAGTACTGTTCAATATCTTCATCAGCGATCTGGATGAGGGTGTAGAAAGCACTCTGTCCAAATTCGCAGACGGCACCAAACTATGTGATATAGTAAACACACTAGAGGATAGGGGGCGAATTCAGGCGGATTTAGATAGACTGGGGAAGTGGGCAGATCAGAACAGGATGCAATTTAACAAAGATAAGTGCCAAACGGTGCACTTGGGGAGAAATATCACCAATACACCTATAGACTGGGAAGTACCATTCCATGTAGCACAGCAGTGGAAAGGGACCTCGGAGTCACAGTCGATGCAAAAATGAACATGAGTCGCCAATGTGACGAGGTAATAAGTAGGCCTGTGCGAATAGGGAACTATTTGATTCAGGTTCAGATTCAGCCAATTTGGATGCCAGCAATTTGATTCGGAGCTCCGAATCGGTTTCCCACTTTGATTCGGCTGAATCGGCTCTGAAGGTTTGGAGCCGATTCAGCGATTCAGCCATAGGGTATAACGGGGAATCAATGAAATATCAATAACTTTGTTATTTTTTGTCTGATTTAGATGAAACTTGCAGGATTGGTAGCCTCTGCTAGGAGCACGATGTCTGCCAAAATTCAAGGAGATAGGTACAGGGGCTTGGGGGAAACTGCACACCTAAATTTTTAAAGCAAAACTCATGTCATGAGTATGTGCTAAGCCACAGCGGGGTCAAAACTTCAGGGGTGGTGGCCCCTGGTGAGGCCACAAAGCCTGCCAAGTTTCAAGGAGACAGATTTGGGGGGTTGGGGGAAACTGCACCTCAAGCTGCTGACAAGTAAAACTTATGACATAGATGACCCTTTGTGTGTTAAGGTGCAGAGGGGTGAAAACTGCAGGGATGCTAGCCCCTGTGGAGGCCACAAAGCCTGCCAGCTGTCAAGGAGATAGGTGCAGGGGTTTGGGGGAAACTGTACCTCAATCTGCAGACAAGCAAAACTCATGACATGGATGACACTGTGGGCGTTAAAGTGCAGCGGGGTGACAGCTGCAGGCCTGGCTGCTAGCCCTTGATGTGGCCACAAAGCCTGCTAGCTCTCAAGGAGATCGGTGCAAGGGTTCTGGAGCCCTGCACCTCTAGCTGCTGACAGAGAAAACTCATGACATGGGTGCTTGTGCAACTGACTGTCTCTGTCTTGGGGCAGTTGATTGTCTGTATTCATTATTTCCTCTCCTTAGTCTGTGGTTTTGTAAGTGTTAATCTTTGCTCATTAACTCATTACATTAGGTAGCTACTGTGTATCGAGCTGGTCCCTGAGTGAATCATGATTGATTGGTAACACAGTATCCTAGCAGCCAGGCCTGCAGTAGTTTCCCCCCCCCCCCCCCCCCCCCACACCCCCCCATGCCCCAAGACACAGTTGCACAAGCACCCATGACACAAGTTTTGCCTGTCAGCAGCTAGAGGTGCAAGGCCCCAGAACCCAGAAGCCCCTGCACCGATCTCCCCGACAGCTGGCGGGCTTGGAAGAACTGGAGAACCTTGATGATTGGAGTCATGGAAATGGGATCAAAGGTAACAGTAGAAGGTAGGGACAGGTAGACTTTATTTAATGGGGCAAGGTGTAAGTGACCCAGGATCAGAAAGACCTGGGTGTATTTTTTGATTATGAAATAATGACTAATGAGTTGTAACTTTGAAAAGGCAAATGTGATCCTAGTAGAGTCCTGGTGAATCATTTCCCGTGGACATATGGAAGTATTAATGTCATTGTACCTGGCATTGGAGAGACCTTATCTACAGATACTATGTCCAGCTCTGGTCCTCTGTGTTCAGGAAAAATGAATTCAGCTTGGATGGATCTAGTGAAGGGCTGCTTGGATGATCAGGGGAATGGAGAATGTATCTTATTTAAGAATGAAGGGGGACACCACTGCCAAATATATCAGGAGGGGAAAAACCAGGGAGGGAGAAGAGCTGTTTAAATGAAAGGCCAATGTCTGTCACAAGAACAAATATGTCTCAAGTGGGCAGGAATCAGTTATGGTTGGAAATTAGAAAAAAGTTTCTATTCTCCAGAGTAATTAGGTTCAGAAACTGCCTTTAAAGCAGGTAGTGGGGGCAAGAAAGTGGACTGGTTTTTATGATGGAGATTTGTAAGTTATTGAAAAGGGTTGAGTGGCATACCATATGGCAGTCCACAGGAATAGGGATTGGACTCAGTGATCAAGAAGACTCCTCCCAGCTTTTTGTTTTCTATATTCTGAACAAAAAATACTCAGATTTTTAAGCACGGAAGAAGAGGATATGTCCCTTCTGCTTCACTTTGAGAGCAGCTGGACTGTTTTGTAAGAAATCTTCAAAAATAAATCGGTCTGAATTAGAGAGCCAGAAGGAAGATTTCAGACCAAATGGATAAAGCTTGGCAAAGTTATACACGGACAAAAACAGTGTTTAAAATAGGAAATCTTATTAATTCTTGCCTTACTGACAAACACAAATACACCATAAAGTCCCATTTCCCCAAGCACTTTTGTTTCTCTCTCCTTGGAAGATGAGCACTTGTGTCCAACTAGTTCCAGGTTTAGTTCCATGGAAACTATGTTGTAAATGACTTGATTTGATTCCAGATCATGGAGGATTTAATCACAAGGGTAATCAGGGGAATATGAGCTGTCTTTCTTTTCCATATCCCTGATACCTGCATCCATTTCTTCTGTCCTTTATCTCAGAGGTGGGGACGAGCATACTGTTCCTGGAGGTGGAAGACACTCCACCCTCAGTTCCTTTCATTCATCACCCAAAACATTTATTATCAGACCTCTCAAATCCCTAGATGTACCAGCATGATAGTTGTAGCCTCAGAACTCTGCAGGACGTAGTTTTGCTTGTGGGATTAGGGCTGAGAAGATGTCACTTTGTCTATCAGGAGAAAGCAGTGACTGTGACGGCCACCTCTTGGGTCTTTTCCGGTCTGCAACAGGAAGTTCCTTGGACCAGAAAAAAATACAGCTAGAAATTTGGTAAAAAACATAAGCCATGATGTCCTAGCTGCAGGGCCCATTGTCCATATTCTATGAAATGATCGAACCTGGAGTTTCTAGTGGACTGCCAAATGCAAATACCATTTCAGTGTCCTCTTGCTCTTAGCTCCCATTTTGTATACTGGCACAAGCTCCTTGTCCTCCTGAATATCCTCTTGTGTAATTTTGTTGTCTGTAATCTCAGTAGTTGCCAGTTTGAAACCCCTTAACACATAATTTCAGCTGTTTTGCTCCAGCCAGCTGCTTGTCCAGCTTACAAACCCATGGAGACTCAACTGCCAGAGTCCATAGGCAGTCTTCCTACAGTGGTTGCTGATATTGGTCCAGGTCAGAATTGCTTCTCGAATTTGTTCCTGTGAAGTTTCCCAGGTAGAAACAAAGCAGGGGAATCTGCAAACCCACTGTCTCCCGGCCCAAGCTTATTTTTTCTTCTTATTCACAACAGCATACAGGAGTTCCCCGGGGGGACTGGCTGGGTGGGTTGCTTTGGGGAATGGCTCCATGTTGCAGTAGATGGGCTGCTGCTCTGGACTGGATGCTTGCATGGTGACATAAAAAATCTCTTCTCTATTTTCTGAATCCTGCAAAAATCAATAAAGAATATATCATTGGTCAAGGAGGATAAGCAAGTGGATTCCTGGGGTCTGCTATTGAGCAGCTTCGGCCCTGCAAGATGCAGGGCCTTTAACTGGGTGACTGTGCGGGGGGATCTGTTGAGAAGGTACAGATCCCTGAAACATCTAAAAAATTGGCAGCCATTGCCCCCCCAGCTTTACCTGTGGCAGGTTAGGGCATTCTGCTTTATGGTTGTGTCTGTAGTTGACTGTGTGGTGTTGCTAATAGGTTAGACAATGGATTTGGATAGGGATGCTCTTGCCTGTCTTGGGGGGATTGGATGAGATGACCCTTGAAATCCCTTCTAGCCCTACTTTCCATGCTGCTATGGTGCTTTATATTGCTGGGCACTGCTGCATTAGTCTGAGTAGCTGAGCAGAGTGGGAGGTTTATGCTTTCTGGATCTTTAAACTGAAAGCAGAGGGGCAAGGGTGAATCCTGTAAGAAACACTCATTTATGCATCTAGCCTACCCCATAACCAGTACAAGACTGCCTCCTGCACCATGGTCTTGCCTGCAGTCATTACCCTGCAGACAGCTCCACTTGATTGCAAGGGACTGCACAGAAGCAAAGGCTGGAGGAATGATTTTATATTTGAGTTCAGGTTTAAATGAGGCAAGTGCTTTATTTTAAGTCAAGAGGACAGGGTGGGAGGGAAGTGAGTTCTCCACTTTTTTCAGAGTTTAGCTCTAAGTGCACATCCACAAAACAGCTGCAACCCTGAGCATTTTGCTGTGCTTTTTTCCTACCTGATGATGGGATGGGACTTCCTGGTAGCTGGTGTCAGGGTTCAGTGAGGCAGAAGGGGTCCCGACATTGCTGTAGAGTCCTGTCTGGTTAGTGGTGACGTGAGGATGCACAAATTCATACTCTGTGCTGAGATCTGCTGGGCTGTTCTCGGCTGCCTGAAACAAGGATGAGATGAGCTCAGCACCAGGTAGACAATGGGATCCATCTCACTCAGGCTGAAAGGGATGCTCTTGGGATGGTTGTGGAGCTGGAAATAAGGGGCTTTTCTCATGAGACAGTCCCCCTAATGAGTGTGATTCACAGCTGAAGGTGACCCAGAGAAAGACAGGAGTGTTTATATTATAGTGTGCTATGGGCTGTTCTTTGGAGTGACACCCTGTGAATGACTGGAGACATGGGTACAAGAAACCTTCAGGTAGGGTCAAGTGTAAGGAGGACTTTGGAGAGATGCATGCAGTTGTATCCACCTAACTGAAACAAATGTGGTCTTCCTATAGGGAATGGGCATTTCTGGCTGTCTGCGCATCACTGTGTTTTGATTGGCTTGCCGGGCAGTCTTGATTTTCAGTAGTTAGTTCCCTCGGAAAATGTTAGTTCCCTCAGAAAAAAAAAATCCCTCCACTTGTAGGAACTGATAAATGGTAGCACATGAGATTCTGGCCTGAATTTCTGCTTGAAGTACCGTGCTTGCTCACACATATCATGGGACAGACGTTTGCATGTGCGCGTGCCTGTTTGCATACATAATTGCTATAAATGCTCATGCAAATGAGACAGGAAGTTACACCCATTCTGCAGTTTGGAAAATTCAGTGGCGTGCGGAACGGAGCTCAAGCTGTTTGCATTTTCCAAGTACCCTATTTCTTGTTAACTACAGCAGAAAGACGCACAGATAAGCCCCAACCACACTGCAGCAGTGATAAAACAGGATAAAGGGTTACAGCTCTAATCTGGGTCTAATCTATCTGGCCTTCAGGAAAACGCTTGATGTGTCACATAGGAAATTATTAAACTGGAAGTAGTTAGGATCCATATCTGCTAACTAAGCAGATGTTGGATTCTAACTAATGTTTAGGATCCATATCTGCTAACAGGATCCATAACTGCTAACTAACCAGGTAGCAGCCTGCAGGCACACGACCAGTCGCACAATCACTGCGTGTGCCGGTCACTACTTCACAATAACGTAACATGCTTTTTGTCTGCATTTTGCAGTTCCTGTCACCAATGGCTCTCTGCAAAGCCCATTTGTTTCCTGAGTGGATGTAGAGCTTCCCCATTTCTGCTTCCTGGAGGTGAGACTGCTCTAATGCAGCTGAATAAAGTTTGAATCTTAAGTCAGTCCCTCTTGAACACCAATCCTCTTGACATCTCTCACAAAAAGAGCCCCTGTTGGTGCCTGTAAACGGACCCCCTGGAACAAGTTCTTTAGGAAGGTGTCTGACAGACCACTTTCCTAAAGCAAAGACACTACAATGGTGATTGTAGATCACTTTAGTCTGGATCTTGCTCACAAACATCAGGGAAGTGAATCCGAGGAATTCTACCTTGGTCAGCACAAAAGCAGATGCCTTCCCTATCTCACCAGAGTATCTCACTGCAATATTTCATGTCCACTGTTGTTGCAGGATCATGGCAGGGGGCAAACAAACCTGTAACTAGAGCAAGGTGTAAAAACTCCACCTGAGCCATTTATCTGATTACCTTGACACCCCTTTTCTGAATAGATCAGCTTTGAAAAAAATAAAAATAAAACCATTAGTAAGTAGCTGATGAGGAGTTTTGGTACCTGACTCTTGCTTATCCATGAACAATTTGTTCCAAGTTCTGATCTGAGCTCTTTTGATTGACCAAGTGGGTCATGTGATATGTTTCTACACCCTGCTTGGATGAGCCCAACCCTAGGAAGTGTTTCTTGGGAAGAATACTCTACACTGCGAAGTAAACGTTTGCTTTTTGTGAATATTCTGCAATATTCACTTAAAACTCCTGGTTCAATTGAACGTTCCTGCTAGTAAGCTTGTGCTGTGGCATATCTGCAAAAAGCAAACACTAAAGGGACAGGACCATGGTTGGAGCAAGTGGATGTAGGAATTTGAGACTGAAAGAACATTCACTGCGTTATTTGTCCAGTTCAATCTGTGACATTAGGTCCCCCCTATTACCAGTGGATGGTACAAGGATGGACTATACCGTGCCTCACCATATTTGCTAGGTTGATTTTCTTGTCCTGCTGCACAGAAGCTCCTGGAAGAGTTGAATGAAATGAAAAATAGGCACAATTAAAACAAAGTCATAGCTGCAAGCAGGAAGACAAATGTTGCTGTAGTAAGTACAGAGGTCCAAATCATAGGGCTGAGCTCTACCTGCCTTTCAGAAGAAACACAAACCCAATTCATGGAAACAAAAATACTAGTACCAATCCAGATCTAGCCTTCTGCTGATTGTTAACTGCCCAGTGCTTCCCAGGCACTTCCCTTTGAATTCATCTCAATACCTTCATTAGTCAGTGAAGATGTAGCCAATGGAACTGAACCAGGCTTGGATGACTCTACAATGTCCATATAAATCCAATCAACAGGAAATTTCATTTTAAATGACCTTTTTGTGCCAGCAAAATCCTTCCCCCATGAAAATGCACTGTTATATTACACAGGCTTATTCTATTGTACAAGGCTCTGAAGCCACACTCCAGTGCAGGGACTCTGAATAAAAAGAAAGGAATTGCTGGAAGGTAAAAAATTTAGGAGCAGACTCTAGCCAGCCATAAGGAGCACCTGACTTCACAGGCAGTAGTATCGTAAGAGTGGGCTCTAGATGGAGCAAGGTGTATGGAACATGAACATACTCCCCTAGAGACCAGCTCCCACAAGCAGTTGAAAACAAATGTGATTAAAGGAAATATGTGCACACCTTTGGACAGTGTTGCACATGGGTCTCTCCCGTATTGCATAAAAGCTCTTTCTACAGATGCTGTCAGCCAGGTGCAGAGATGTGACTTAGTGGAGATCTGGATTTTGGAGGTCAGGGAAGTGTGAAAGGCAGTTAGAGCTGCAGCAACAGACATGGATACAAGATCCAGAAGCCAGTATCTTCCCTGCAGACACAGTTTCACTCACTTTTCTTCTTTCTGGATGCCCTGACCAACATCAGAGTAGCGACTAAGAACAAAATGAGGACCAGCGCGATGCAGGGTATCAGGACATAGAAGATTATTTTCTGATCCGAGGCAGAACTGGAAGAAAGGAGAGATTCTCTTTGAATACCCTTTCCTACAATCACCGATTCAACAAGCAGTGACTGTAGGGCAACTGGCACAGGGGGGACAGCAGGATGTACTAGTCCAAATTTAGTCTGGTTGAGGTCACCTGTAAAATGAGTTTGACACATGCATCACATTGCGAATCCAAGTAACCTGCTGCATGATCCAATCCGTAGAGCAAAGGTCTTGCAGGTATGGTCCATCACATCGTGCCACATAATCATAAACTGAGGCGCTACAGCCAGAGGAGGGCATAGGGGAGCAAGACCACAACTGATCTAGCATCGTGAAGTGAAGGAGAAAAGTAGATCGGTGGTTCTCATCCATTTTAGACTTGAAGCAACACTCAGAAAATAACAGCTTTTAGTTTTCACTCTTTTTTTTTTGACTACAGAAAAATACAGTGGTTTTTCTGATGCAAAGAACTCAGAAAGACCACAAGTCAGCAGACTATGGATTCCTATCTGAAATCTCTTGGTGCGTCTTGTGAATCATGTTTGCACATCTAACAGCAATATGTGTCACAGGGTAACACCCGGTGACACCCTTGCTGAATATTGCTGTTTGATATCACTATTGAGATACTGATCTCCACATTTACTGTAACCCATGCTCCCTGGACCTGCACTTTTATTATGAGGCAGTTCACATTTTCTGTCCTGTGTGGTCTTAGCAGGCTGTAGACACCTTAAGGCGTTGTCTGGTTTGTCTTGGGTGGTTTGGTGACACTCAGCTGCCTCCCTCCATTCCAGCGGCCCAAAATTTCACAGCTGATCTGGAGGGAGGGAGGACAGTCGAGGAAACGCTAGGGCAGGATTTGCATCATGACCCACCTCCTTCTGATACAGTCAGTTCATGTAACTTATATCATTTTTCATGTGCAGTATTATATTGGCTCATAACCACTCAGGAAATTTGTCTGGTTTGCTTTGGTCTTTTATGCTCTTTAGATCAGCAGCGATCAGCCGTCGCTATGCTGAGGCCAGTTGGAATGCACTGTTATCTACTTGTGGCTATTTTTTGCTAATGCTTTGGAAATGCAGGTTCTAGTCATGCAAACGTTTAGGCAGATGCCTACCTTTTTATATAAGGCAACTGACCCTGGAGTTATAGCAGACTTGAATTATAGACAATAAAAACCTTCCTGGAGTTAAAGGAGCAGCGGTGGCCAAATCAGGTCCAAAATGTAGACACATAACGTTTCACAAGAATTTGAGACCAAGGGAGAAGTTTCTGTGAACTGATTTAAAGTCAGTCTAGACAAATAAGGATTCTGCTTGCAACCCTCTTGTTCAGGGTGCTGAAATTCTTTGGCCCCGACACACCTTCACTTAAACGTGCGATGGGATCTGATCCCCAATCCCAGAAGGACCACCGTGCCTTCTGCCATGCCACACATGCATGTGCCACACATACATGGCAGGAGGTATGACTTTGAGATCCCGGATCAGACCCCAGATCAGGGGGAACCTCGGGTCAGTCCTGGGAGCCCACAGAGCCTGGGATCAGCTGGTTGTTAGCTCCAGCCCTGGGTTCAGGCCAAGGCTATTTGCAGACCCCAGCATGGTAGGAACTGATAATCAGCTGATTGTTGGCACCAGCCCTGGACATGCCATATGTCCAGTTTAAGGTGCTGCCCAAACCAGCTGTAAAACTGTTCTGCATTATTTATGGAACATTTTTATGGCTGGTTGCCATTTAAGCCACCTTAAATTGGGTGTACAAGTAACATCTTATCCATTGGTGCTGCAATTAGCACCTTAATTGTGGCATACGTATAATGTGTGGAGGGGCCCTTAGTCACATATGTGAACTACTGCATGGGCCACAGTCTAACTGACTGGAAGGAAAAATGAAACCAGATGGTCTTCTTTCCTCTTTCAAGCCCCGCAAAGCTCAGACAGCAAGTAAAACCATTGTAGAAAAGGTAACATGCTTTCTATATTACTTAATTTTTACATATAGAGCGTCTAAATATTGCAGCCTGCCTCTACTCTCAGCTTATTCTGCACCAGTTAGTCTTCCCCTCCATGTTGGCAATGGTTAGCATAGATGAGGCTATAGATGTCCATAAGAACAGTCATGTGGAGCAAGTCATTTGCATGAATGCATGCTGGTGTCTTTAGTCGTGGTGCTTCAAGTAGAGAAAATGGGCAGTAGGGCTGCAAAAGGAATGAGGAAGAACGAAACTTGTGGCTAGGTTCAGTCACTTGTTTTTTCTGCAGTTATGTGGGTTGCAGCAATATAAGTCCAAGCTGAACTAAACACACACCTTGGAGCATGTAAGCAATCCCACTGAGCTCCTGGGAAGGGACAGAGATCGCTGTTACAGTGAGAAATAACTTGTTCCAGGTGCAATGACTCTTCCCTGGGATTTAGCTCCTCCAGAACCACATCCTAGCTATAGCTTATTTTTCAAGGAATGCAGTGGAGGTAGCTGAGGTCTGACAGAGAGCATAGCAGGTCTTCATGATGAGGTTTTACAGATCAGAGGTGTCATGTAGAGGCAGAATTGAGCTGTGATTATTTTCTCTGAGCATGGTGGGCAGCAGGATGCTGGCCTGTTAAGGCATTGCCTGGGGTACAGAAACCCAGGCTCAGCCATTGCTTCCAGGGAAAGAAGTGCCCATAGAGCCCTGAACTGGGGGTGCTGCTGGCACTCACCTCTGTGTGGCAGAGTTGGTGGTGGATTGGCCCTGTGAAGTACCTTCCCATGTAGGAGTAGATTCCTTGGAGGAAGTAGAAGCTGTGGACTCTCTTGCTGATGATGAACTGGTTGTTGAGCTAGAGGTAGGAAGAACTGCAGATAAAAAGAGGGATTTAGAAAATCTTTCAGCCTCTCTGGTGTAAAATGCTGCTGTGTGCTCAATGAGGTTTTAGCCACAGCAAATGCAAAGGAAGGCGTCTCCCCGCTGCAGAAACCCCCATATGCTGCTCCCATGGCACATATGAGCCAGAAGAACCTGTCAGAACTACACAGGCTGCCACTGCCAAGCCCACACTGCAAAGCCTGGCATGGAGGTATGCCAAGGTGTGCCTGGGGGCAGGTGGGGGAGCCTCTGTACTTCCTAAAGCGATAGGGATCCTCTGCTGGTCCCTGGTCCTGGTAAACTAGAGCAGTCTCTGCTTTAAGTGGCACTGACAATGCCCACATCTGTAAGACTAAAGCTGATTTAAAGCTACATTTCTTCCCCACCCCACCCCCAAGCAATGCATCCCAGAAGCAGAGTGGAAAATGTCAGCCAGCCATTGCAACTGCAGCAATGTAATCAGTCTGTTTTTCTCCTGCTCTTCTCTTTTCCCCCTTGCCTCTTTGTTGCTGTGGGGGACTAGCCAGAGACGGTGACGGGGGGAAGAAGAGAAAAGCTTCTGCTGATAAAAATTGCCAGGATCTGCAAGATTTTTAGAAGGTTTTTTCCTTCCTGCTGCGTAATCTGTTACTGGTGCATTGGGGACTCTCTGAATCAGGATCTGAGTGAGGCAGAGCCATCCTGTCTGGAAAAGAAAGACATTGCCCGTGGTACCTCCGTGCCCCTGTACTACTGTCCCTTGTGGGCAGCATCTGCAGTAGGCGGCCCTAATGCGACGGTATGCAAGATGCCGGCTCTGTTGGTAGTGCCGCTTCCAGCAATGATGTTCTTTTAGGACAGTGTGATCGATCATTCATCTGGCAGCTAAAGAGCAGGGCCAATGTATGCACAGTTCACTGCAAACCACGTGGAAGGGCACAGAGGGGGGACCGGTCCCTACACAACACTAAGCCTCTCCTTGAAGCTACCAGGCCTCTCTCCTCCAAGCATCTGCAGTCCTGAAAGCAGGGTGCTTAGCCCTGAGACACAAAACCACCCCTGACAACTCCTTCACCTCTCCACTCAGCCCGTTTTCCTCATTGGGAAACTTCAGGCAGCAATGACAGCTCCACCCTCATCACACTGAGTGAGATTGTGGGACCACAGCATGCAACGAGTTAGAGAGTCCCAGATGCTGGACGGCATGCCGGCGGGATAGGGGCTGCCCATGGCAGGGCTCGTCCCCTCCATGAAGCATCCACAGTACTCATGAGATTGCCTGGCCAGTCCCCTGCAGTGCCCCACGGCCCATGAAAGGGGGATTCCCTGTGTGCATTAGAGAGGGGCACAGGATCCCAAGCCGCCAGGTATCCACACCCTTGTCATCACTTGGGGAAGCAGGGAAGGCAGTTACCTGGGGACACGATCACCTTCACAGCGTGCCTGAGATCAGGCAGTGCAGTCCTCGCCACCCCGCAGTGGTAGGTGCCAGCATCTGCCTTGGTCAGGTGCTCCATGGTAACCGTGAACGTGCGCAGGCTGTGGTTGTCCTGGAGGGAGAAGCGGCCCTTTTGGACCTTGGCCTCCGACCCGTTGGTCTCCAGGATGTGCTCCCCATTAGAACAGCGGTAGGAAGATCCTTCTCTACACCAGAACTTCCCATTCTTCTCATAGCCCTTGTCATACCCGCATGTCACGGACACCGACCCACCTTCAGGGCCCGTCACCGTCCGGGGGCCTGTCACTGCCACGCAACCTGGAGGACACAGAGCTACAAGGAGTCATTTTCATGCAGAGCAAGTATACAATCCTGCAGCCCCCTGGTAACAGAAGCATCACCGGAGCCCTTGACGTGCGAGCCCAGTGGAGCAGGAAGTGCAGAGAGGTCTGGGGTCTCCTGCCCAGCCTCCCTGAGCCACAGCATCCCCAAAAGGGCAACGCAGCCTCTGCAGGAGGGGGAAAAACCCCTCAAATAATCTCCTCCTCTCAGTGCGTGCAGGGAAAG
>NW_005841938.1:214587-247989 GCF_000455745.1 Alligator sinensis | reverse complement strand
ACTGCCCCCGGGCTGGCTGCAGCGATGGCAGCAACTCCAGGCACTGCCAGCTCCAGGGCAGAGACACCCTCCAGTGGACTTTTTCCTTCCCCTTCCCATTCCTGACCCAGGGACCAGACTCTTTTCTGTAGGGAGCAAATGTCCTTTCCCCTGGTTACGCCCAGCTGGTGCCTGGCTTTCAAGCAGCCCTGCTGAAGAAATGTGTTTGCAGAACACCAGGTGCTGGAGGCCCCTGTATCCCTGCTAGGCCATTGCCAAAAAAGCTGAGCGAGAAAACATAGTGAGTGAGTGAGAGAGAGATCCTGGGACTCTCCCATCCTCCCCTCCTGGATCCAGCAGTGTGTGGGGACCTACCAGGGTAAAGCACCGACCTGCAGTAATGTCTGCCACCCACCCATGCTCTGCAAAAACTTTGTCGTGGATAAACCACTCAGCTCCCTCCATAGGAGGGAAGCAGGTGCCCAAAGCAAGCAGGCAAAATGCCACGAATCACCAGTTTGGAGCCTCCCTCCTGACCTGGGTGGGTCACCAAAATACAAGTTCGCCCAGGGCACCGTTTGGCCGGCTCTGCCCAGAAGAAAGGCAACACCAACTGGGTTTCTCTTGGTCCAAGCAGAGCACATTTTGGTCTTACCTGCAAAAGACATCCACGCCAGGATAAGGAAAATCCTCATTGCTCTGCTTCTCTCTGCAGGCCGGAGGGATACTGATTTCAGCAGATTTTCTCCCCAGGAAGATCTTTTATTCTGTCTGTCTTTGAGGAACTGAGCCACTGCCTCTCCTTCAGGTCTTTGCTGTGCAACTCTGAGGCTCACTGACTAGTTTGTGTGATGTATGTGGTCCTGGTCTCTCTGTTGTGTCATTTCCTTGAGCACTGGGCAAGGAGGGGAAGTGGCTTTTGCCTTAACCTTTGTGTGTTTTTGTTTGGTTGGTGATTTTTTGCTTTGTGAAGCAAACATGACACAACCTAGGGTCCAGTGGAAAAATGGCACACTGGAATAATAGGATTTCCCTGCTATTTCTGTTGATTTGCACAATGCTTCATTTAAACACACAAATGTCCCCAGTATTTTTTAAAGGTCCAGCCTTGGACACTTCTTGGGTCACTCCCTGCCGCCTTGTGAAGCAAACCTGCCTGGCAGAAAACAGAGTTCTTGGAAAAAGTAACAGTGGCAAAACATGAACCGGCCAATACTGACCATAGCTCAAGTTTTAACTCTGCCTGTGATTACAGTTGAAAATCTTTAAAAGTTTTCTTTCTGGAGAATTGAGTTTTAGCAAAAAAGCAATTTATTCATAGGGAAACAAAAAAGGCTATGAGTTTTCTTTTAGGAAAATCAAAACAGAAAATAATCTGCTTGAATGGACATTTCTAAGCAAAAGATTGCTAACTGGTACCTGGAAGTGGTGGCCTGGAAAGTGAAAGTGTTATGGAGCCCAGGCATGTGTTGTAGAGAAGGGGAGGAATTGCTCAAATCCCAGTTCGTGTTTTACTACTGTTACTATTTCTGCTTTTGTGCATAGTTTTCAGGTTTGTGGTGGAGACAGGATGTGTCCTGCTGCCACTTTGACTGTCATTAAATGTAGTTTTTGCTCTGGGATTTCCTAATTTTTTACTGTATCCTATTGTCTTGATCAGCAGAGCCAGGGAGAAGGGGTACAGTGCCAGCCTGAGAGTCGGGGAAGCACCGCGCTGCTGAAACTATTCCTGACTGGGGCTGTGGTGTGTCTGTGATTGTGTTTCATCTGATCCCTCTTTAAAACTCACTAACAGGCAGGGCTCTCTGTTGTGGTGTACTCGTGCCTTTGAAAAAAAAATGTCTGCGTTTTGGTGATTCACACAGGATGTCCACATTATTCTAACTGTAGAAGATAAAATCGACCTCAGGGAGATCTCTGCAGTGTGGACAATACATTCAGTCACATAATCTCACCGTATAGACAAGTGAAAAACAGAGTTCAAACCGCTGGGCCTTCAGCATCCTGCTGCAGAGCCTTGTTTCTTGAGCTGCAGGGGCGATCTGACACACATTTTCCAGTGAACTACATAGCTATTTACTAGCCACCAGTACAATATTGGTGATCGAGTGGGAATCCTGAATTCTTTCCCCAGCACTGGAAGTGAAATGGGTTAAAATGCTTAGAGTTAGAGGAACAAAGTCTGATTCAGTCATGGCAAAAGGCAGTGTCCAATATATCCAATACAACTACAACCTGGATACCTGACACATGGAAGATATTGAATTTTAGCCGATTTTTAAAACTGAAATCTTCATATTTTCCCAAGCAGGAAGCAACGGTGAGCACCTGAAACCTGAGATCCTGCGCCTGCCTTTGTTTCAAGGTAATTTGCATCATCACAGATCCTCACAGGAGGTGAGGGGCTTCACACCAGCTATGAGCTGTCTGCCCAGAGGAGTTTTCCATCTATGGACTCCTCTGTGAAATCCTAGGAAATATGAACTTTCATTTCTACCCAGGAGAACTTTTACAATCTTTTCTCCAATGCCTGGAGAAAGGTATTTGTGCCTGAAAGCTTGCAATTAAAATTTTTTTTTTTGCAAAAATCTTGGTCTAATCAAAGATATCATCTCTACTATGAGACCTGATTGCCAGTGTCCAATGGAGAAATTTGGTCTGTAGGGTCTTGAGGAGTTGAGTTCTGCATCGCCTCTGAAGCTACAGAAGTTTTTGATAGTGTAACAAGAGGAGCCCTTCCTGTGTAGTTGTGATGCTGGTCTGTCTGTGAAGGCATCTGTATAATCACAACCATTCCCCAAACGCTCTGTAGCCTCAGCTGGACTTCTGGAAATTGGGTACAGCTAAGTGTGAGGATAGCAGCCGAGTGCATGTGTCTGCATTATACTAGCAGGCACTCTCCCTTCATTTGACTCTCCCATAAGAAGCATATGGGCATGATCATGTGAAGCATCCCCGACAGCAAGGGATACCATTTAGATCAAAGCCAGGGACTAGAATGATGCCCAGGGTGTTTGTGTGTATCAGGGGTACCTCTCTGCTCTGAGTCCATAGAGGATGGGACTCAGCTTGAGCGCTTGGCTGATGAAGGGCGTTTGAGACCAAAAGCTTGCAGAAAAAGATTTTTTTTTGTGATTTCCTAGTTGGTCTAATACAAGATATCATTTCTGAACCAAGAGGTCTAGATCTTTGCATTTCTTTTGGTTTCAGACCAACACGGCGACCAAGTACATCCCTGAAACATGGAAGATGCCACATTTTAGCTGATTTTGGATTTTAAACTTCATTGCAGAACAACACTAAAGATTTCTAACCTCCCTGCTTGCCATCTGACACCTCCAGGGAAGGAATCCTACCTGATCTACACAACAACGAACAACTCAGAACAACTCACACAAAGACACTCTCATGGACCCTGAGGGACAGATTTCCATCTCCAGGTTCCTCTGTGCAAAAATGAAGTTTTCCTACCTATGGGGACCTTTTACCATCTTTAATTTTCCCAGAGCCTGATGGATGTTTGAGCCCAAAAGCTTGCAGAAAAAGATCATTTTTTTTGGCAATTTCCTAATTGGTCTAATAAAAGTTATCATTTCTGAACCAATCAAGAGTTCTAGATTTTTGCATGGCTCTTTAGTACACTCGCAAAGCTGTGAATTGTCAAACTAGTACAATTTGCCCACAGGGATTTTTCTCCCTGGTATCAGTCAATGCAAAGGATTAGATACCTATCTGCAGACAAACAGACAAACACACATTGAGCCCTCCAGGAAATTCTGTCTCTGGAGGATGTGAGGAGAGAGCTTTATTGAAAAGACACATTTAGAAATTGGTAGTGAGCTGATCCCTCACCACTGGTGGTGGCTCCTTTGCACAGCCCTGTGTCTCTGGCATGCTTCATTCATTCTCAGGAGTTTAATTTAGGGGAGAAAGAGGTACAATACATATGGGAGGATGTGAAATCAAACTGCTGGAAAGAAATGAATCTCTTTCCCAGTAAATTCTGGGACCTTATGTTTCCTGCAGCTCCCAGGGTTCATCCTTTCCCCTTGTAAGATGAGGTTAGTCTTGTCCTTCTGAAGTAGTGTTTGAATACATTGAAACCTTCAGCCGTGCTCAGTGGCCCCTGAAGGCACTGATGCAGGACCATGAATGCACAGGCAGCTGCAGCCTCCTTTGCCGGTCCCAGTCCAGTCCTGAGCTGGGGTGGAGGCTGTGACGGCAAACAAAACAACTGCTTGTTACTGGATGGGAAGCTCTTGATGCTGAATAGCTTCTTGTCCATAGCCATCACGATGCATGCCAGCTCCTTTCTGTAGTTAGCTGAGTTTCTGATCGAGGCCATAGACCAGGATGTCCCCATTCACACAAACATCTGGCTCCACAGGGGGAAGGCTGAGCATAGTTAGATTGAATGTGTCGCACCCTCGTGAGAAAGTTGGAGGCTCTCAACATGTCTATCCTGTGCTGTCTCCCTAATTCTCCTTCTGTAGCACTTGCTCACCCAGACCACTGTGCAGGCCATGCACAGGAAGATGGGGACTTTCAGGCCGACCAGGAGCAGGAAATGGATATTGGTGGGCTGGGATCTGCATCAGAAGAATCAAACACACTGTAAAACCCTGTTGAGAAGACCAGGTCTCTCCCCAAAAACATTCCCTATCTGCTGCATCAGAGGCAGAAAATGGGAACAACATGTCTCTTTGCAGGGGAGGGGGACACAGGCCCCAGCATCTTCCCACCCGGGGGCGGGGTTCCACCAACCAATCCCACAGATGCAGGGAATACAGACTTCTGGAAGCAGAGGTGGCTGGATTCCTATGGATCCCTGGATCCCTACAGATCCCTGCACAGGGCTCCCCTGCAACAAGAGTTCCCTTTCCCCTACAAATGAATCCAACCCCTCCAAGGCTCCATGTTTTTCTTAGGGAAAACAGTGCTGGCTTTGTCTGCAGGGATGGGCATGTACTTTGCTTCTCTGTAACCTGTGGGATCTCTTCTCTGAGCTCACCTCAAACTTCTTCACACCTCATCCAATGTGATGGTTATTTGCGGGGCTGGACACAGGTGGCCGCCCAAGGCCCAGACAGAAAGGGGGCCCTAAAATGGTATTTTTCTCCCATTGTCTGATTTTTATTATCATTATCTCTGGTGAAGGGGGGCCCAATATTACAAGTTTGCTCGGGGCTGCCAGGAGTCTAGGTGCAGTGCTGGTCATTTGGATGTTTTGGGCTGTGACAAAACACAGACCAGGCTTCATTGAGGACCTGGATCTCAGGACCAGACAGATCACCTGGATTGTAACTGGTTGAAGTGGAATAGGAACCATCTGTAGTGTTCACTGCAAGGAGGGGCAGAGATGCAGTAGAAACACCATAGGGGTGGCTGGAACGGCGGAGGCAGCTTAGACCTGGCCCATGACCGCAGTCAGAGCGAATCCCACTTGGAGACTTACAGTGTTTGAGGGTCTCTGCTGGGCACTGGATCGCTGCTTGCGGGGAAGACACTGCATTTGTTGGCAGTAACACCAGTCTGCGCTGTACTTACTGACTTTCTGCATGGGGCTGAGGTAGGAACGACTGCAAACAAACACAGAGAGATCCAGTCTTACATAAAGAAACACCAGCCTGAGCTCTGTAACTGGTTTCCCAGGGAGTGTAGACCCATCTGGATGGACTGGGCTTGACTCTTACAGTGTATTTAGGGATTTCACTCTATAAACTAATTCTGCCTCCTTTTCTGTGGCTTATGCCTTTATATACGTACATGCAGTGGTGGCCAAAGGGAAGGGGCGGAGGGGGAGAGTTGCCAACTGGTAAAAGCCTCCAAACTATTAGGGCGGTGCTTTAGCTCATTCCATTCACTTCCACTGACTTCCTTCCTACGTGGGGAAGGGTGGCCTAATGGTTAAAGCACTGCACTGGGGCTCAGCATATCTGGCCTCAGGGTTTAAGCTGCAGAAGTACCGAGTCACCCAGCTCCCATTAAAACCAGTTAGACACCTAAATTGCTGTCAGGAGCAAGGTCTCACTGCCTAGCTTTAAGGCAGGGGTTGTCAACCGGGGGTACTTGTACTCCTGGGGGTACTTGGGAAAGCCCCAGGGGGTACATGAAGGTGGCGCAGAGAAGTGGGGGTACTTGGGAAGTGCACTAATGCCGCCACACTTTGCATCTGGCCAGCCGTCAGCACCTCCTCCCCACGCTCATCGGACTGGCCGCTGGGGGGATCCCCCCCCAGCTTCTGGACCAGCCATTGCAAACCCCCCCCCCGAGTCCAGGGGGTAGTCCTGGAGGGGTACCCACCAGAGGGGGTACACTCCTTAAAAAAGGTTGAAAACCCCTGTTCTAAGGGGACCACCAGACACGACCACAAGGAACAGAAAGGCTTTGTATTGGGATGGAGGCATTTTGAAGGAAGATGCCCATGTAGACTTTGATGGAGCCTTCCTAGAACTTACTAATTGAAGGCAGGATGCTAATGAGTGTAACAAATGCATGGACTTGGCTGGAGCTGTACCCACACCTTTCATACAGGAGAGAGCTCAGTGCTGTCCTTTTAGGGGCCACGCAGGCAGTTTCAATATTGGTTTAAAACCACCCCCTTGGACAGCAGCCAGCATTTCTCTTTGCCTAGAAGAGCTCTCTCCTTCTTCATCAGCCTCAGGCAGCTGAAGGGCTGAGTGTGATGAAACAAGGGATTGTCCTAGAGGGGCAAGATCCCTTCCACCCTGCTATATTCTCTGAAACTACAGGGAAACAGAAAGAAGAAGAAACTGCGTTCCCATTTTCACATCAAGCTTGAACTTTCAAAGCCCCACCCAACTCAACTCCAGCCAACTTCCCTGCTCTCATCTCTAGTAACTCTGGGGTACTCTGTCCGCTCCAGGAGCACAAAAGCTCAGTTAACCTTGTTTGAATTGTAACGATAGTTTGAAAACTTTCGACAGATTTGCAAGGAACTGCTGTGAAAACATCTAAAACTGCATGTTACCTATGCTGTAACCAAACACACTTAATATAAAGATCAATGCTTTCTTTTTAGCAAGGCATCACCCTATAGATGAAGCTTGCCTTCTTTAAGAGCAGGTGTGCTGGGATATTGAGTTCTCTGAGGAATCTGGGAATTGTAGTCCAGTGAGAAGCCATGTGACCACTAGGCATGGTATATAAAGGGAGCCTGGTGGCTGTGAATGATTCAAAGGGTTTTTGCCTGTGGGGTGGGTGCAAGAAGCTTTGGGTGGAAAGGGCTGGAGGCAGGGTTAGGAAGATAGTGAGGCTTATTGCAAGGTGAAGTGACTCTTGATGCTGTGGAAAGGGGGCTGGTGTATATTGCTCTTCATAGTTAGATTAGAGGAGCCCTTTATAATCTGGGCATCACCCCATGCATCAAAATCTCCTCCTCTCCTCTGATATCCATTAGGGTGGCATCTAATGAAAGCTTCTGTGCTCACCTGTAGCTCATTCTTGTAACGACCAGGCTTTCTTTTCCTCTGTAGCTCACTTAATGCAGGCTTACTTAGGTGCTGATCACCTGGGTTAATTCAAGCATTGATTGCTAGGGAATGCTTCCACTTTCCTCCTCTGCCCACTGCTTCCCAAGCCCTGATTCTCCTCTTCCCATCAAAAAAAAAAAAAGGTCAAGGATTTACCTGGGGACACAATCAGTTCAACAGAGTGTCTGGGATCAGGAAGCAGTGTCCGCACTAGTCCACAGTGATAAAACCCTGCATCTCCCATGGTGAGGTTCTCCAGGGTCACGGTGAACGTGAGCAGGGAGTGACTGTCCTTGATGGAGACTCTGTCCTGCTTCACGTTGGCCTCAGACCCTGTAGTTTCGATGATGTGCCCATTGAAGCACTGCAGGAAGCCTGACCTGCACCAGAACTTGGGGTAGGTCTCGTAGCCGATCTCATAGCTGCAGCACACAGACACTGATCCACCCAAGTGGCTGCTCACTTGCGTGGGGCCTGTCACTGCCCAGCAGTCTGCAAAAGAGAAGGGGACACATGGTTATTGTCCACAGGAAAATGCACCTCGCACCTTAGGGGAGCAGTGGAAGCCCTCAAGCTTTCATGATTGTCTGGTCTGGGCTTTCATTACTGGTGCAAACCTGCAGGGAAGGAAGTGATTTCTTCATTTCTCACATAGCATTGCTGGCTGGAAATTGTTTCCCCACAAACTTTTCCCTAATTGAGCCTCTTCCCTGTAATGCCAGGCACTGATCAAGGGATTTTTCTGCAGAGGTCTGAGTCTGTGGTGTCTGGCTTTAGATATTCCTGAGCAATTGTTCCTGTGTCAGTTGGGACTGAGACACATAAACCAGTTTGAGCCAAATCAGATTGAATTTTATTAGCAGATGTTTAGGATTGTGAATCCAAAAAGATGACAAAGCCAGTAGGGAAATACAAATCACCCGAGCGTGCTACCTTCAACCAGGTTTCTCTCAAACTGGTTTCAGCTGTTTTCAAATGGGTTTATGCGCACTGAATGTCTGTTCTGTTCCAGGTTTAAACCAGTTTCTGCTCACTTAAACTGGTTTATGTGTAATGTCTGTCTCTAGCGTGAGAGCAAGAGCAGCTCAGGCACTCACCGCTAGGGCTGGGAGATGTCAAGGGAAGAAAGCAGGGCTGCAGGGGAGTTTGGGTGGCTTCCTCCTCAAGCCCATCTCATTGCAGTCTCCTTGCCGGTGGTGGCAGGTGCCCCGGAGAGGACCCTGTGCTCATGCTCTCCATAGATGGAAAGAAAGACAAACTAACTAGGTAGGGGTGGAGGTGGTTGTCAAAGTTTGTGGAGAAGATGCATTCCCAGACTAAGGTGAAAGGCCCAGCATTGGATGCTGAGGAGCTCTGATGATCAAACTGACCCCAGTATCTCAGCCAGCAAGGGCTGACTGCCCCCAGCAGCCACGTGGAGAGGGCCAGGCAGCACGGGGCTGCGGAGAGTACTCACTGGCTTTGGGGATCTCCCATGTTTTTGTCCCCAGTACCACTGACTGGTTCGTGCTAAAATGCGGTGCCTCAACATGCACCCAGCTGTGGTCTCACAGCTACCAGGGCACTTGGCTTGAGCACAGCTCTGCCCCCAGGCAATGCTCACCTCCAACATGCTGGGGCAGCTACAAAAGTCAACAAAGCTGGTAGGGATGAGGTGTCCTGTGGGTCTTGCAGCAGCTGGTAGCAGCTGTCATAGCAAAGGGTCCCCCAGGGCTTTCATTAATGCATTCTCCATGCTCATGCTCAGTTTTCTCAATCTGTTCCCTTTTTCTGCGAAAACTCCAAGGCTTCATCTCCACCTAGTGTTGAGTTTACTTTCAGACAGTTTGGCTTTGAGCCTTTTTTGACACTTATCCAGTGAATTTCCCTATTTTAGATGAATATCCAGATCAGTCAGGTGTAGTCAGATACTCTGAGCAATGGAGCACTAGGCCCTTTTTATGTGCATAGACAACAAAATGAAGGGAGTTGTTTGAACCGGTCAAATCCTGCTTTTCCTTACCCACCATAAATACACCGCCTTCATCCATAAAACACAAGCTGCAGCACTGCAGATATTAGCTACACTATTATACATGTAAAAACTTTTGTAAGAAAGCAAATGTGCTCTCTGGACAGCTGTCAATGGAGCAATAGCAATTCTTGTCCTCCTGTACTGCTGATTCCCTCTGGAGGTTGAAGCATTTCATCACTTCGGGATTATTTTGAGGCTTTCTCCCGGCTCTACTTTGAGGGCATGGAATCTCTGCCAGCCTCATAACTTTCCACTGATTGACAAAGAAACCAAGATAATCTCACCTGGAAGAAGAATCCAAACCACAAGTGAGGAAATCCTCATTGTCCTGAGCCCTTTTGTGGGATGCAGATGTTTCCCTTCTGCACTTGCTTCAAGGCAGCTCCATAACTTTGGACGTTTTCTTTTTTGCCAGTTTTACACAAAATCTTGGGTTTGAGTTGCTGAATCTTTTGGCCACCTCGCTTCCTTTGGCAGAGTGTTTTCTCCTCTGGTGTTTTTGTGGAACTGAATTGACTTTGTTCTGTCACTTTTTCCGTTATTTTCTTCCCCTTATCTACAGGCCACTGGACAATGAGTCATCACGTAAATAGGTTCCTACACTGATTCCTCTGAAATTTATTCTAGGTTTTCAAAGAAAATAGGCTGGGGTGGGAGATGTGTTTTGCTTGTACAAGTTCAGGCTTGGATCCTTTGTCTTACAGATTGGGTGATACGTTACTATGAATGAGAGAGGCATTTGAATGAAAATACATGTCCTCTTTGAATCTGATATAATGCAACAGGTCTTCTCTTACAAGGGTTTGTCTGGTTATGGCATTGGTAGAGACAGTGCAATAGGGGAAGATCACGGGGGGCAGGTTCCCCTCTGGCAGAACTGCAAACATCTCCAGACTTTAGCACTGTGAAAGGGTGATCACAGGTTTCTAAACCGTGCGGTGGTATTACAGCTCATTTCATTCAAGATCATTTGGGGAGGGGGATTCAGAATCCAGCATGAGAGATTTGTCAGCTCTGTTACCATCAGGGCTGTCTTGTTGCTGATCAATACATTGGTACTAATAGACGTTTTCTAGGGAAAGCGTGGTTATTAGCCTGAATCCACTGTGGATTGCATTAAGATTGAAGATTGCATTAAGATTGAAGAGAGGTCTGATCCACTGAATCCACTGTGGATTGCATTAAGATTGAAGACAGATCTGAGTCCACTGTGGACTGCATTAAGATTGGAAGAGAGATCTGATCCAGACATGAAGCTACTGTCTGGCTGTGTGTGATCCAACATACCTAATCTTATTTTGAGGATGTGAGCAATTAAATCAGTGGTCCCCAACTCTGGCATTTGGGCAGCAGTACCATAAGTCATACTGTGTTGACCATATCCAACTTAAGCTTAAATGATCAGATTTAACCTTAGAAAGTTAAATCAGATTTAGAGAGAGAGTAAGGTTTGATATATAGGCTACAGAGTAATATATATGTGTGTGTGTCTAATTCCCTGTATAGGTATGTGTATGCGTGTATATACATAAGGCAGGATTATTTGCAGGTGTGTTATTTAGATGTGTCTGCTATTTTTTTTCTAGTGGAAGTTGCAATTTTGAAATTAAAAAAAAAAGTTTCCATTGAAATCCAAACATGTGACCAACAAAAAAAGGTCAGGGCTAAAGATAACCCTGGAGAAGACAAGACTCGGAGGGGACTTGGTGGCAGCCTATAAGTATATTAGGGGTGCACATCAGGGCCTGCGGGAGCATCTGTTCACCAATGCTCCCCAGGGGAAGACAAGAAACAGTGGACACAAACTGCTTGAAGATGGCTTCAGATTGGACGCAAGGAAAAACTTCTTTATGATTCGAGTGCCGAGGGTCTGGAATAGACTTCCTCCCAGAGGCGGTACAATCACCCACCCTGGAGCTCTTTAAAAAATGACCCGACACCCACCTTGCTGGGGTCATCTGATCCCAGCAGTCTTTCCTGCCCATGTTCAGGGGGACTAGACCCGATGATCTGTAAGGTCCCTTCCAGCCCCTAAAATCTATGAAACTTCTTTCCAAACATATGACCAAAAAAGGGTCACAGCTAAATATATTTATATTTAGCCCTGACCTTTTTTTTTGGTCACTTCTGGATTTCAACTGAAACTTTTTTTAAAATTGCAAAATTGCATTGCAACATCCGGTAGAAAAAAACATAAAATAAAAGGCACATCTAAATAACATAGCTGGAGATAACCCTGCTTCCCACACAATTCCCAAACAACAGTATTGCAAACAGATTCCCCGTTGTCTTCAGACAACAAATCAGAAAGTACCAATCTCAAAAGAGCACCGCAAGGATGTATGAAAGGCATTAGGTCAATTCTTGTTTCAAATCAGATCTCTACACATGTTGATCCCTCACAGGGCTGTATGACTGTACCCTGGGCACAGCATACAAGTGTTATCATAGGGGTTGATTCAAATGGAAACAACCTTCAGGAGCCACCAAATTGATGCAATGCGGTGAGAAAAGGCAAGCTAGGAGCCTTCAAGTGGCATTCATAAAAATGCTCGTGGGAATAGAACAGGCTCGCCTAATACAAGGGGCTCATTTTTCAGGTAGAGGCAAATTATATCTGATCTAGTATTGCTTCTGCATTTTATTCTACCCCTGGTTACATAAACAGCACAAAATGAGATTTTGGGGTCTAGTCCAGAGACGATGCGTAAGAGCTGCGATGCTAGTTACTTGGCAGTGCTGGGAGGAGGTGGATGCTACACCAGCTTTCCTGATTTAGGACCGCTCAGGCTGATCTCAGGAACTGACTTGCTTGTACTCGCATTCAGCATAAAGAGGAATCATCGGTGCCCCGGGAGATGCTTGTTTCATGCAACTTGGGTCACCCTCACACCAATTAGCCACACTTCTGGCTTGCCTATGGGCAAGGTATTGTGAGTGCCTGCTGGGGCAGCTGTTCACCAAGTGAAAGACTTATTCCAGCTGAGCCAGGTGCTTTGCCGTACAAATGAAAGGAGCAGTTTGAATGACCATCAAAGAGCCGAGCATGAAATGCAAAGTTACTAAACAGTCTCCAGCCCCATTTTCAGCAGCTCCTTTCTAATAATACAAAACATCCACCCGTGTTGGGGAAGACCCTCATTGTTCTGCTTGTCTTCTTGGACTGGGGATATTAATTGTAGCGAACCCCTTTTTGTGTCTTGAATACTCCCCTCCTTTCCTTTGGTTTCCAGGCAGGGCTGAGGATTGTTTCTACTGTAGGATTTATAGTGAACCCCCAAGATTGACTCACCCTACTGAATCTGGAAGGTCCTTGGTATTTTAGTTGCCTCACTTCCCTTGGAAAGGGCCCAGGGGAAGGTTCCTCTTCCTCAGAGCTTTGCAGCTGTGTGGGTTTGGCTTGTGTGTAACTCTTTCCTGTATTTTGTAAGGAACAAGAAAATAATATATTTGCAGTGTGGAGTGTAACATATGTGATAGAGACCAATGGAAAACGGAGCTTGAAACACTAGGTTTATCTGTTTCTGATATCCGCAGTGTAAAGTGTAACTTTTAATCACCCTCATGCCTATATGGCAGCATAAATCAAGACAGGGAAGCATCCTATCCCTGCACAAAACAGACTTCAGCAAATGAAAATAACAGCAACTTTTCTACTGGAGCCCCATTCACCACTGGAAGGTGGTACAGGGTCCGGTCCGCACGTGGCCATAAGCTAATAGGTCCAGGGTGGTTCTTGTTTCCACAGCATCCAGCACAATGGAGCCCTGGTCATGGCCAATAGGAAGTGATGATGATGGTATATCTGACATGGCAACACTTTAATGCTCACGTTCTCAACCACGCAGCATGAAATTTGAATATTCAGATGGAGCGGAGGCATTTCATGAAACAGGGAGACAAGTTCTCTTCACCATTACATGGGCCAGAGCTGGTCTAACAGAGGACCTTGATGTGCTGGTCCCCTCTTGACTCCTGGTGTAGACATGTGCAGTTTCAGAGATGCCAGAGTTGCATTTTACTCCACAAAAGCAAGGAGTATGGCTCTTTCTTCTCTGGCCTACCCTTTCCTACAACAACTTCTTCATTTCAGGACATACAGTCATATATTCCGCTAGCGTTAAGAGCAGACAGACACTCGGCTCCTGCCACGAGAATGTGGGAAGCAGTTGTCAGCACAAAAGACCTTTTTATTCACGTTTACATTTCAAAAGTAACTGGGGAGACCACTTACTATAGACACAATCTAAACAGGCCTCTTCTGTACCATCTTTAACAGGAGGCATCCCCAAGGGCTCAGGTCAGAGAAAAGCCCCAGATAAACTATGGGGAAGCAGTGGCAGTGAGTTCAAGCTGAGTCAGAGGAGCCATCATCAAACACCAGAAAGAATGAGTTCCTCCCTCCAGTCACTTGTCTGTAGGTGGAGGTTTCCTTGCTTCCTCTAGGTTGGCGACGGAGAAGGGATGTTCACAAGGCTCATCGTAGGCAGAGGCTGAATGCCTCCTTGAGCACTCTTGGGAAGCCTTCAGCGATGGAGGCTCTGGATGCAGAACAGCGAGGGCTCTGAGGCAGGGGTACATGCAGCAGCACTGTGGGCTGCATCTCTTTTCCAACCTCTTCCTCCCCTGAGAACAAGGCAGTTCACAAGCTGCAACAAAGACTGCTCGGGACTGAATGGAGAGCACCTGACACTTACTGCCATTTGCTCGTGACTCACTGCATGAATGCTCTTGAATACATTTATGTGGTTTCCAGATCGGGTATTTATTAGGTCTGAGGCCCAGTCCCACATGCGCACACATCAGCCATTCCTGTCACTTAAAGCTGGAATGCTCCATTCTGGTCCTCTTGTGTCTCTGGGTGACCTGAGCTAACTCCTATTGTTAAAGGAAGCCCTTCATTCTGGGAGAGAGCAAGGCTGCTGGGCAGCTTTCCACTGGGGTTGGACTCGGGCTCTGGAAATGGAGCTGAAAGGAGCATGGCTTGCATGGAAAACCTTTGGAGGAGTAGTGGAAGGCCAGGCTGTGGGAACAGAGATGGGGCTGTCTGGGGTTGGGGCCATTCCAATAGTTTGGGGCTTAAGACATGAAGAGGGAGTGGAATCCCTGATGCAAAGGTGAAGGGTTAATATTGTCAGTCCACAGCATTGCTGGGACGCTACAGACTTGACCTCCTACATAGCCCATATGGGTTCACATCACCTAGCAATTCCTGCATCAATCCCAATAGCTTCAGGATGCAACAGACTGTGTCGTTCTAAATAGACCAATACACACGTGGGAAGACGAGTAGTGCATGCCTGATACTAGCCAGGGGAATGTGAATGTGGGTGTGAAGCTCTCACCACATCTCTCTGGAGTTCCTCTGGTCCCATATGATCCCCCTGATTGCAGCACAGGCCAGGCATAGGAAGATGGGGACTTTCAAGAGGACCAGGCGCAGGATATAAAAGTGGCTGGGATGGAAACTGTGGAGGAGAAACAAGAGAGCATATAGCTTAGACAGCTCCAGGTAGGAGGCCAGAACCAGCAACAAAACACACATGGCCCTGGAAGTATGTGGAAAGCCTTGTTATAGAGGAGAGGGACACCAAGGGCCCTGCACTCCTGCAGGGACCACCCATTCTCTGACTGAAAGGCATGGGTAGAACCAGCTGATTCCCGCACCGCTCAGACAGGACCTCACAGCTGTGTCTGCATTTCATTTTTTGCCAACCAACCTGCACAGCTTTTAATCCTCCCAGAAACCTTTATTCTCACTGAAGGGGGAAGAGCAGATGTGTGTGGTGGTGGTGGTTGGTTTTAATGGTTTTGCAGCTTTAAAAGTTTATCTTCAATATTCATGGTGGTGAAACAGGAGAGGCCCCCATGGTCTGTCCCCTTTAGAAAGGTCACATGCAGCTTCAGACTTTATTCATGGATGTGATTGTGGGGATCCAGGCTGTGACTTGACAGCAAGTCTGGTTCCATTAATGTAATCTGAGTCAAGGGTTTTAAAGCCTGTCAAGAGAGGCAGACATGGTCAGATTGTGATAGAAGCTCTTGGAGGCTATGAGTATTGGTTACTGGAGTGCATTGATAATTTTATGCGGTGATTTTTTTTTAGAAGCTGTTACCTGCTTTGCTCTGACTGGTTAGCCAAAAATGTAATGTCTTTTGAGTTGTTCCAGTTAGCAGGAGAAACTGGTCGTAGACATGCATGAGCAGATCTAGATTTTTGGAAAGGCGGGTGCAGACGGTGAGGTGCATTATCACATATCAAACAACACATTTTTTCTCCAGTGAAAGATAAACTAGAAGCTTTACTAATAGGCGAGGGGCCTAGGGCTGTATTATTTAGTTTAAGGTTGAAGCAAAAACAAATATAACTTCATGGGAATGAGTTGAAAACGATCTGCAGGGCTGTGAAATAGGAGCTTCATTTCCAGGAGCAGCTAGCTGGCTGCAGAATTGCCGAACGAAGGACAGCTTGATTGGTGGAACTTCAAGACCAATGAAAAGAAGACCAGGTTGTTAACACCAATGAAATGAAGAGTTTGAAAGGGATCAGATTATCATGAGCCACAAAATCAAGTGACTCCCTCTGTGCTGCCTGAGTAGAAATGCTACTGCCACTGCCAGGCAGTTGGTTTAAAACTTTGGGTGGAGCAGGAATCAAAGAGGAGGGGGTGGGGGAGGGGGTGCAAGTGTATCAGTGTACCCCACCTTGGATGTTGATATGTGTACTTTTTATATAATCTGGTGTATTTGCAAAGCATGTGCAGCATCAGCCTTTCCCCAAGACAGGGAGAACCCACCAGAGCCACTTGCCTTGTTCACAGCTCCACATCTCTTTTATCCAGCCCCCCCAAATCTTAAATGTAAGATTTTGCTTGCAATTATGGCATGTAGGTGCTAGACAGTGTGGTGTGCTTGACATTATAGTTGAGTAATTTCCACAAACTCAGTCCAGAAAAGAAGACTATATTTTTTATTAGCACTGAACATCAAAACATGAAAATACTGTCAGACAGAACTTGCACCAAGTCTGCAAAACCATACAAAATCCTTCTCACAATACCTCCAGCCAGGGAGCCTCTAGGAATTTGTTTTGTTACATGTTTGATTTGGAGAAAGAGGAATGGTTTAGTAAGTAGTAATCATTTGTGGGAGCAGCTTTTTTGGGAATGAAATAATAATAGCATCTTAGTTCCAGGGCCTTTGCATAGAAGTATAAGGAAAAGAAGCCTTATAGTGCAGAATACCTGTAGGTAGATGGGAACAAACTGGTAAGAAATTCTAGATGTGGGATAAGGAATATTCCCGAGCTTCATCAAGTATTGTTTCCTCCTGGATGTCTTCCCTCGATAAGGAGAAGCCGGTGTATTGCCTGCATTTACCTTAATTCTGGTGTAGAGGAATAGCGATATGAAAAGCAGTCAGAATAAATTTCTGTTGGTTCTGCACCCTGTAACAAACATACTGTGAATTAGAAAAGAAGCCAGAATATCTTGGAGCAGCTTCAGGCAGCAGAGGGAAAAAAAACCCTCCTTAACTAGTGACCTGGCTTGAATTATTGTCCACCCTGAGATAGAGTTCATTGACTGTTGCTACCAGGTAAAGCTAGTGACTGTTTTTAAGGTAGAGAAAGAGGCTCCATCCTAGATGGACAGGAGAGGAGAATTTGCCCACACATCCTACTGGTCTTCCATAAGCACTAGGAGAAAAAATGGCTTCTCTTTGGAAAATTAGAATAAAGACAATTTTGTGTGTGCGTGTTTGAAGTTTTCCAAAGACACCTTTGACTTTTTGTTGAAAAAAAAAAAAGCCATCTTCAGCCTCTACTCCTTTATCCCCTCAAACTGAAAAAGTTCAGGCATTGAATATTTGGATTTCTGATGGTAAAAAATGCAACTTTTTTTGAGGAAACCATAGACTTTCTATCTTTCTAGGAAAGCTTTCATTTTGTCACAATAGCATCTTTTTTATTTTTTTGTTCTAGTTTTGTTGAAAAAAAAATGTCAGTGGAGCCCTTCCAACCAGCTTTACGTCTGGTTCTGGCCTTTCAAAGGATTCGCATAGTGGTGAATTACACATTCCTGCAACAGTGAGCTATCGTTGGTCATTACTGGATTTTGGTCATATCTGAGTCATGTCTTGGTAATTATCATAGATATAGTAGTCATCTGCTTCTCTGCTTGTCTGGTGTCTGTTTAAGTGGACACCAAAATCTTCAGGAATCTTAGCAGTGGATGATGGCCTGTCTCCATGGACCTGAAATGCATATGTGAGGTGTTCAAAACAAAAAACTCCTGAACATTTTATCTTCCCAGACCCACCATGCTGGGAAGCTACAGGAATGGAGATGGCAGGAAATAGTTTCTCCTCTCTAATTAAAGCATCGGGTCCCTACCCAATGGCCTGCCATATATGTCTAAATAATGACTTCCAAATTGGAGTCTATAATGGAGCTGAAGCCATGCACCTACAGCGGTAGGGGAACAAAGCTGTGCTATCTTTGGCAGTAACTCTCCAAACCACTATTTGTAGTAGACTCTTAATCTCTGAGTAGACCAGTCACTAGAGTGTGATGAAGACCCAGGGTTGGACTAGACTGTTACAGTCACAGATAATTTGGTTTCAGGGAAGACAGACCAGCCTCTGGTGCATCCTTCTCAGGAGCAATGTTTAAGCATTGGTTGAATAATGCTGGGATGCAACCTTCTCAGGCAGTTAGCAGCATGCAAAATATGCTAAACTCAGGCTTCTTCCACTGTTATACTTTACCATCTCGTGGAGATTGATGTTCTTATAGATCTTTTCTGCTGGTTCTCTGACTGAAAGAATCAGAAACAGGAAATGTGTGAAATGTTGAAGTTTAGCTATTTTTTATGTCTAGGCATTTCTAAGTAGCTTCTAGTAAATCTTTGCACAGCTCTTTGCGTGCAATTGTGGAAGAGATGAGACTAGACCTGTTTTCCCCCATGAGAAAGACCATACAGAGCCTTCTAATGAACCACCTGGATGTACGAGACCATGAGATGATGATGATGACATCAGGTTCAGTGAGCTTGTCGTGAACTACAGATGACAAGTTTTTAAGTTGAATGAAGACATCTAGTTCACCTGGGTCTAGAGCAGCAGAGTGCATCTAGATAACCAGACAAGGTTCTTTGGGTGAATCTGATATCTTTTATTAGACCAACTTAAATAGTTGGAAAACAATTATTAAGCAAGCTTTCGGGTTCCAAAACCCTTCGTCAGGCTAAGGAAGTTTCAGCAGTTGGTGTGTGCTCTTCCTGGATGGAGTGAAAAGAAGTCGGTCTAATAAAAGATACCAGATTCACCCGAAGAACCTTGTCTGCCATTATTAGGCAGGGGCATGGGAAGCTCTTATGGTGTAACTTTCCAATGTAGGCAAGGGCTAAGTCTCTCTCTCACTGTGTGTGGCTAAAGGTGAGTGTGGAAGAAGAGAAAAGGCCATTACCATTTTTCTTCTGCGTAAAATAGAAATCTGTGTTTCTATCCCCATGAAAGGCTAAACTGAAGTGCAGACGCAACTCCACAGGGCATCAGGACAGTGTTACCCAATGAAAGGAGGTCTCATAGAGGGATTTCCAGGAAGGAAAGAATTGACTAGTTACTTTCTGACCACCGGTAGCCATTAGAACATGGCCAGGCCATCTGTGCAAAGGCACTGTGATGATTAGTATACATAACCAAGCAACATGGAGATCCAGGGCTACGAGGAGGTTGAAGCCATAGTTGGGAATCGGTAAAGGTGTCTCAGGAGTTGGTGCCACCCCCAGGTATCTGAGAGACATCTGAGCTTATGCTACTCCATTGCTTTCTGTTATGATGCACGTGGACATTTCCAACCATCATTTCAGACCAAGGCTTGGGGGTCTTGGGCAGAGGTGTGAATGTTCCCTCTGCTGAGGGCTGGGTACCAAGCAGTGTCTTTGAACAGATAATTGTGCTGTATTTGGAGTGAGTGGCCTACAGGTATTTTGCTGGAGGGCAAAATTAGGGACCAGGGAAGGAAACAGGATAGACGGGCCACTGCCCTGACTGATGATTGGTGTGACTGTGGGCAAACAGGAGGGAGGTCGTTACCTTTCCTCCTCTTCCGTGAGGTCTGTATGAACACAAAAGCAGTGAGCGAAATCAAAACAAGTACCAGCAGGAGGCAAGGTGTCAGGATGTAGACAAGTGGGTCTGGTGTGCTAAAAGAAAGAGGAAAAATGGGCATCAGCTTTTATGATACCTGTACTTTGCTTCTATGGCTTTTGCCAGAGGCTCCAAGATGGATGTCAAAAAAGGCAGGAAGTCTTGGCCCCCAATTTACAGAGAGGGACACTGAAGCACAGAGGTGAGTGACTGTCTCCAAGTCTCACACTGGCTCTCCTGACTCCCCACCTCCTGATCTAATTACTGGTTTCTTTTATTCCAACTTTTGTTTGAGCTTATATTTCAACATAATCCCCAGAGAAGATCTGAGAGGAGGCATTTAATCACTGAT
Organism: Alligator sinensis; assembly: GCF_000455745.1. Classification (NCBI taxonomy): domain Eukaryota; kingdom Metazoa; phylum Chordata; order Crocodylia; family Alligatoridae; genus Alligator; species Alligator sinensis. The sequence continues at coordinate 228,002 of NW_005841938.1, read as the reverse complement.
GCTTCATTTTAGGGCAGTTGGGTTCCAGTGAAAATTAGGGAACCAGAGTGTAATCCCAGTTTAGCAAATCTATGAGCATCATTGCCTAGGCCCCAGCTCCTGGAGCAAAGTGGTTTTGAAAGTGGACCCTCAGTTTTGGCTTTAAAAATAAAGGTCTTTGATCCTCAAAGTTGCTCATGAACACTTGGCAGCATGACCTGAGTGGAATGGATGCAGAGATACCTGCCTTGAGTGATAGGTCTGGGAGGGGAGAGATGCCCCATGCCAACCCTGGCCCTGACAAAGCACACAGTGACATGAGTGTGTCCCTCTTCCCCCAATAACCAAATGTTCAGAGCTTGGGCTCTCACCCTGAGGCAGTATCACTACCATTGGACAAGGTGTTGGTTGCAGCCATGTCATGGACAGTCCATGTGAAACTTGAGTTAAAGGTAGCAGCAGGTGTCAATTCTTCTGTTGGCACAAGTGTGGTAGGAGCACCTGTAAGTAAAGAAATGTAGCCTCCTTAACAAGCTCCTGGAAGGGACCTCTTGGGTCACTGGATCCAGGCCCCAGCTGTTTCAGAAAGCCATGTCATAACATCCCTTTAATAAATTTATCTAACACTATCTTCAAACTGGTGACATCGCTTGGCCTTTCTATGCCTACTTCTAAGTGGCCCTTCCCTTCCTACCATTCCAGATGATTTTGTTGTGTACCTTGATTTCAGCAAGGCTTCTGATATGCTCTCCCACAACATTCTTGCAGGCAAGCTAGGGAAGTATGGGCTGGATGAATGGACTGTAAGGTGGACAGAAAACTGGCTGGAGCATCAGGCTCAGAGAGTAGTAATCAATGGCTCAATGTCTAGCTGGCAGGTGGTATCAAGTGGAGTGCCCCAGGGGTCAGTCCTGGGGCCAGTTTTGTTCAATGTCTTTGTGACCAACCTGGAAGATGAGATGGAGTGCGCCCTCTGCAAGTCTGCAGATGACACCAAGTTGGGGGAATAGTAGATACACCGGAGGGTAGGGCTAGGATTCAGAACGACAAGGACACATGCAAAGAAGGACACATGCAAAGTCCTGCCCTTGGGGCAGAGCAACCCCATGCACCGGTACAGGAAGGGGACTGACTGGGTGGGCAGCAGCTCTGCAGAACAAGACCTGGGGGTTACAAGTGGACAATAAGCTGAATATGAGCCAGCAGTGTGCCCTGGTTGCCAAGAAGGCTAATGGCATCCTGGGCTTGTAGATCTGGATCAAGTACCTTGCTGAAGTTCAGGTGCATTAGATCTACCACACTTGTCTAAAAAAAATCAGTAATCTTATCAGTCACACAGTCTACCCCTAGTTAAACCCATGCTACATTTTATTGCATTTACCTTCATGGCTTTCATTTTTCTTTCCTTCAAAATTTTCTGAGGGTTTTTGTTTTCATATAACTGAGTTAGGTATCTGCTTTCATTGTTGAGAACATTGAATGCACGCTGCCTATTAAGCAAAGATTAATAGCAGGGGGTCGGACTTGATGATCTGCGCAGGTCCCTTCCGACCCTACCAGCTGTGAAACTATGAAAGATATGTGTTGTGTTTGGTTTTAACAGTGTAGCTATAATATTTTTTTCCTTGTCTCCTGGTTTATTTTGCATGGACTGAAACTCTAAGGAGCTATTAAACTTAGAAACTAACCTTAATTTCCTGTGTAGCAGGAGCAGGTGAAATCAGAAATAAGACAGGACAGAATTATTCAGAGCCACCTTATGAATTGAGTATAATGGCGTAACTGTGAGGCCCAGAAGCTTGCAAAGCTCCAGTGAACTTTTAGTAAGAGTGTGGTTTTACCAAAAATATCATAACTGTGATGGTCATACGCAGGTTACTGCTGCTGCTGTCGCTGCTTCGGCCTATAGCTTTTTTTAAAAACGGTGTTTGTTTGCAAAGGTAATTGCTATATTTATCTAGGAGGGAGCTAGCTGAGACCCTGGACTCTTCTCTTTTCACTTCATCCCAACTACAGTCAATGGTCTTTCCCATACCACTCTCTGACGCTGGTCTGTAATGAGTTGTGGGAATTGTTTTACTGGATCAGACCTGAAGACCATTCGGGGTCAGTGCCTGGTGCTGGTCCAGAGGAAGATAAAAGAAACCTTGTTATGGGCAATTAATGAGCAATCCCTCTAGTGGGGCAGTTTCCTCCCAATTCCTCTCAATTTGTGGTTGGTTGGATTTGCCTGGAAGTCCGAGGGTTTGTCTGCCACATGTCTCTTCTAAGCTCGAGCCTAGTCTACACAGAAAGCAACAGTTATTTTAAGTACCTGTAAGATTTTAAAATGTGCTCATTTCATTGGTACCACTTTGTCCTCTCAGTTTTTAAAAACCATGATTTAAATTGGTTTTTCTGGCTTTTTCATTTGGTTTCAATTCTGACCTCTTGCAGGTTAAGCCTAAGTGTGTGTAGAGTCTTATTTCAGATGAATTGCCCTATTATTTTATTTAGCTCAGCTTTAAAATCAAGCAAATGCCACATAGGAACGTACCTGGGAGAACATTCACTTCCACCAAGTCCATGAGATCTGGTCCATATCTTTCAATCCCACACCAGTAAGTCCCAGCATCTTCCTGTCTCAGGTCCTCCATGGTCACAATGAACACAGAGAAGGTATGAATATCTTCGATGGAGACTCTGTTCCTCTTCACTATTGTTTCTGATCCTTTAGTTTCAATAACCATGAGACAGGATGACCGAAATGTTCTTCTGCACCAGTATTTATTATAATTTTCATAGCCTTTTTGGTACCAGCATTTAACAGAGAGTTTTCCACCCAGGTGACCACTTGCCTTTGGAAGGGTAGCCAAAGCCCAACAACCTTGAAAAAAAAATATCCAGAAAAAAATGGGGATATATAACTTTGGAAGACAAGATCTATAAATAGCACAGCGTGAGGGAGCAATCTGACTGTAAAGACCGAGGCGGTCAGTCTATCTCTCACACGCGCGTGCACCCCCCCCCCCCCCATATATAGAGAGTTATATCTCTATCTCTAGATATCTCTCTCTCCACAAATCTATCTATCTATCTATCTATCTATCTATCTATCTATCTATATTTGTGTGTGTGTGTGTCTGTGTATCTTCCTGTGTTGTTTCTCTGTATGTTTTATGTATCTCTATATGTTTTATGTTTTTCCTTCCCTTTCTCACATAAGCCACATTTTCTCTCTCTGCTTGAAGTTAACAAAATCAGCCAGGCTCTATAGAGCTGTGTGATCTCTTAACACATACACCATACACCCACACCCACACCGGGCAAGGAAAGTAGCACTAATCTTCCAGCTTCTTTAGTTCAACTTTTCTATGACTTTTAGATTTCCTTTATTAAATGATCATCAATGAAAGGGAGGAGGAAAATCACCAATGTGCCCTTTTGTCTCATGTTTTTTTAAATCATCTGACTACAATCTGATATTAATCTTTGTCTCTAATGCAATTTTATATTTAAAAATATACAATATATATAATAATTGCAAAGTTGGCAGCCAAGGGCATAGATGCCTTAAGATATATCTTAAATCATAGAATTAAAGAACTGGAAGGGACCTGCAAGACCATCAAGTCCCGTCCCCTGCCATAGGCAGAAATTTATTGGGCTCAAATGAGCTCAATGAGGTAGGTATCTAGCCTCATCTTGGACACATCCAAGGATGGTGACTGCACCACCTCTGCTGGGAGCATGTTCCAGATTCTGGTCACCCTTACAGAAAAAAAAGTTTTTTCTTGTGTCCTGCCTAAATTTTCCCTCAGTTAGCTTGTGTCCATTGGTCTTCATCCTCCCGTGAGGTGCCTTCCTGAAGAGTTGATGACAAAAATGTCCAGTAGCATGAACGTAACCAATAGCAAGTCAACCGGCTTGGTTACTTCTGAAAATCTCATTTCTAGTCTTCCATCACCGTGGGAAGTGTCATATTTATAAAAATGGGACTGGAACACTGCTTCCATGAAGGATCAATTCACTGCTTTGCAGACATGATGCTACTGCTCTGACTGGCTGATCGTGACATTCACTCATGGCCTCGTAGAGTTAGATATACCCCAGCTAGCTCAGATACCTGTAACAGCATAGCCATGGCACCACAGAGCTCAGGGGAGGCTGCAAAATTTCCCTGAGAAGCAGAATTGAGTAGTTTGCACTGGGCTTCAACCTGCTATTGGTATCCACAGTAGCTGGTTTACAGCTGGTCTAGGTGTGTGCACACAATACAGCACTTACAGCTATGACTGCAGTTTCTTAAGTACCTAATTCACTTTTGAGAATAGAACTTTGGCTTCCAAGTCACCTAGGCTGCCATTTTTCAAAACGCTTAACTGCTTCAGTTTTGGGACAAGAAATGGTTCCCAAGGGTGATTCCCAGGTAGGATTTGTACTTGGAGACTGTTTCCAGAATTTCTTTTACTTTAGTTAATGTTTTCAGAAGTTTGTGCCTAAAACTAGGTATCAAAAAACCTTCTTTAACTTTGGGTGGATAACTTGTTTTAAGTATTTGGCTTTGTTCCCAATAATCCCTTTTAGGTAATACCCTGTCCCCATTGATGCTTCTGGGAAAACTCCCACTAATTTCAGTGTGAGCAGGAGCAGGTCCTCGCTATAGTTTCATTCACCTATATATATATAAAAAAACTTGATCTTACCTGGGAGAATAATCCAGGCCCAAACCAGATAGATCCTCATTGTCCTTGTTCCTCCCACAGGCAGCAGGGCAAAGTAACGCTGTCTCCAGTGTCCCGGGGACTGCCAGGATCTTCTTTAGGCTCTAATAGTCTAGTACAAGTGACTTCAGGGTAAGCTATGTTACTTGGTGCTTCTGGTTTCCTGACTGCTTTGCTTGTGTGTGAGAGGGAGCGCTGCTGACTACTTTGTTTTTTGTGGTCATGTTATTTTGGGGGATGATCTTGTCACCTGTCTTCATAGGAAGAAAAACTGCTCTCTCTGTTTTCTCCATAATTTAGCAAGTCTCACTGTGTGTGCATTGTCCACCCCACCACTGAGCCTGACATCCTATATGCTACGTCTTAAAGGCATCTTTCTTCCATGGCTCATGGCAAGGGGTGGGGTGAGCTTCTGTCTGCATCTCTCTAGACCATCACTTCACACAACATTTTCATGCTTCCTCCCAAGCACCCGCCTGAAGCCTAATTTGGCAATATGGCAAGTATAGGAATTAAGTTAGATCAATCACCTCTGCAGGGGAAAGAGCAACTTGAATAGCACGAGGACATAACAAAGGGGGAACTATGTTGCTTACAGGGAGCCATTCTGGGGGAACGAAAGCGGTGCCAGGGCAGGAAGAATGTTATGTACCTTTCTTTATTCAACAGTGACCAAACAGACCCCCAAAAAGCTTTTCTAGTACACTAGTCTTTGTCTGTAGCAGGAACAACCTCCGCATGCCTTCAAAGAGAAGAACTTTCACACTCAAGTGCGTCCTCTTGCAGCTATTTCCATTATTAGGTGTCACCGTGTGATGTACAGAGTTTAAGGAGGGGGCTGGTGAAGAAACGGGACAAAGCTGGAGGTTGAGCTATGGGGAATCCTGTTGATTTGATCAGTTGTTGCTGTTTCTCTTAATGAACATCTTGTATTTCAGAGAACCTGTGAGTCCATCCTCATGCACTTCAGTCACACGTCCCAGGCCGAGGTACTCAAATGCCAGCTCTTGGCGCACCCCTTCATTTGCAAGGCCAGGGTGCAGAGCAGCTTTATCATGGTAACACCATGGGACATTTTGGCAAGGGGTAGAGTGAATTCTGCAGTGAGATGCTCCTCCCACATACTTGAGTCTGAGATCACTGCGAACAAGGATGTGCTTCTGTGGTGCTTTTAGTTGCCTAAATTTAGTCTTTTTGAGTGCCTGTAGATGTGTGAGGTCAGGTGTCTGCTCTGATGCACTGTAATTACTGTAATTACAATGTGTTGGAGCGGACTCTATTAATCAAGTCTGCAGGAGCGTGCTAATTTGCATGCTCCTGCAGCCTCAGCGTCTTGTGTGTTTAGTTAAGTGCCTCCACCACCATTTTGAAGCACAGGACACTGAATACACATGATACTGTGCACGCTTTAATTACATTTAATTACTGCTACTACTACTACTACTACATCGTTTCTGAGAGCCTTTCTAATTAAAGCACCCCACCCCCGGAGCACTTGTAAAGATGCCTTTAGTTTGTCTGTCTGCTGTATGGAGCTGCAGGCAGGATGTCTTGCTGGTAAGCAATGCAGACAAAGCTGGGCCTCGAGCTCTGTGGGTGGGGGTGCCTGTGTGAGCTGTAGCAATTCTGCATGACACGCGTCACCTTGAGTTAAGGCATTATTTTATTACAGATGCGATTGGAGATGGATGCCTATAGGTGGATCCCTGTAATCCAATCACATTAGAGTCATTTTCAGGAGCTCGGTCCAGAAAAGAGAATGAGAAACAAAGGGGAGACGGTGAAGCTCAGATGGGAAGGGCCAAAGTGGCACTGTCATACGGTGGGTCTCTCCTACCCATCATTCAAGGGCCGGTGAGGTGACAGGAGTTGTCCCCCCATTATCTGCAACCCGAGGCTGGGAGCAAACTGCTCCAGGTAGACTCATGAGCTCCAGCTCTTTCCGTGTTAATACAGGACCTCCTCCTCGGGAGACATGGGCAGACTCTGGGCCTCGTTCTTTTTCTGCTCAGGGAAAGTCAGTTCATGAGCTGTAACAGGGCACAAAGAAACTCTCCTTGACTGGGTGAGAAACACTTGCTGCCTGTGTTTACGGTCATCCTGGGGGGGGTCTGCTCCAATATGTGTTTGTATGAACTGCCGATGGGGGCAATAGAGCGGCACGGTCGTCCTCACACCTGCCCACTCATACACACAAACTCTCCTCCACAATCAGTCGTGGAGATTTGGCCCAAACCATGACCTGGGATAGGAGGTGCATGGGTGTACATGGAGAGGGATGTCTCAGGTGGTCCTGAAGACAGGATGCAGCCTCCAGGGAGTTACTTCCTCCCTTCTTGGCATCGGCGGGTGGCAGGCATTGGGCTGTGGATGAGGCAATGGCAGGGCTTCCCACAACAGAAAGACCGGATGGATGAACATTGCAGACCCACCAGTGAAAGAGCGTTTCACTGGGAGAGTGCTTTACTCAGGAACCTGGAAGGGACGTTGTGACTAGAGTTTGCTGCTGCAAACTCAAATCTGGAGTTGGCCTCTCTGATTCAGTGGAGTTACATTTACTATGCCAGGCCTGAATTAAGCTCTGTGCTCTCCTCTTCCAACCTGTCTTCCTTAGGCAGGTCTTTGTCACTGGCTCTTCACCTCCGGACTCCTTTGATCACAAGCAAACTTTTGTTCTCGTGCACTATTGCTGGGCCCTGAGAAGATGGAGCCCCAAGACACCCTGGGCATGTCTACATGATCATTAATGCACTGTAATTACAGCACATGAAACGTTTTTAGTAGCTGTAATGACAGGTATTAACTTAATGTGCCATAATCAGATTAGCTCAAATAAATGGGTTTTTTTGGTGATGCTAACATTGTTAATGAGTATTAGACTAAATCTACTGTGCAGTAGTGCATTAGCACAGGCTTTGCCTGCCGCGCTAGTGCGCAATAGAGTTAGTCTTCTGCACGTTGCACTTCTCATGTAGACTAGACATGCCCCCTGAGTAGCAATTTAGCATCCAACTTCCAGCTCACTCCTGCCTCCCTTCTGCTTAAAGACCCTCTAAGATTTAGTTCGAGGGCGCAGTTGTTCTCCAGTCCACTTGCAGAAGGACAGAAAGATCACTGTGTTTTACAACACAGATTTGGGTTGGATATTAGTGAAAATGTTTGAATTGTTGGAGCTGGCAACCTAGAAAGGTTGTGGAATTAGCTTTTCTGGGGTTTGTAAGAACAGGTTAAATAAACCTCTGCCAGGTATGGACTAGATTTAGCAGATCAATCTTTGGTCTCAGGATTTGGATGAGATGATCTCTTGAGGTCCTTTCCTATGTTTCTTTGATGGATAATGCACTTATCCCTTTTTTCAGCCTTGTTAACAATGTGATATGAGGAAGGGAATAGAGGCAACACAATTGCCAAAGATTCAGCTTGTGATGTAATATGTTGAAGGCAATTAGTGTGGGTGAATGGCAGGTAACATTTATAATGCATTAATGTCTTGAAGCCCAGTCAAGAATCAGGACATGCCTCTGCCTGGCATTGGTTATAGGAAACAAAGGCAGTTGCCGCTTCAAAGAACTCACAATCCAAGTCTTACTGATTTCTTCATTTACATCTAGAGGATTAAAAAAGAAATCTTCTCCTCTACGCATCTTTGGGAACTGCTGGCAAAAATTAAATACAATCAAACTACCAATCTGAACAAAAATAAGTGCAGCAGCCTCTAATACTAGGGAGAGAGGAGGGAAAAACACTCCACAAATGTTATGTTTGCATGCAATTATATTGTCTATCCACTAGATGGATCCACAGGCTGTAAGGAGTAGGGCTGCCTGAAGCTTCGGGTGCTGATTCAATTTGGAGGAGATTCGGCCTGATTTGGCTTTAAGATGCATCTCCTTTGCAAGAGAGACTGTGACACTTTCTTGTAGCATCTTTGGCCACAGACCCCAGTAGTGCTGTGCAACGTATGCATTGCAGAGTGAATTTTCTGAGCTTACTGGCTTTTTAGTGCCAATGCCTCTGGAGCCCTTCTTCTCTGCTGCTGATTTCAGCTGTGGGCAAGGGGGTGGGGGAGCAAGCAGTAGCAATGTTCACGCCCTGAGTTTCCAGAGCCCCACTGAAGCAGCGGTTCTGGCAGAAGCTGTGCTGAAAAGTTGGTGAACTCGGAGTTCACTAGGCATGTGCCACACAGCTGAAGGCGGGTATGGCCGCTCTGTCTCCTTGAACCACCTATGCTGGTGGCCGTGAGATTTGCCAACTATTTTGCCAAGATGACTTTCAAGATCCCCACCCACATGAGACTGGTTTTTAACACTGTGAGGTAAAATAATAGCACGCATTGGAAGTACCCCTTATTGTCCTCTCACTTTTGAAACTTTCCAGTTCTTGGGGGTCACGATTGGTTCTCTGCAGCCATGTGGATTAGGAACATAATTCATAATCTTAGGGATGTAAAGTCCCAAACTACCAGACACAAGAAAATGATCAGTATTGGCAACATTTGGGACAGCAGGGCGACCATAGCAAGGGGGCCAAGGAGGCCTATGGTGTGCATGGAGGAGCTATGGGGCCAGACGTGAAGTCTTTTTCAGACATCTTTTTACATCTTCTCTTTAAAATGCTCCAAAAACAAACAGCTCCCATCTGGGATAAGGACAGTCCTGATAAAGTCTGCCAATCCTGCAGAGCTCCTGACATCCCCTGACACTGTTGGTCTTTTCATTGGGCATCCCATTTCCTGCTGCTCTAGTCTCTTACCTGCTCCTTCTGCACCATTCACAAACCAGGAGATGAAAGTGGGAAGGAGCAACCAGGGGCCTGCAGTCCTCTCTGTCGCGGCAGCTTGTAGAAGATATCAGTTTTGCAACACTCCAGTACTTTAAAACATTTAATTTATTTGGCAGTAGCTGGCTTTAGCAGCAAGCAAAAACAACCACCCTACTACAGCAACGAAAAAGAAAGTCAACAGCCTCCTCCAGGCCAGGAAGAGAGGAGGAAATAATCTGATACATGAGTCCTTGCAGGTATTTCATTCAACATCTGTGTGTGTGTGTGTGTGTGTGTGTGTGTGTGTGTGTGTGTGTGTGTGTGTGTGCGCGCGTGCGCATGCCTGGCAGGTTATTTGGCTGGTAAGTGTGGAGCACAGGGCTGGGACTCCAGGAGCGGGGGACTCTGGTTCTGTCTGTTGGCTAATGCAGTTCCACTGAGCACAGCAACACTGGCCACTGGTTGCAAGTCCACATGCCCAGATCCCAGCTCTCTGGACACCTCCCCTTCCCAGCCATCAAGGAGAAGAGCTGGACTTTTTCTTCTCCTGTTTTTGGTGTAGAAGGAATTAATGCAGTTATTCAACACAGACATTATTGGACTAAGGGTGTTTCTGAGACACTGTTCAACTGGAATTATTTCTGTGAATTTTCTCCAGAAAGGAGGGCCACGGAGAAACAAGGGGGAAGAAATAACTGGGTGGAGCAGTTCCAACAGGGAGAGCTAAAGCAAAACTGCTGGAAGGAAGAACCACTCGCCCCCTTCCTCTGCCTGGTGGCTGGTGGGGGTCTGACCCCTCATTCCTGCAAGCAGGGTGTTGCCCCCCAGAGTCCTCTGTTTTTTGGGGGAAGGAACAAGAGTCCTCCCCAAGAGCAGTAAACAGGGTGGTTGACTCCAGGGATTTCATACTGGTGAGAGGAAAGTGAGGTTCAGGCAGTAGCTGTAGATGCTGAGCACAAAGCAGGGGCAGACCTCCTTCTGCTGGTCCAGGTCCATCCTTAAGCTATAGAACAAAGAAATGATCAGTGACCTAGGTGAAGGTTTGGGTCAACCTGTAGCTTAGACAGTGTGGGGCAGGGTGTAGGGGATGGAGACTTTGTCACTCAGAGCGTGAGGAGAGTAAAAATCTCTTAGCACAGGTGATAATGAAGGGTTCAGAGTGGGTGAAGCAATGGCAAAAAATGCACCTGGCAGCATAGCTGGGTTTAGCCACCATAAAGGGGCAGAGACCCAACTGGGACTATACAGTTGGACCCATAGGGAGACAAAGGGACAGGGACTGTAACTTGAGTTGTTGGTGTCCCTCACTGAGTGACCTGAGGAACCACAACCCCTTGCTGCCTGTTAGTCTGCGATCATGGTAAAATCATGCTCGAGTGCCTGGCTCCATTGAGCAGCATGGAGAACAGGTGCTGGTGTGTGTAATGTCATGGGGTGATCATTGGAAGTTCTCACCATGCCTGTCCCGCACTGTGCCATGGGAGCACCTCCTGTACGACACGTTCACCCAGACCACAGCAGAAACCATGCACAGGAGGATGGAGAACTGCAGGATCAGGAGGAAGTTGCTGCACCATGGGCTGAAAGCGGTGACGGTAACGTTTTGTGGAACTGACCAGACTCCTCCCAGTGACACGTTCTCTGTCCGCTCCCTGTATGATAATGAGCAGCAACATTTCATTTTGGAGGAGAGAGAACACAGATAGTCACAACCCCACCTTTAATGTAGACCCTCCAGACCCTACCTGGGGGCTCATTCATCCATTTAGAGAGACAACAGCAATTTGTTTTGATGGGGCTCAAATGGTTTCTCTGCAAGAAATGCCACCTCCCAGCTTATTATTCCAAATTCTTGCATGTTAGACTTCTTTGGGGCTGCTACCACCTGCAAGGGATTCTTACTTCCATTTTTTGGGGATGTATCTTGGTAGGTGTCTGGGAAGACGTGGGATAGTAAAAGTGGTGACCACTGGATAGGGCAGCTTGCACTCACCTTGGAGGAGAAAGAGAGGAGGCATTGCCTTCTTCCAAGGTAGCTCTCCATTGAAAGCAGGTTGTTAGGGGCCCAGCTAGAGCTTCCCTTCCTGAGGAAGACCAGGCTGCATTTAAATGTAAATGGAAAAAATATGGACCGTTCCAAAATCAAAACCCTTCATATTGCATGGCAAGTGCAGCTGCCATGATGCCACCCTGTACTCAGCTCTTGGGGTGAATATAAATGCCAAACCCTTAGTATCTTAGAGAACAACACTGCGAAATACTTGCTTGTATCAACTGAAAGTGCACACTGGAATCTAAGCCTAGTGTTTTGTTTGTTGAATCTGCTGATAGGAACTATTAACTAGTTTTACTACTTATATTCAATATATATTCAGTGTTGGCCAGGATGGTGACACTCTTGCTCTCACCAGTGGCTTGTGTCGTATTATTTACAGCCACGCTTGGACAAACAAAAGAACCAGGACAGGGCCTTACCCTGCCCACCCAGAAACACACCTCGCTTTACTCAGGAAATGGATCCCATCACAACTAAACCATAAAATGCTGACTCCAGGAGTCAAAAATACAAACCCAACCGCCAACACCTTGTCTGAAAGCCCTCTGTGTCCCAGGCCTTGGCAACCCAATGGTTTGAAATCAGGGACCATCCCAGACACCCACTTCTACCATGGTCATCTTAAGGGAGGTGTTTGAATCCAGCTGCACTGTCAGCCCCCCCGGGTTTTTCATAGTTTCATAGTTGTTAGGGGCTGGAAGGGATCACGAGATCATCAGGTCCAGCCCCCCTGCACTTGGGCAGGGAAGACCACTGGGATCAGATGCCCCCAGCAAGGTGCGCGTTTAGTCACCTTTTAAAGTTCCCCAGGGTGGCTGATTGTACCACTTCTGGGGGAAATCTGTTCCAGGCTCGGCACTCGAATCATAAAGAAGTTTCTCCTTATGTCCAATCTGAAGCAGTCTTCAAGTAGTTTGTGCCCACTGTTTCTTGTCTTCCCATGGGTGCCTTGGTGAACAGATGCTCCCCCAGACCCTGATGTGTGCCCCGATGTACTTTTTGCAGGCCTCTGGATCCTGGGGTAGGGCAGGTTCAGCTCTCAGGCTTGACTCCAGGACCACCACGAGAGCCCCAACACTTCCTCACAGGTCGGCAGCTTGTGCTTCTCTTGGGCCATGTACTGTCTGTCCTGCCCCACCTGCAATCCCAGCACAACCCTCCCTTGCTGCCCAGACCTGGCCTTGGAGCCCCATGCCCTCCCAGTGGCACAGGGGCGCAGGGGCGCAGGGCAGGGAGTTACCTGAGGACACAGTTCAATAGTGTCCTTGAGACTCGCTCCAGTCCTGCCTCACTTGCAATAGCAGATGCCAGTATCTGCCCAGTTTAGGTTCTCCAGTATTGCTAGGAACATGCTTATGATGTGGTGACTTGGTCTCGTTGCACCTTAGTCACTGATGTGGTGGTTGCAATGAGGTATTCCCTACTGGCACACCAGTGAGACTCCACCCTGCACCAGTGTTTCGCATACTTCTCATAGCCCTTGTACTGGCATGTTACAGACACTGGTCCACTTTTGGCACCCATCACCGTCCCTGGGCCTGTCATGTTCCTGGAGCCCACCACAAACCAAAAGCCTGAAGGAGACAGGTGCACAGAGACCCCGAGCCCTTCTCCCTGCAGCAATGAACCAGCCCAGCACCCCCCCGGAGCCCAGCCTGGGTGTGTAGGATGGGAGCAGGGAGGGAACCAGAAATATGACATAAGAATCTGATTTGGGGACTAAAACCCTGTCCCTTTGGAAACATTTTTTGTAGGAAAATTTCAGTGACAACAAAATGTTTTTTCTCTTTGGGAAAAGGAAGCCAACAAAGATGCCCCGATGAGGCATGCTGAAATACGCTTTTCATTTGGAATGAAAATGGCCTCTTGTTTCAGTTCATCATTTCCTCTGCGATTTCAGGGGTTTCCCTCAAAAA
>NW_005841938.1:207310-214556 GCF_000455745.1 Alligator sinensis | reverse complement strand
ACTCTTTCCTGCCTTCTGATTACTGACTGGTTACATTGCCCTCGGCTCCCTTTTTCATGCTTTTCTCAGCAATCACAAAGGCTAAACACTCTCCTGATTTGCAGCCAAGACTCTGACATAACTCTGCTCCTCAAGTCCTGCAATTTTTAAGAAAAACAGGAAATATTCCAAGACTTGGTGTAAAATCCTGGCTTGACAACACCAAAAGCTTCCTTGGCACTGATGGTGCTGTAGATATGGACTTAGTACCGAGATTGTCACTGCCACTTCCCCGCACCGTTGGAAAGCTCCAGCTCCTGTGCGAGTCGTATTCACAGCTACAATCCAGCCGGGACGACCGAGTAGCCACAAGGAAGCGGCAGAGCTTGCGGCAGGCCCCAGCCCAGTGACTTCTGTGCACTTCCAGTGATCCCCAAACAACCCGTACTGTACTCACCTGGGAAAAGGATCCAGAGCCAAAGAGGGAGCATCTGCATGGTCCTGGTCCCTCCGAGTGAATCTGGTCTCTCTGTGACAGCCCTGTGACCTGCTTCCTTTTAGGAGAGAGAAAAATGGGGACCTCATTTGTGAGACTCGTTGACCACTTCTCTAGTTTGCAGTTTCTCTCACCTGCCTACCCTTCATGTGAAAAGGCTGGTGTTCGGCTGCAGAAGGAAGTGGTTCACCATCGATTCTTCTGGCAATGGCTGCGCCCGGACGCTTTGTAAAGAAAGCAGCAGTGTGGTGTGAGATGAAGCTGATTACACCGGCTGGCAGACTGAGGGTCTTGGGAAAGGGTTGAGGATTGCAACAGACTCCGAGGCTGCATCTCCCCTGAGGGCTGATTGGGGTAACTGGATGGCGCAGACCCTGTTTTGCAAAACTTAAGTCATCAGAAACTATCAGTGTGCCCAAGTCACGTGATGGTCATAAATACCCCTGGCTCAAACCCTTGCACTGCCTCATTCGCACCAAGGACTTGAACATCAGTCTCCTACATCGTGAGTGAGTGCCCAAGCCCCCAAGCTATGGCTGTTCTCAGGTATGCATTGGTGGGGTGGAGGCAGCTGAATGCGGTAAAAAAAGAAAGCGCTGAAGAGCTTACAATCCATACAGTGGTTTTATATTTTTTTTATTTAGAGTCAGAGGACTTTTAAAAAGTTCCTACCTTCTGCATGTCTCCATATTAATCATAAAATAAAATGAAACAAATGAAAAGAAATATCAAAGAAATGCCTTCACAATCCTGGGAAGGGATGTGACCCATTCTGAAAGATATATTTACTTGCATGTATGTTGTTCGTCTGCCAGACAGATTGACAGGCTCCGCCGAATCCCTGCGGGGATGCAGTTTGTGGTGGACAAGCGAGCCAAAGTTGGGACTCAAGTTGTGCGGAAGCCTTGCTGTGTCTGACGAGAAACTGCTTTGAAAACACGTCTTCTTTTTGAGAGGGATGGTCTTTCCTAGCACCTCTAGCCACCGGTCACAGCCCTGGATGCACAAATGCCAGCAATGTTCCCAGCTGTCCACCGAAGCCTGGACTTGATGCTTTCAGCAGATGAAGGGTATTTTGACCGAGGTGAGAATGACTTCTAGGGTTCCCGGTCCCTCTTGGAGAAGGCTTACCCAGGAGCTCCTACTTGTTCCTGAGGTGCCTGCACTGATTGTGGGGATGGTATGGACAGCCCCGTGTCCCTTCATCGCTGTGCTAGCCCCTGTGGCTTCTGTGGGGCCTGAGCCTGCTGTGTATTTGGTTTGGCGCTCTCGCCGCCTTGTCCCTGGACAAAGTGTTGCTTCCTCTTCTGCGGGCACAGGACTTCCCTGGTCCAAACAGCTGTTATCCGCAGGAAATGGGGTTTATAGCACAACTGAGTATTAAGGAGTCAGGCCTCAGAGGACGGTGAGCAGGGACAGATGCAGGCTGATAGCCTGCCCCAGATCCTGATGATGTAGAGGGCAAAAAGGACTGAGAGGACAGAGGGTTAAAAGGGCCCAGCAAACACATTCGATGTAGGATCAGCCAAACTCCAAATGCAATTCAGGTGCCATTCCCACAAGGGTGGTGTGTGATTGGCTCTTTCCCCCTCGCTTTTATCCTGCAAACTGATCTCACCTCTGAGGCAAGGACAAATCCCCCAGGACACGAGGCTGGGGATGCCCCTTTCTTCTGCTGGTGCCTCTCAGTTCAGAGGCTGGGAAAGAGGCAGGTTCTGAGCTGCAAGGAAGAGGCAGAAATCATTTGTGAGTGGGTGGGAAACACTGGAGGCTAGTGGCTTTTTTGTTCATACACAAAGGTGCCTTTCCTCTGTGGTCAGCCATAGAGTCCTCGGCCATATCATGGCCTATCCAGTGCAACACTGGAGCCCCCAGGGGCTGCATTGTGGTTGAGCACATAGGAGGGATCTGGACTGTCTCCCTCCAACACAGGTGGGGTCCAGGGCTGGGCAGTGCATGGGGCACTGACTTCACTTCCCCTGTGGCACTGAAGACCAGCCAAGGACTTGCACTACGTTGGGCAGGGATTACTCCATCCTCACCATGGGGAAAATGGAAAGGACATAATGCCTCTGGCAGGCCAGTGACCTTCCCAGGGTGCTTCTTGGCAACGTAGCACTTTGCTACCCCTTCCTCAGTGTTCCCGGAGCAACCGTGCCTGAGCCCTTGGAGACCAGAACCGGGCATTGGAGGGTGCGAATGCTGGCTGCTCTCACCAGGTCTGCTGTGCACTGTGCTTGTGGACCTCCTCCTGGCGCGCACAGCCACGCAGATCGCCGCAGAGATCAGACCCAGGAGGAACAGAGCGGGGAGGAAGATCACGGCCAGGATGTAGATGTGGGTCTGCTGTTCTCTGCACAGATATAAAAGGCAATGGAGACTGCAAAGCCTGTCAATATAGCTCACCTCTTCCAATCAGCATCACCTGGCTGTTCTCTATCTGTAGGAGCACAAGGGCTCAGCCTCCACCCCAGCTATATACCCCAAACCTACTAAGGGGATTCAGCCCCACACTTATGGTGTCACCAAACCCAAAGAGCTTGTGTCCAACAGGTCCATGCAAATAGGTTTCCCCTTGTTTTAGATCTGGATCCAGCCTGTCTCACCCTGCAGGCTGTTGCTGCTAAAGGCTGTGCTAGTTTTCCCATGTGATGTGTGCTAGAAGACAGGATTCTTTGTGCTGCTCTGGGGAAGGGGCCTGAGGGGATTCTCCTTTTTCTAAGTTGGCCACAGGCATCCTCATGTCCTGTGGACCCCTCCTCACCCTCAAGGAGATATCCAGGGACGTTCCTAGTGAAGCCTGGAATAGGAGCCCTTTCTGACAGGTGCCAGTAGGAACAGCTGAGATGCTCTGGAAGCAAAACAGGGTGTGAAGGTCTCTGCCCAGCTATGGGCTGCAGCGGGGCAGATCCCACAGACCCACTGGAACTTAATCCCTGCAACATACTGGTCCTGAATGCTCTTGCCGTTGTCGTCCATGGGGCTCGATGCAGACGGTCTGGATGCATCTTCATCAGTCACCGTCCACGTGAAGGCAGAAGCCTCTGGCTGCTCTGTTGATTTTGTCATCTTTACAGCCGCGTTTGAAGGAGGAGCTGGAAACAGGAAGAGAGACTCAGCCCCGCTGACACCAGCCCCTGCCCCTGAACTCCATGTGTCTATCCCAGAGCCTTCCCAAATTAGTCCCGGCCTGCATCAGAGCCTCAGCTTTGCTTTGGGGTCGATGCCTCCTTGCAGCATTGTGGGATGGATTTTTCCTGCTCCTAAGCACTAAAACCTTTATACCAATGCTTGGAGTGGTGGGAGGCTGTGCCTAGATGTGGAGTAGTGTCACCAAGGACAAAGCATAAGGCAAGCTGTCATTGAGCTGTCCCATGGGCACCCTTGTTAGCTTGGCCAACACCCCTCACTCCCTACCTGGAGCGACTTAGTGATACAAATCACCTCCTTTGTTTTTACATCCCCTGTGACACTTTAATTACAGATTAAGTTGTAATAAAAGGGGGAGCAATAAAAACTCATAGCCTCTGTTCTAGCGAAGTCTGATAAAAGAGGGACTATCAAACTGTCGCCTCAAGTCACAAAATGCCAGGACATCAGTTATTCCGGATAGCACAGCCTTTAGCTTGCATGGTTGGGGAATGAATTAGTCATAGTGACTGAAATGGCTTTCAACACATCTCAACCATTTGGTGTCTGACCAAGAGTGATAACTATTATCTCCCCAGAGACCTCAACACATCAGGAGCAAAATAAAATTGCAAAGGAAACAGGCAAATCACTCCTAGATTGCTTTGCAGTGCACACAAATCTTGGGAATGAAGAGCAAGGCTGGAGAAGATGAGGGTCATTTGGAGTTGACCTCCCCTACTCGACCATCAATCTCTGCCCAACTTGCCCCAGCTGCCTCTGCAGTAGATTCCCACCCCTTGCCTTTGCCTGGGAGGGTGTGGAGCAGGGAGGTACCTGGAGACACGATCACTTCCACAGAGTCTCTGGGATGGGGCAGCCCAGTCCTTGCCACCCCACATAGGTAGATCCCAGTGTCTGCCTGGGTCAGGCTCTCCAGGGTCACCGTGAACATGTGCTGAATGTGGTTGTCCAGGATGGAGACTCGGCCCCAGTGCATCTTGGCCTCTGTCCCATTGGTCTCCAGGATCTGACTGAGGATGCACAGCATGATTTTGCGTCTGCACCAGAATTTCGGATACTCTTCGTAGCCTTCCTTATAGTGGCATGGCACAGACACCGACCCGCCTTCTGGACCATGCACTGTGCCAGGGCCTCTTACTGCCCAGCAGCCTGGTGGAGACAGAGATGATGAAAGCTTTTTTTTGGACAGCACTGGCTCACCCCCAGCACCTGGGGAAAGTGGAGTAGAGGCTGAAGCCTTTGGAAAGGGTCTGTGGAAGTGGAGAACAAGAGACCAGAAGTGGGAAAATTGGGCAGAGCTGGCATTCCTCCCAGCTGGACTTGTGTCACTTCAACTAGACAAGGGAATGCAGCCGGCAGAGAGCAGTGTTGTCAGCCAGCTTCTCAGCACTAAGCTGAAGTAAATGGCTTTGTTTCTCTCTCCTTCCCTACTCCTCTTAGATGGACTTGCACACATTTCACTGCTGACTGCAGATAACAGGGCAGCTGTTGTTTGATACAGATTGTTCATATCTAGCTTTTCCTGCCTTAATGCCAAGGCGGTTTTCCCCCCATGTGGTTGAGTTTTCCTTGACCCCGCTAAATCAAGATGAATAATTAGCTCTGCACTGGATCTGCTGGGCTTGGCTCCCAAAATATTCCAGGTTCAAAGTCAGGTTCCAGATCACCAGATTTTGCTAAATAATAATTTCCTTGGCTCTACCTTTGCCTTAGCTGAAGCCTTGGGGACACCCTTGGATCACATCTCCAGACTTTTCTGCACAACCAGAAGCACTAACAATGTAATCTCACTAGATTTGAGGCTGGGATTCTCGCAGAATCCCTTGAAAACACCAGCTACAGTCCTCCTCAAGGTTCGGTTTCACGCCCTCGGTGGAAGTGAGGGTTTGTGAAGCAATGGGGTTGTACAGAGCCACAGCGCACAGCCGCCTAGCACTGGTGAAGTGCACGAGCCACATGAAGAAGCAACAGCCTTTGAAGCAAAAGCCACAACAAACGCCTGGGCAGATGGTCTTTAATTCAGAACCTGCTGTGAATTAATATGGGGATTACCAGGATGTGAAAGAAAGCTGGTGTGCACTGTCTCTCCTAACCAAAAAGTTACAGTAGTTGGCAACACCTCATTGCCAACGACAGGCACCTCCCGTGGTGCAAGCAGCAATCCAGCCCTGAACTCTTTTAACGGTTCTGCACAGCTCGGAGACGCCATCTCTTGTGCAAACTATAACTGTCTTACGAGATTACTTAGGGTTTTCCTGTTTCAATAGGGAAGCCAGCAGAGCTGGTAGCCTGTGCTGGACCAGCTATTTCAGAGAAGCTCCAGTAATTCAAAGCATCCATGTGGTACTCACCTACGAAAAGAAACCAGACTGAAACGGGGGATGTCCACATGGTCCTGCTTTCCTTTGCAGGTCACTGTTTCGCTGGGAAACTCTGGCTTCTCTGGGATCTGCAAGAGACCCTCGGCTTTCTACAGCAGCTGCAAGCCCTGAGGCTCACTGACCAGTTCCTCAAGCTGGGGCTTTGGGACGGCTCAGCTGCCTCACTTCCCCACAAGGAAGCTCCTACTTAGCTGTCAGACTCTTGGCCTCATTTCTGTATGGGCATTAGTGGTTGACAGGAAATTTTGGTCTTGCATGTTCCCTTCTCTGAAACCCTTGGCTGATTTGCATGAAAACCTCAGGCTGTGTCAGCACTGAGGGGTTAGCTGTTTGGTGCAGCCGCTGAAGTTATTCATTATTCTTTCTGTGGCCGATTCTGAGGATTGCCAGCCTCATGGCCAACATGGCTTTCAAAAGTCCCCACCTTAATGAGACTGGTTTTAAAAGCACAGGAGTTAAAACTGTCTGAATATGAGGTTTCCTTTCTTCTTCTGATTTGCAAGAGAGAGGTAACGTAATGGCTCTGATGCGGGCAAGCCTGGGGTGAACCTGGAAGTGCCATGGGGCCAGACTTTGGGAGAGGAATGGGCAAAATGGAGGGAAGGGCAAGTTAATTCCTCTCATCCCAACATCTTTAGTCAGGGTGGGATGTTACCATAGGTGTAAGGAGCAGGGGTCCTAATGATGCAGGAAGGAGAGTGAGGACAAGAAGGGAAGTGGAGAAGGGCCAACCGGGAATAGAAGGTAGAAATGCCAACGTTAGCAAGCCTGGTGCTTCCACACGCTGCCTCCTATAAAGGCAGTGGGGGCAGGAAACATAACTAATGTAACAGCTGCAAAGTTCACCTGGCTGCAAGCCAAGTGGGTGATCTGTGCTTAAGAGCTCTGCAAGGAAGAGGCAGCAAAATCTTGTAGAGGGTGCATAAGCCTGACCAGTATGCAGTGTACGATGCATGCTTCTTATTGGAGTGTTTAAATTGTGACAAAACCTACATTGCAAACCAGGGGCTCTGATTACCTGTTACGGAGCCATACAAGCTGATGGAGGCAAAAGAAAAAAAAGGAAAGCAGAAGCTCAAAGGAGGGGGACAAGGAGCAGACCCCAGTCCTGAACAGAGGCAGGGCAGACTCAGCCCAAGCCGGGGGGAGACTGGGAGAGAGCCTGTATTGTCCGATGAGAAGCTAATCCCCCGGCAGGTTCAGAGCTGTGCAGCCAGGGACACAGGTGCCAGGGAAA
>NW_005841938.1:203953-207289 GCF_000455745.1 Alligator sinensis | reverse complement strand
GCTGGTAAGCAAGGCGGGTAGCCTCGCTGGGGCTGGGAGAAGCGGCACAGCCCTTAGAGGGTTAGTGACTGGGTCGTGTGGTGTGTCTGGCTTGGATGTTATGATGAAACCTAAACTGGGAAGGCTCAAACCATAGAGTCAGAGAACCATCCTTGCTATTAACACCTACAAAACCACAGACTAAGGAGAGGAAATAATCAATACAGACGATCAACTGCCCCAAGACAGAGACAGTCAGTTGCACAAGCACCCATGTCACGAGTTTTGCCTGTCAGCAGCTAGGGGTACATGGCCCCAGAACCCTTGCACCGACCTCCTCGACAGCTGGCAGGCATCGTGGCTGCAGCAGAGGCCACCATCCCTGCAGCTGTCACCCCGCTGCGCCTTAACACACACAGTGTCACCCATGGCACGAGTTTTGCTTGTCTGCAGCTTGAGGTGCAGTTCCCCCCAAGCCCCTGCACCGATCTCCTTGAAACTTGGCAGGCTTTGTGGCCTCACCAGGGGCCGCCATCCCTGCAGTTTTCACCCCCCTGTGGTATAATACATACACGTGACATGAGTTTTGCTTTCAAGAATTTGGGGTGCAGTTCCCCCTGAACCCCTGCACCGATCTTCTTGAAACATGGCAAGCTTCGTGCTCTCAGCAGAGGCTACCATCTCTGAAAGCTTCATCTAAATCAGACAAAAAACAACAAGGTTATAGATATTTCATTCATTCCCCATTATACCCTATGGCTGATTATCCAAGGCAACTCCGAAGCTTCGGAGCCGCTTTGACCGGATCGAAGCAGGAAACCGATCCAGAGCTCCAGATCAGATCGCTGGCATCCAAAGCAGCCAGATCCGAAGCCGGATTGAATAGCTGCCTACTCGCACAGGCCTACTAATCAATCCTGCTTGCTAGTAAGTGTATTTTCAGAAACAAGCCTGTCTAAAAGGGTTGTAAGTTGTAGCCATGTTGGTCGAAGGACATAGGCAGACAAGGTTTTTTAAGTAAATCTGATATCTTTTATTAGACCAACTCAAACAGTTGGAAGCATTCTGCTTAGCAAGCCATCCAAGAAGAGCACACACCCACTGCAGATGCTTCCTCAGCCTGATGAAAGGAATTTATACCCGAAAGCTTGCTAAGCAGAATTTTTCCAACTATTTGAGTTGGTCTAAGTAAAGATATCAGATTTACCCCAAAAACCTTGTCTCCCTGTCGAAAGAGCACTCTGCCAGCAGTGGAACAAGCAGAAACCTTTGTCTGCAGCCAGGGATGCATTAGCCATCTCGCTGCACACCAGGATTAGTTAAAAGTGCTTCCCCTTTCCAGGAACAGCAGAAGCCTTGCTTCTGCCATGTAGTGGTGGATCACAGTTGTAGCTGTGTTGCTATTTAGTGTTATGGGGAAGTGACTGTGACCAGGAGACAGTCAATCGGACTAAGGAGGAAACTTTTAAAGGGTCACAGTAAGGTGTATTCAGGTTGTTCAACAAAAGTGGGAACATCGCCCGCCCTCCAGTGTGCTGAAGTGTAGTTGCAATTGTATCCAAGTAGTTAGTTTTGTTATCAACTATTGTTATTATATTCATAGATGCTAGGGTTGGAAGGGACCTCAATCAACAGACTGAGTCCAACCCCCTGCCTAGGCAGGAAAGAGCGCTGGGTCAGATGACCCCAGCCAGATGCTTATCCAGCCTTCTCTTAAAGACCCCCAAGGTAGGGGAGAGCACCACCTCCCTTGGGAGCCTATTCCAAATTTTGGCCACCCTTACCATGAAGAAGTTTTTCCTGATATCCAGCTTAAATCTGCTCTCTGTCAGTTAGTGACCATTGTTCCTTGTTACCCCAAGAGGCACCCTGGTGAACAGAACATCTCCGATCCCTCGCTGCATCCCTGTAATGAATTTGTAGGCGGCCACAAGATCACCTCTCAGCCTTCTCTTGCGGAGGCTGAAGAGGTCCAGGTCCCTCAGTCTCTCCTCATAGGTCGTGTCCTGTAAGCCCCTAACCATATGACTGGTCCTCCTCCGGACCTTCTCGAGTCTATCAACATCTTCCTTGAATTACAGCGCCCAAAACTGGACGCAGTACTCCAACTGCAGTCTGACCAATGCTGCATAGAGGGGAAGTATCACCTCCTTGGTTTGGTTTGTGATGCATCTGCTGATGCATGATAAAGTGCAGTTAGCTTTGCTGATGATTTCATCACACTGACGACTCATGTTCATCTTGGTGTCCACTTTGACTCTGAGATCCCTTTCCGCTTCTGTGCGGCTGAGAGGGTCACTTCCCAGCCAGTAGGTATACTGGATATTTTTGTGCCCTAAGTGCAGCACTCTGCACTTATCCTTGCAGTACTGCATCCTACTGTGCACTGCCCACTTTTCCAACCTGTCCAGGTCTGCTTGCAATTGTTCCCTACCCTCCGGAGTGTGCACTTCAACCCCAAATTTAGTATCATCTGCAAACTTGGACAGAGTACACTTCACACCCACATCCAAGTCACTGATGAAGATACTGAAGAGTACAGGTCCAAAGACCAAAACCTGCAGGACCCCACTACCCACATCCTTCCAGGTCAATACCGACCCGTCTACAACCACTCGCTGGGTGCGACCGCTAAGCCAATATGCCACCCACCGGACCATGTAAATATCTAGGTCACAGCCTCTTAATTTATTTAAGAGAATGGGATGAGATACCGTATCAAAGGTCTTGCTAAAATCCAAGAAAATGACTTCCACCTCTACTCCTGTATCTAAGCGTTTTGTGACCCTGCATTTTTTTTATATACATAAAAATATCATTTCTTGTTTATTTTATGTTATTTCAATCGGTTGTGTATAATAAAGAATAATATATTCATCGGGTTCAGAGTGACTTCCTGGGCGGTGAGGGTGAGGAGCACACCTCTCCATGGGACACTTCAGGCAGCAGTCTGCCTGAAGGGCTCTGGGGCTACTGGCACCCTGAGGACCCAAAACCTGGAGCATGACCTGACCGTAGCATGCCAGCACAGGGTTACACTAATTTATAATGGAGTTATCGCATTCATGAAGGGGACCAGACCACATAGTTGCCTGCTGCCATCAGGGACTGGACTCAGTGACCCAGGAGATTCCTTCTGGTTCAACGAAATATTCATACTAAAGCTTTTACATGTCTTTTCTTTAAAATGTCCCAAAGCCAATGGCCTCTGTGTGGAACAGCAGTGTGTCCTGGAAAATATAAAAGCCCTGCAGATTCCCTGAAATGCCCTAATGTCATTGTCTTCTCAACTGGTGCAGCCTGCTGCTCTGTTCTCTCACCTGCCCCTTCCACAGTCTTCACAAACCAGGAGGCAGG
>NW_005841938.1:173372-203922 GCF_000455745.1 Alligator sinensis | reverse complement strand
AGAGTGAGTAACCAATGAGCTGGACTCCACTGCATAATGGAGGCCATCGGTGGATGTTAGTGTTTGGTCAGTGAAACGTTCCAATAATTTAATTAAAAAAAAAGTCAAGATTTAAAAGACACAAGAGGGTAGCAGGCAGCCATCCAGCTACAACCACATTAGCACAACAAAATATAATCACAGCCATCACTTCATATCCAGGTAGACAAGAAAACCCTCATGAGATGAATCCATGCAGTTGTCTTATGTAGCCTTCAAAGGTCCACATCTTGCTTGTTGTTCTTGGATTTCTTAACTTGTAAATTAAAAAAATATATATATTTGGGGATTTGTAAAGCATAAGAGGGTCTTTCCAGGGCTCGAGTTGTTTTAGGCAAAAATACAAAGAACACAACCACACTAGCACAATGAACAAGAAATGCAGCAGCCTGCTCAAAACCAGGAAGAGAGGGGAAAAAAAGGATGACCTACAAGTACTTGATGGATTATTCAGTCTTCAGATATCCCTGCATAATGCCTGAAGGAATGCTTTGCCAGCTGAGCTTGTGAGACCAAACGGAGATCCAAGAAAGGTGGAGGCCTACATCTCAAGTGCTGTCTCAGGTCTTATCCATAAAGAGCCTATCTTTAAGGGGAAAAATGAAATTTGATTTATTATGATAACTTTAAACTCTGATTCCACATATGACATACAGATCCCAGTTCTTAGCACCCCTTCACTCCCTGAAGATCTAGGAAAAGACATCCTGGGCCTTACTCTCTTCACAAGGATCCTGGATTTGTCTCAGGGTGAAAGGGCTGTTCCCAGAGGAGCTCCTTTGACTTTGCTCCAAAATTGACTTCAGTGTAAGGGAGCGGAGAATCAGGTTTGTGCCTGGGAGACGCTGAACGCAGGGCAGGTGGAGGCATTGCTGGTGTGATAGTTCAGGCCCTTCCCAGGCCTAGGAGTGAGGCAGGTCATGATCTGTAACACATCAGAGACCAGTGGTGACTGGGGCAGAATTCATAGGTTCATAGATTATAGAGTTGGAAGGGACCCAATGGATCATCGTATCCAACCCCCTGCCCCTGGCAGGAAAAGGACCGAGGTCAGATGACCCCAGCCAGGTGATTGTCAAGTCTCCTCTTGAAGACATCCAAGTTAGGTGACAGCACCACCTCCCTTGGAAACCCATTCTAGACTCTGGCCACCCTTACTGTAAAAAAATTCTAATGTCGAACCTAAATCTACTCTCCACTAGTTTGCACCCATTATTCCTAGTTACTCCCTGGGGTGCTCTGGTAAACAGCACATCCCCAATTCCCTGCTGTCTTCCCCTGATAAACTTGTAGGTGGCTACAAGGTCACCCCTCAGCCGTCTTTTGTGAAGTCTGAAGAGATCCAGCTCCCTCAACCTCTCCTCATAGGGTCTTTCACGAAGACCACTAATCATGCGAGTGGCCCTCCTCTGAACCCTCTCCAGATCCTCTGTGTTCCTCTTGAAGTGCGTCACCCACACCTGGACACAGTAGTCCAGCTGCAGCCTGACTAATGCCACATAGAGGGGGAGCATTGCCTCCCTCAATCTGTTGGTCATGCATCTGCTAATGCACAACAAGGGGTGATTGGCTTTCTTGATGGCCTCATTACACTGCCAGCTCATGTTCATCTTGGAGTCAACTATGACTCCAAGATCCCTCTCAGCCGCTGAGCTGCTGAGGAGGTCATCCCCAACCTGCAGGTGTGCTGGGGATTCCTCCTTCCTAGGTGGAGTACCTTCCATTTATGTTTGTTGAATTGCACTCATCCAGCCCTTCCAAGTGCTCCTTAACTAAGTCAGCACTAACCTTTGGTGGTCTGGTGCCTTTTGGACATCTGTCTATGCTCAAGGTGGGTGAATTGTCTTGGTTAGTATTAAGGATTTTTTTGATGCTGGTCGCTTGGAGACAGCAGTCATCTTAATGCAGTCTGGCCTGAGATCCTGCATCAAGGACTACAGGGCAGTGAGAAGGTCCCCTCACCTATAATATATACTAAAGTTTGGCCTAACTGTGACATGGACAACATGGCAGGGTGTACAGGGTTGGAGGTTTTATTATGTGTAGGTCTGAATAAAATGAAGATGCCTCAAGAGACAGGACTTAAGGAGTTTCTCTTGGGTAGGTCGGGAATGGGGGAGGCGATGGCTCCAACCCCCACCTGGCAAGGAAGCTGAGCTCAGCTCCATTGGGAGTAAACTGCTGGGCACAAACCTACCAGGGGTGATTCCAGCATAACCCCTGGACCAGTGGGGGAACTGGGGAGCAGGGGCAGTGTGACCTGAGCAGCTGGTTTCCCGCCTGAATGGATCCAAGGACACACAACACATGATGCCCTTGAGTTTGTGATGACCATGGGTTAACTTATGGGACAAATGCCGGAGGCTCTTACCACATCTGTGTGGCACCGTGTCACTGGAGCTGGCCCTGTAGCGCACGCTCACCCACACCACGGCACAGACCATGCACAGGAAGACGGGCATCTTCAAGCCGACCAGGAGCAGGAAATAGATGCTGCTGGCCTGGGACCTGCAGGTGGAGGACGGTGTAGAGTGAGTTGAGCCCTCTTGGTTGGACTAGACTGCTCTCTTCCTGAAGGTGGGAAGGGAACATGAAGGTTTGAGCACCCACCACTGACAGACCCCCAGAACCTACTTCGGGTCTCATTCATGCAATAACAGAGCCAGCGACGGTCCGGTGTGAACAGGCTCAGTCTGTGTCTTCCCAATGCTCATGTTTTCCTACATTTCACTGTGCCTAAGTAGACCTGCAAGTAGCTGCTGACAAAAGCTGCTCTGTCTGATAATATCACCAAAGGAGTGACCTTACTTATGAAGCTGGGATGGTTGAATATTGTATGCACAGTGTCACAGGGCAGGGAGGTGGGCACTCACTGCAGGAGAGTGTGAGGTACAGGCTTTGCCTGCTATAGACACGCTCCATGTGGAGATGGGCTCGCAGGAGCGGGTATGAGCTGGGGCCTCTGTGGTTGATGGTGATCACGGAGAAAGCTGCAATGGATAAGAGAGCTTCAGCAGGTGCATGCAGTGTCTGATGGGCTGTACGTTGGGCAGGCATCTGCCAAATCCTTTGGTAGTTGGGGCAACACTCCTCATGGCTGGAAAGGAAGGGATGTACCCAGGCACTGTGTGAGCCAGTACTAAGGGACTCTGCTACATCTGTCAGGGGAGATGGGACTGGACTGAGGAGTCAGGCTGTGAGAGGTTGCTGCACTGGCAGCGCACCGGGGGCTGCAGCCTCAGCAGGGGGGGCTCTTTGCTCTGTGGGAACCCAAGGTGTTCCCATGTGGACCTGAGTGTTGAAGGGTGAAGCGGGTTATAGACTGCAGGGCTTAACCCCTCCCTTTTGAGGGTACCAGGGACCAAAACATCTAGAGCCTGTCCCAGCACCCAACCCCAGACACTGTCCCGCCCAGAGCTGGGGGGAGCAGGGCAAGAAGTTTCCTGGGGACACGGTCGGTTCCCCCAAATGCTCAAGATCAACAATTAGAGACCTCACTGCCCTGCACAGGTAGATGCCACTACCTGCCTGCATCTGATTCTCAGTCTGTGCACCGGATGTGGTCGTCCCAGGTGAAGTTTCCACCCACCGCTCCTGCAGCCTGAGCCCGGCAGTTCACAGCACATGGTGGAATTGCTCAGCAGCAAATGTGAAGCTGGCTGGTGTAGCTGAGCCAAGCTCGCAGACACACCTGGCAGCAGAGGGAAAAGCAAGTTCTTATAAGGGTTTCAGTTCGCAGTGTCATCACGGGTCTCTTGTAGTTTGTCTCCACTTGCATTTAAGTCCCTGCTAGGCTAGGCAAGGGCAGAGGTGCCAAAGGGACTTGTCATGGGAATCAGTGGGCGCCTGCACATGTTGTTGACTTGTCTAGATAAATATACTCTTTGGGTTTTTGTCTCTCTCAAGTACCACGATGGTTCCTGTTACTATTTTGCACGACTGGGTTTATGACTCAAAATTCGTTAACGTGTAATTACCAGTTAAAGACACGAGAGGGCACCTCATAAACTTACCCTCCCCACCTTCTACTACTAAATTTTAGCAGCAGCTAGTTTGGATATGTAATCTGTGCTGTGCTTGGTGCCTTTTATTCATAAACTAAATCAACAGATGAACAGTCAACTTGGTGGGTTGTGTGGGACTGGTTTTGGTTGACTTTAGGGGACAGGGGTGGGCAGGACGTGCTTTTGGTTGCTGCACCAAATGTGCCCCCCTGCACAGCGGCCAGCATACGCCCCCACACCTGAGTACATGCTGCAGGAAGGCACCCTTCGATAGGGTGTCATACATAAAGGAAACGAGCTGCAGGAAGGAGAAGGGATGAGGGTTACAACAGCAGAATCACATGCTGGCTCTGAGCCTGGGTAGCTGCCAACAGGAATACAGGACCGGACTGAGCTGGATATGAGCATGGCTTTTAAGAACGCAGGTCGTCCCACCAAGCTTCAGGAAAGGACGAGGACTCCCTGTTACAGCCGGAAAGAGCTTTACTTCTTCCCGGCAGTGCCAAATCCCAGAGGCAGCTGGTGGTGTAGTGAACAAGGCGGGAATAATGGAGACTTCACAGAAGGACTAGTAGGCTTTAGGGGTTCAGATGAGAGAACAGGTGGAAAGAGAAAAAGAAATCAGTCTCCATCTGAGACACGACACATTGTAAGATCAAAGGCTCACAGAAAATGAGGGTTGGAAGGGACCTCAGGAGGTCACATCTAGTCCAACCTCCTGCTCAAAGCAGGACCATCCCCAATTATATCATCCCAGCCAAGACTTTGTCTAGCCGGATCCTAACAACCTCCAAGGATGGAGATTCATCATCCTCTCTGGGTAACCTGTTCCAGTGTTTTACTGAGATCCTAGTGAGAAAATTCTTCCTAATCTCTAACCTAAACTTCCCTACCTGAAACTTGAGCCCATTGCTCCTTGTTCTGTTATCTGCCACCACTGAGAACAGTCCAGCTCCATCCTCTTTTGAACCTCCCTTCAGGTAGTTAAAGGCTGTTATTAAATCCCCTCTGTTTTCTCTTCTGTAGACTAAATAAGCCCAGTTCGCTCAGCCTCCCTTCATAAGTCATGTGCCGCAGCCCCCTCACCATTTTCATTGCCCTCCCCTGGACTCTCTCCAATTTGTCCACATCCCTTTAGTAGAGGGGGGCTCAGAGCTGATCACAGGACTCCAGAGGTGCCTCGCCAGTGCTGAACAGAGGGGAGGAATCACTTCCCTTGACCTGCTGGCAACGCTGCTACCAGTGCCGCCCACTAAGGTACAACACTGTTGTCTGAAGGAGGAGGAAGCTGAAGGAGGAGGGATCCCTTGCACTGTGAGAACTGCCATGAGACAGAAAACCACCGCGCCCACGATCATGACGGCTCTCACTCACCCTGCTGGGGTGGGGTGTTGGTTAGGGAAATTGGCTTCATCTTCCTTAGCAGCTGTCCGTGCCGAGGTCGGCTTTGTGGAGGCTGTAGGAAGCGGGGTTGGCAGTGTCGATCCTGCTGAGTGTGAGGAAGGAAGAGTCATTGAGGGGTGAAAAATCAAATCTTACAGACACCCAGCAGGGCTGTAGCTGGGATGGGAACATGGGTGGGTCCCTGCTTCTGATGGATGAACCCCAAAGGCTGATGTCACAGTGAATTGTGTTGCAGATGGATTGGACTAGTGAACACCCCCAGCTGCACCCCAGAATCTCAAGTATCTCCTGTTACATACCTGCTGCCCATATTAAACAGATGCCCCATGCTTGAACACCTTCCTGCTGTCTGGTCAGTGAATATTTTTAGTTCACTCTGTAA
Organism: Alligator sinensis; assembly: GCF_000455745.1. NCBI lineage: Eukaryota > Metazoa > Chordata > Crocodylia > Alligatoridae > Alligator > Alligator sinensis. Next base: position 198,093 of record NW_005841938.1, on the reverse strand, counting down.
TTTGCCCCAGGTTCATATTCACTTGGGTGCTACTTGCTGAGCTGCAGCACATGCTAACCCTCCCACAGAAATGTGACTTCTCTCCAGGCCAAAGCACGGCCACTTTCTCAGTGACACTAGACATTCTCCTTTCTAAGAACAAGGTTCAAACCCAAGTACTAGAAATTATTCTGTCCACTGCTGCCATAGATTGCATAGACATGAGGGCTAGAAGGGACCTCACGAGATCGTGGGGTCCAGTCCAAAACTGTTCCAGCAGTTTGTGATCGTTAGACCATGTCTTCTCTTGGGGTGCCCTGGTGAACAGATGCTCTCCCAGCTCTCCCCAGTTCCTGATGCACACCCCTTGTATAGTTATAGGCTGCTACCAAGTCACCCCTGAACCTTCACTTCTCCAGGCTGAAGAGTCCCATGCCTCTCAGCCTCTCCTCATAAGGCCTGTTCTCTTGATCTCTAATCCTGTGTGTGGCTCTCCTCTGGACTCTCCCAAACTTCTCCACATCCTTTCTAAAGTGTGGAGACCAGAATTGGATGCAGTACTCCAGCTGCGGCTGAGTAAAGCGGGAGGATGACGTCTTGGGTCTTGCTTGAGATGCATCGGTAGATGCAAGGCATAGTTTTATTACCAGGATGTGTAGGGGTCATGAAATCCCTGAAGTCACTGGGGGGACATTCCCCCACCATGGGCACGGCATAGGTGGTCTTCGGCTCCCCTCCATCCCTAGCACAGGGGCGTGTCAGGGGCAGGCAAGGACGGACAGAAAAGGCTCTTCATCTTTGGTTCTGGGAAAGCTGCGGCCTGTGGAGCCGTACTGGGAGGAAGTGAGCGTGTGACACATTACAGCACTCCCAGGTGCATCTGTCCATCCAGAATAGACGGTTGGGAAGGTGTCCTCTTTGCTCCCCACCCCCTGGGCTGCACTTTGGGAGGCAGAGCACATAACCTCAGCCAGACCGCCCCTTGCATGGTTAACATGGCAGCATCCAGGGTGCCTGCTCAGTCAGTGGGGCTGGTTCCAGGGTTAGAGCTCAGCTTCAGCAACTGCAGTGTTTTAGGCCTGTGAGATGATTCATGGTGGGCCTCAAGGGCATGGCCAACAAGTGCGTATCACTCTGTAATGCGTGCAGAAGGGCTGGTCCCTACAAAACATGAGGACTCTCCTGGTGCTACCAGACCGACTTCTTCAGGAGCTTTCCTGGTCCTGTCAGCAGCAGGCTTGGCAGTGCTGGGACTCAAACTTTCCAGCTAAAAAGTTTTTCTTGCGAGAACATTTTCTGTAGGAAAACTTAAGTATTAAGAACGGTCATATCTTTTCAGAGTGGAAAAAAACGGATTGAAACAGAGTCTAGCAATGCACAATCTGGATTTGTCAACTTGCAACAACATTTTAAATGTTCATTTTTTGAGGTTAACACGGCCTCTCATATGCATTTCCATTTTGCCAGAGCAATTTCCAGGTTTTCCATTCAAAATATCTTCCTGTTTCTTTTTTCTGCTGTCTGACAACTGCCTGGGGAAGCTGCCTTCCAGGCACAGTGTTAGGGTTACCGTATTTCTGGTTCCAAAAAAGAGGACACCTGTCGCCCGGGAGGACGGAGAGGGGGAGGGGAATGTGAATGACTGTGAGGGGTGGGCAGTAATAAGCTGGTGCCCTGCCCCTGCCCATTCTGTTGCCCCTTACTCCCAAACCATGCCCCCCCACCCCCCCAGCCCTGCCAGTGTCCCTCACTCCCAATCCACAAAACCCACCACACTGGGGCATGTTGGTGCCCCTTACTCCTGACCCTCAACCCCCTGGTGCTGCCACTGCCCTGCCCTCCTGACCCACCGTCCTCAGCCCCGCAGTGCCCCTCATACCTAAGCCACAGCTCCCTGCCCTGTCCAGCCAATGCCCCTCATTCCTGACCTGCAGCCCCCTGCCCCCCCAGTCCTGCCTGGCCATGTAGCTCCGTCTTGCCCCTGAAGGGCTGGCAGGCATCCACTCTCCCACACACCCATCCACCCCCCCCCCATCTCCACACACCCTGACCGTCCCCAAGCCCTGGCCCTCCAACCCTTGCCCCCTCCAGACTTACCTGCATTCAGCTGCATGCCGGCCAGGTGTGTGCGCGCCCTGCCTCCAGCTACTTGCTAGGGCAAGGCTGGGAAGTGCCGGGAAAAACTTTGAAGCTGAGCTGACCAAAATCGCAGACACTTGATTATATTTAAAATAATGGCCTGGACTGAAATTGGAGGATCTAAAAAGAGGACATGGCTGGGAAAACCCAGACATATGGTATGTCTACACAGTGTCACCTTCCTTCTGGAATAATGAAAGTTAAAAATCTTACTCTTTTCTGTGTCGGACTCAGCTAAGAATCCACCTTCATTACATGCCTATGGGAACTGAGTCTTTAAGAAAACCAGCAAATATCCTGACACTCATCAAAAAATCCTGAGCTCACACCACTGAACCGTCTCCATGGGAAGATTCCTCAGCACAGAGGACACTGTTGGTTTAGACTTAACACCAAGATCCTTATTGCCCTGCGTAGTTTGGAAGCTCCAGCTGGACCTTGTGGATCCAGCTCTGAGTACAACATGCAGCAGCGGGGGCGTCCAAGCTGCAAGGAAGAAGCCACAGGTGCTTGCAGCCTGCCCCAGCCCAGTCACTTCAAGGCATTTCCAGGTGTCCCCAAACAGCCCACGTCACGCTTACCTGGGAAGAGAACCCAGAGCCAAAGGAGCACCTGCATGGTCCTGGTTCCTCTGTGGATGAGTCTGGCCTCTGCAAGAGCCCTGGGACCTGCTTTCTTTCAACCAAACTACAAATGGAGTCGTGACAGCCACCAGCCACTTCCTTACTTTGCACCTCTGAGCTACTTCCCTTCCGTGTGGAGTGCAACTACAGCAGGACGTGACACAACATCTGTTATTTTGTTACTGGAAGCTTTTCTTGCAAGCAGGGAAATGTTGCAACCCAGAAGGGAGTTGATCCTGCCGACCAGCGCCACAGAGAATCATAGAGAATGAGGGATGGAAGGAGCTCAGGAAAAATCTAGTCCAACCCCCTGCTCAAAGCAGGACCATCTGTAACTAAAGTATCTCAGCCAAGGTTTTGTCTAGCCAGGTCTTAAAAAACTCCAAGGAGGGAAAGTCCACAACCCCTCCGGGTAAACCTGTTCCAGTGTTTTACTACCCTTCTAGTGAAAAATTTATTTCTGATATCTAACCTAAATGTCCCTTGCTGCAACTTGAGCCCATTGCTTCTTGTTCTGTCATCTGCCACAATCGAGCAAAGTCCAGCTCCATGCTCTTTGAAACCACTTTTCAAGTAGTTAAAGCCTAGAATTAAATCCCTTTTCAGGCTTCTCTTCTGCAGACTACATAAAACCAGTTCCCTCAGCCTCTCCTCATAAGTCATGTACCCCAACCCCCGAACCATTTTCGTTGCTCTGTGCTGGACTCTCTCCAATTTGTCCACATCTTTTCTATAGTGGGGGACCCAAAACTGGACACAGGACTCCAGATGTGGCCTCACCAGTGCTGAATAGAGGGGAAGAATCACTTTCCTTGATCTGCCGGCAACACTCCTGCTACAGCAGCCCGGTATGCCATTAGCCTTCTCAGCAAAAAGGGCATGCTGTTGGCTCATATTCAGCTTATTCTCCACTGTAACCCCAGGTCCCTTTCAGCAGAGCTGCTGCTCAGCCACTGCCTCCCCAGCCTATACCGGTACACCCCATGTCCACAGTGTATTAAGTTTTCCTGCCTGTGACAAAACGCAGCATCTACACTGACACCTTGATGTTACCATGCTCTTGGAACTGCATAGGTGCATACCCTACGTTGCTGATCCCCGCCCCCCCGCCCCGAGCCAGGCTCCCTATGGTACGTGTTCATCTTAAAGATCATTTGAGACCCAGGTGCTAGTCCCTGTGTGATGGGACTCACAACAAGGACTTGAATCTCACCATTGCAAAACCCAAATGTGTGCCCTGGCCACCAAGTCACTGGGTAGGCCTTGGGTGGGAGGGAAGGGTTCTTCGCTGTCTCACGAGAACACTCACTTTCAAACAATCATCCAGCGTGCATTGGAGCTGGCACTTTCCCCGAATCCCTCAAAGCTATTGTTGGAGCTGCCAGGGCTTGAAGGCGCTTAGCTCTGTGTCAGGGAGTCTGACAACCCCAGTGACCCCAGCCCCAGATGGGGCAAGGCAGGGCCACCCAGGAGCTTTGGATCCTGGAAGGCCGGGCTCTTGAGCAGCCTGGAAAACCCCAAACTGATTTCACGCATAACAGCATCCAGCACAACATGGAACCAGCTTGCCATGATCTGAAGCTTTTGCGCAGAAGCAGCTTATTCTAAAAATGAAAGCAATGCATGGAAGCAAGGATTAACTATGGCTATGCCCTCTCCCATAAGTGTCAGATGTCTTGACTTGGGTAGGAGGTGGATAATAGATAAGCCTAGAGGGGCTGAGCAACATGGGGTCTGAGAGTGGAAGTGACTGCTCTTGAAAAACGCCCCACGGTGTAAACCTCAGGGAGTCAGGAGAGGAACGGAAGCTGAAGTAGCACATTGGCATGAGCCGATGCAGGCATTGATAATGGGCCTGAAAATAGATGGAAACTTCTAAGCCTCACAGGAATGAGGTATTGGACTAGCCTCTGGAAAGGAGGAGCAGCAAGAGACTCAGCAGGTTCAAAGATGGAGCTTGAGACATTTGCTAAAGGGGTTCGGTGCTTCTGTCTCCACGGGAATGGGACTCGCACTACTTTTCTTGCTAGCGAGTTTTCTTCTCTTCCCTTTAGAAAGCCCCTGCTGCTTCTGTCCAGCACGGGGACCTCCTCTCTGAGCTTTGTACATCCTTCAGCCCGTCTGCCTTCCAGTCCATTCCAGGCATTGTCATCTGCTGACTGGATGCCTGCCTTGCTGTGACTGTCTTCTCCAGCCCGCCCCTTTGAACCTATAAAGAAACCAGAAGGTAAAAAACAAAGGAGAAGCGGGCAGGGCACCACTGGTGGGTTACTGTTGACTGCATGAGGGAAGCTCTTGAAGGATGTTTCTTCCAGTACTTTATTGAAGGCATAAAGGTATTTACAAACCATAACAGGGTCCATCCAGGGCCTTATTGGCTTTGGTTTGGGGGAAGAACCCCACAATCACACGACACAACAAATACAGCCAGCTGCCGCTTCAAATCCAGGACAAGATGGGGAAACATGCTGAAACGGGGGGTACTGCTTGGCCTCTAAGTGTCTCGGCACAGTGTATGCCATTCCTGGCAGGATGCTTTGCTGACAGCCACGGGGACTGCAGGAGTTTGGGGTATGCCAGGCTGTGGATATGCTAAGCTATAATGAAGCTAAGACACTGCAAAGGACCTTGGGAGTAACAGGCTTCACTGACGGCTGGATGACCTGATAAAAGATGCAGTGAGCGAAAAGCCTAATTCAAAGTAAGCAACAAAAGTTGGGCAAGTTGGGGAGTTAGGCAAAATGGCATGTTACAGATGCAGTTGGGCTAGAAGCCGTCCACTCATGTCTGCAAGACCCTGCAACAGTTGGGTCTTTCCTAGGAGCTCAGTCAAGAAGTGGGATGAGCCCCCTGGATGGGGCAAGTGACACCCAAAAAACCCTTTCACACTGAACAACTCTCCAGACACTTTGGAGCTCAGGTGGCCTGACATCCCTGTACCCAGTTACGTGAGAGGGGTTGTTCCCAGACGCATCTGCTTCCAGAGGCAGCAACATGATCCTCTCACAGGAGCAGCCTCCAACTGCTCCCTGGGCCACATCTTTTCTATCCATGGAGACTCAAGCAAAGTCTGGGCCTCACTCTGCTCTCGAGGGTCCTGGATATGGCCCGGTGGGAGGGAGCTCTTTCCAGTGTGTCTCCCTTGACTTACACTGGAGTGAATGTGGAGTGAAGGGAGAGGGCAATCAGGCCTGGTACATGGGAGGTGCAGAACACAGGGCAAAGCGGGGCATCATCGTTGTGGTGGTCCCAGTCCTTCCCAGGTCCACGAGGGAGGCCGGTCATGAGCTGTAACAGACACAAGAGAGATGAGGAGTGACTGGAGGGAATGGCCCAGCTGTAATACATCCCTGTTGGACCCAAACCATGGCTTAGGAAGTGTGGCCCAGGAGTGCAGTGGGTGGGGCTATTGCCGCATGTAGCCCTGCAGGAGAGGTGGCGGCCTCAAGAAAGCTGCCATATTCCTCAATGACGGGCCAGGAATAGGGCTGGGAGTGGATGAAGCACCGGCCCCACCTCCCACCATGCACCTGGCAGGATAGCCGTGCTCAATCCCCACTGGGTGTATGGTCCACTGGGCAGAGCCCCAGTAGGGATCACTCCATTTTTACCCCCGGACCAGTGGGAGGTCCAGGGAGCAGGGACAGTGTCACTGGTGCAGCCAGTTTCCCTCCAGGCAGGATCCAGGGGAAGCACAACACCTTGCTGCCCTGCAGTGTGTGATCCCGGTGTTGCCATGATTGAGCCCCTGGGAGTGCAGAACAGGCCAGTGCAGTGTGTGGGCCCACGGGGTGGATGCCGGAGGCTCTCACCGTGTCTGTGGCGTCTAGTCGTTGGAGCTGCCCCTGTAGCGCACGCTCACCCACACCACAGCGCAGACCATGCACAGAAAGACAGGCAGCTTCAGGCCGACCAGGAGCAGGAGGTGGATGTTGCTGGCCTGGGAGCTGTGCAGTTGGGTGACAGTGGGGAGAGGTGAACTCTCTAGATTTGAATACACTCCTCCCACTGACCTACCTGTTCCCCAGCTGCTCTCAGGCTGAAGGTGGGAAGGATGTTTCAGCATGAAGAAAAGGAAGCCCCAGGGTTTCAGCACCTGCCCCTGACACAGACCCCCACAACCTCCTCAGGGATTCATTCATGCAGTCACAGAGCCAGCAGCAGCTTGGTTCCCAGTCTGCCCTTTCCAGTCAGTGCTGTCCTACCCACAGTCTGCCTCCAAGGAGCTGCTGATCAAAGAAGCCCCGTGGGACATTCTCAGCAATGGGGTGCAATGGGGCTAGATGTCCTCAACCTGGGGTGAGGGTACAGGCACTCACCTTTGGGGCGTGCTGTGCACAGTTGTGAACTCAGGAGAAGTCAGGATCTCTATGGTTGATGACACTGGGGTGGGAAGCACTGCAAAGGAGACCAGAGCTTCATTGGGTGCATGTTGCACCTGATGGTGGGGATGTGCTGCCAGCACTGTTAGGTGACAGCACAACTCAATGTCCTTATGTGACACAGCCCAGCACACCTGTGGTATAAGCTCACCATCCAGCTCCTCCATTGAAACGGCAGGTTGAAAATGTTTGGATCCTCCAAAGCACACATTCCTTCATTTTAAGGGCTGCCAAAAGGTCCCAACTGTACTTTTACCTCACAGTGAATGCAAATGCCAAACCCTTAATAGTTTAGAGAGCCACACGGAGCCAAAGGCAACTCTTTGGGCCCTGGGAATCAGGGAACACAAACCCAAGCACCACTTCACCGAGGGAGAGGAGGGAAACCCCCTTGTGTCCCAGGGCCTGGCAGCCAGAGCTCTGTGATCAGGAACCAGCCCCACCCTTCGCTCCCACACCTGTGTCCGGGGGGTCCCCCTGAGTCCAGCCACACTCTCCGGCCTCTGGTTTTTCACAGGCATCTGGGTTTCACTCCTGGGAATGACCCAGCCTTAGGCTCACATGTGGGGACTCTCTGATCTTGGGTGTGATCTGCCTGAACCCAGATCTTCCAGAAGGGCCAGAGCTGTTGGGGTGTAAGGTCCTGGGGGTGCAGCACAGCAAGGTGCGCCGCACATAGAGCGCACAGTTTCTACTGGGTCATCAGCTTATGCTGCTCCCTACTCCTTCCCCTCCTCCGACTCCTCCTCATGGGGCAATGTTCCCTCTGACACAGCCCTCACTCCCCCCCTGCTCTCTTTCAGTGGGATCAGGCCCTGGTAGCGCTGCTGCCCAGACCAGGGTGGCTTCGAGGGGGAAGGAGGATCCAGCTGCCATCCTGGGCTGGTCCCGCGGGGCTCTGCTGGGTCTGTCCAGGAGGTGGGTCAGACAGCGGAGCAGGGTTGTGGGGAGCCTCTGTAATGGGAGCACTGGGCACAGGGCACTGCGGGCAGAGCAGGGGGCATGATGGGGGTGATGTGGCTGATGGTCTTCAGGGTTGAATCTCCCTTTGCATTACTGGGGACCTTCACATTGAGAGCCTGCCTGACCACAGCACCCTCCATCCCCTCTTTCCTCTGAGCAGGGAGGAAGGGAAGGCAGTTATCTGGGGACACGATCACCTCCACAGCATGCCTGGGATCAGGCAGTGCAGTCCTCAGCACCCTGCAGTGGTAGGTGCCAGCATCCGCCTTGGTCAGGTGCTCCATGGTAACCGTGAACCTGCGCAGGGTGTGGTTGTCCTGGATGGAGAAGCGGCCCTTTTGGACCTTGGCCTCCGACCCGTTGGTCTCCAGGATGTGCTCCCCATTAGAACAGCGGAAGGAAGATCCTTCTCTACACCAGAACTTCCCATACTCCTCATAGCCCTTGTCATACCCGCATGTCACGGACACCGACCCACCTTCAGGGCCCGTCACCGTCCAGGGGCCAGTCAGTGCCACGCTGTCTGCAGGAGACACGAACACAGAGAGACCCTGAGCCCTTTGCTCTGCAATGACGTTCCCAGGGAAGACAGGGGATGCCGTGGCCCGTGCATGGAGGGAAGGAGGAGAAGGGGCAACACAGGGCGTCACATTTTCTGAATCAGAAAACTTTCCCCGAGAGAAATTTTCCTGCAGAAAATCTCCAGTGTGAACATAACAGTTTGCTCTGACTGGGAACACTGGACCTGAACCCGTCAAGGCAGTGTCTGGATCTGACACCTCGAAACAAGCCAGTGCTTGTTACTATAACAGGGAGCCCTAGCCCTGTTACTGCAAAGCGGCATGGTCCTTTTATGGCCAGTCTTCAGTGCAAGGACATCTGGCAGAGCAGGGGTTCAGGGGAGCCCTGCAGGTGGGTCAGCGACCGGGGCTGATGGGCCGAGCCGATGGGAGCAACCAGCCCAGGCGCAGGCAGAGAGCGGGCTCCTGATTGCCCAGGAGACCAATAGAAAACACCTCTGCAGGCCGGGGCACAGGACAGCATGACCTGGAGAGGTACTTATACCTCACAGTAAATGCAAATGCCAAACCCTTAATAGTTTAGAGAGCCACACGGAGCCAAAGGCAACTCTTTGGGCCCTGGGAATCAGGGAACACAAACCCAAGCACCACTTCACCGAGGGAGAGGAGGGAAACCCCCTTGTGTCCCAGGGCCTGGCAGCCAGAGCTCTGTGATCAGGAACCAGCCCCACCCTTCGCTCCCACACCTGTGTCCGGGGGGTCCCCCTGAGTCCAGCCACACTCTCCGGCCTCTGGTTTTTCACAGGCATCTGGGTTTCACTCCTGGGAATGACCCAGCCTTAGGCTCACATGTGGGGACTCTCTGATCTTGGGTGTGATCTGCCTGAACCCAGATCTTCCAGAAGGGCCAGAGCTGTTGGGGTGTAAGGTCCTGGGGGTGCAGCACAGCAAGGTGCGCCGCACATAGAGCGCACAGTTTCTACTGGGTCATCAGCTTATGCTGCTCCCTACTCCTTCCCCTCCTCCGACTCCTCCTCATGGGGCAATGTTCCCTCTGACACAGCCCTCACTCCCCCCCTGCTCTCTTTCAGTGGGATCAGGCCCTGGTAGCGCTGCTGCCCAGACCAGGGTGGCTTCGAGGGGGAAGGAGGATCCAGCTGCCATCCTGGGCTGGTCCCGCGGGGCTCTGCTGGGTCTGTCCAGGAGGTGGGTCAGACAGCGGAGCAGGGTTGTGGGGAGCCTCTGTAATGGGAGCACTGGGCACAGGGCACTGCGGGCAGAGCAGGGGGCATGATGGGGGTGATGTGGCTGCAGCACCCGTGTGTTAGAAGCGCCCCATCCAGCTCCTCCATTGAAACGGCAGGTTGAAAATGTTTGGATCCTCCAAAGCACACATTCCTTCATTTTAAGGGCTGCCAAAAGGTCCCAACTGTACTTTTACCTCACAGTGAATGCAAATGCCAAACCCTTAATAGTTTAGAGAGCCACACAGAGCCAAAGGCAACCCTTTGGGCCCTGGGAATCAGGGAACGCAAACCCAAGCACCACTTCACCGAGGGAGAGGAGGGAAACCCCCTTGTGTCCCAGGGCCTGGCAGCCAGAGCTCTGTGATCAGGAACCAGCCCCACCCTTCGCTCCCACACCTGTGTCCGGGGGGTCCCCCTGAGTCCAGCCACACTCTCCGGCCTCTGGTTTTTCACAGGCATCTGGGTTTCACTCCTGGGAATGACCCAGCCTTAGGCTCACATGTGGGGACTCTCTGATCTTGGGTGTGATCTGCCTGAACCCAGATCTTCCAGAAGGGCCAGAGCTGTTGGGGTGTAAGGTCCTGGGGGTGCAGCACAGCAAGGTGCGCCGCACATAGAGCGCACAGTTTCTACTGGGTCATCAGCTTATGCTGCTCCCTACTCCTTCCCCTCCTCCGACTCCTCCTCATGGGGCAATGTTCCCTCTGACACAGCCCTCACTCCCCCCCTGCTCTCTTTCAGTGGGATCAGGCCCTGGTAGCGCTGCTGCCCAGACCAGGGTGGCTTCGAGGGGGAAGGAGGATCCAGCTGCCATCCTGGGCTGGTCCCGCGGGGCTCTGCTGGGTCTGTCCAGGAGGTGGGTCAGACAGCGGAGCAGGGTTGTGGGGAGCCTCTGTAATGGGAGCACTGGGCACAGGGCACTGCGGGCAGAGCAGGGGGCATGATGGGGGGGATGTGGCTGATGGTCTTCAGGGTTGAATCTCCCCTTGCATGACTGGGGACCTTCACATCGAGAGCCTGCCTGACCACAGCACCCTCCACCTCCTCTTTCCTCTGAGCAGGGAGGAAGGGAGGGCAGTTACCTGGGGACACGATCACCTCCACAGCGTGCCTGGGATCAAGCAGTCGAAGCCTCAGCACCCCACAGTGGTAGGTGCCAGCATCTGCCTTGGTCAGGTGCTCCATGCTAACCGTGAACACATGCAGGCTGTGGTTGTCCTGGATGGAGAAGCGGCCCTCTCGCACCATGGTCTCTGACCCGTTGGTCTCAAGGATGAACTCCCAGTTGAAACAGCGGAAATAAGATCTTTCTCTACACCAGAACTTCCCATACTTCTCATAGCCCTTTTCGTACTCGCATGTCACAGACACCGACCCACCTTCAGGGCCCATCACTGTCCGGGGGCCTGTCACTGCCACGCTGTCTGCAGGAGACACTGACACGGAGAGACCCTGAGCCCTTTGCCCTGCAATGACGTTCCCAGGGAAGACCGGGGATGCCGTGGCCCGTGCATGGAGGGAAGGAGGAGAAGGGGCAACACAGGGCGTCACATTTTCTGAATCAGAAAACTTTCCCCGAGAGAAATTTTCCTGCAGAAAATCTCCAGTGTGAACATAACAGTTTGCTCTGACTGGGAACACTGGACCTGAACCCGTCAAGGCAGTGTCTGGATCTGACACCTCGAAACAAGCCAGTGCTTGTTACTATAACAGGGAGCCCTAGCCCTGTTACTGCAAAGCGGCATGGTCCTTTTATGGCCAGTCTTCAGTGCAAGGACATCTGGCAGAGCAGGGGTTCAGGGGAGCCCTGCAGGCGGGTCAGCGACCGGGGTGATGGGTCGAGCCGATGGGAGCAACCAGCCCAGGCGCAGGCAGAGAGCGGGCTCCTGATTGCCCAGGAGACCAATAGAAAACACCTCTGCAGGCCGGGGCACAGGACAGCATGACCTGGAGAGGTACTTATACCTCACAGTAAATGCAAATGCCAAACCCTTAATAGTTTAGAGAGCCACACAGAGCCAAAGGCAACCCTTTGGGCCCTGGGAATCAGGGAACGCAAACCCAAGCACCACTTCACCGAGGGAGAGGAGGGAAACCCCGCTGTGTCCCAGGGCCTGGCAGCCAGAGCTCTGTGATCAGGAACCAGCCCCACCATTTGCTCCCACACCTGTGTCCGGGGGGTCCCCCTGAGTCCAGCCACACTCTCCGGCCTCTGGTTTTTCACAGGCATCTGGGTTTCACTCCTGGGAATGACCCAGCCTTAGGCTCACATGTGGGGACTCTCTGATCTTGGGTGTGATCTGCCTGAACCCAGATCTTCCAGAAGGGCCAGAGCTGTTGGGGTGTAAGGTCCTGGGGGTGCAGCACAGCAAGGTGCGCCGCACATAGAGCGCACAGTTTCTACTGGGTCATCAGCTTATGCTGCTCCCTACTCCTTCCCCTCCTCCGACTCCTCCTCATGGGGCAATGTTCCCTCTGACACAGCCCTCACTCCCCCCCTGCTCTCTTTCAGTGGGATCAGGCCCTGGTAGCGCTGCTGCCCAGACCAGGGTGGCTTCGAGGGGGAAGGAGGATCCAGCTGCCATCCTGGGCTGGTCCCGCGGGGCTCTGCTGGGTCTGTCCAGGAGGTGGGTCAGACAGCGGAGCAGGGTTGTGGGGAGCCTCTGTAATGGGAGCACTGGGCACAGGGCACTGCGGGCAGAGCAGGGGGCATGATGGGGGTGATGTGGCTGATGGTCTTCAGGGTTGAATCTCCCTTTGCATTACTGGGGACCTTCACATTGAGAGCCTGCCTGACCACAGCACCCTCCATCCCCTCTTTCCTCTGAGCAGGGAGGAAGGGAAGGCAGTTATCTGGGGACACGATCACCTCCACAGCATGCCTGGGATCAGGCAGTGCAGTCCTCAGCACCCTGCAGTGGTAGGTGCCAGCATCCGCCTTGGTCAGGTGCTCCATGGTAACCGTGAACCTGCGCAGGGTGTGGTTGTCCTGGATGGAGAAGCGGCCCTTTTGGACCTTGGCCTCCGACCCGTTGGTCTCCAGGATGTGCTCCCCATTAGAACAGCGGAAGGAAGATCCTTCTCTACACCAGAACTTCCCATACTCCTCATAGCCCTTGTCATACCCGCATGTCACGGACACCGACCCACCTTCAGGGCCCGTCACCGTCCAGGGGCCAGTCAGTGCCACGCTGTCTGCAGGAGACACGAACACAGAGAGACCCTGAGCCCTTTGCTCTGCAATGACGTTCCCAGGGAAGACAGGGGATGCCGTGGCCCGTGCATGGAGGGAAGGAGGAGAAGGGGCAACACAGGGCGTCACATTTTCTGAATCAGAAAACTTTCCCCGAGAGAAATTTTCCTGCAGAAAATCTCCAGTGTGAACATAACAGTTTGCTCTGACTGGGAACACTGGACCTGAACCCGTCAAGGCAGTGTCTGGATCTGACACCTCGAAACAAGCCAGTGCTTGTTACTATAACAGGGAGCCCTAGCCCTGTTACTGCAAAGCGGCATGGTCCTTTTATGGCCAGTCTTCAGTGCAAGGACATCTGGCAGAGCAGGGGTTCAGGGGAGCCCTGCAGGCGGGTCAGCGACCGGGGTGATGGGTCGAGCCGATGGGAGCAACCAGCCCAGGCGCAGGCAGAGAGCGGGCTCCTGATTGCCCAGGAGACCAATAGAAAACACCTCTGCAGGCCGGGGCACAGGACAGCATGACCTGGAGAGAAGCAGGTGCGGGGAAGCAGGCGCGCTGCCTCGGGTCTTTGTTCTTTGTTATAGCCCAGGGCTTAGCGTTTAGGAAGTTGTTTTAACTGGAGTTTTGGAGGCCTCATTAGTGGCCAGAGGCACATAACCCCCTTGAGCTCTTCCAGGAGCAGGCTCAAGACTCCAGTGAGTATTGAGACATAGCGGAGCCCGGCAAAGGTGCAGAGAGACACGGGGCAGAGAGCCCAGCACCAGAGGGGCACAGAGACCCACGGGCCAGAGAGCCTGGTGCCAGAAGAGCGCAGCAGACAAGACCAGGGGCACAGCGATAGGAAAGCGGGGAGCGGAGCTAGCAGCTCAAAGCCTGGTCCAACACAGCCAGATTAAAGGGGCAGTGGCTGAACATGCTGAGGTCCCAGCAGAGGTGACAGTAGTCATGTAACACCTGCGAGGCATGGGGCAGGGTGAGGGTTGGTATAGAGCCCTGCCATTAGCTCTTAAGGCAGGAGTTTGTCACCTCCAGGTGTTCTTTGGAGTGAGGACCTGATCTGGGAAGCCCTGGGGCAGCCTCCCCTTTAAGAACAAAAAAGAAACATCAAGATGTGGCAGGCAAGTGAAGGGAAGACTGTTCCCAGCAGTGCATTGAAATACAGGGCACTCTGGGGCACATCCAGGGGTGCTCGACCACCTCGGGGATGTTGCCCTGTTACATTTACCTTTTAAAATGGCCTCTCATTTGCATTTCCATTTCATCTTGCTCATTTCTTGGAACTTCCCCCAAAATATCTTCCTGTTCTTCTTCCTGCCCTCAGCTTCCCTTCGCAGGCTTTTCTCTGCAACCATGAAGGCTAACGAACCTTAGTCTTTCTAAGACAGCGAGAGTGCAGCATAGTGACATGACTCCAGGTGCTGGGTCTTTAAGACACCCAACAATTATGCTAAGGCTCCTGATAAAATTCTGAGCCAACAAGACTGGATCTTCTCCTCCGCCAGCTGAACTGAACCGGGTAAGGCAGTGTCTGGATCTGGCATCTCGAAACAACCACTATTACTTTTGTTTTGTATTACAATGGCCTCTCATTAGTATTTCCATTTCATATTACATATTTTTGGGCTCTTCCCGAAAAATACCCTCCCATCTTTTTTCCTGCCCTCAGCTCCTCTTCTCAAGCTGTTCTTTGCACCCATGACGGCTATTGAGCCTTCATCTTTCTTTCTAAGAAAACTGAGCGTTCAATATAATTACATGACTCCAGGAGCTGCATCTTTAAGAAAACCAGCAAGTATCTTGAGGCTCAGGATGACATCCTGATCTGACAACAATGGATCTTCTGTTCAGCACTGAGATCCTTATTTTCCATGCATTTGGAGGCGCCAACTCCTGCAAACCTCCTGTCATACTCACCGGGGAAGAGAATCCAGAGCCAAAGAGGGAGCATCCACATGGTCCTGGTCCCTGTGCAGCTGAATCTGGTCTCTGCAGCTGCCCTGGGACCTGCTGCCTTTCAGGAGTGCTGAAAACGAGCCTGAGACCGCTTCTCTACTTTGCAGTTTCTACCTCTGTCAGCTACTGTCCTTCCGTGTGCAAATGCTTCTGTGCAACTATAGGAAGTGAAACAACATCGACTCTTGTGTTACGTATGCTATATGATGCTGTCTTAAAAAAAAATAGCAGGTTAGTACCCAGCCTTGAAAGCTTTTTTTTTTCTTTTCTAGACAGGCCAGCGGACCATTGTGGATCCACAGTTTTAGGGTCTCTCTCTTAAGTGTTGCAATTTGTGATGAAATCAAATTAACTGATTCCTCTTTCTTGGCTTTCTGATATCCCTGGATCTGGACAGACTCTCTGTCGATAATCTCTGGTGCCCAGATCCCCTCAGTGAAGCCCCCAATAACATTTGTAGCTTAGAGGTCATCAGAGAGTCAGATTCCGGTCTTTGGATGCGATGATTTTATACCAAGGAGGTGATCCTTTATGCTCTGGTGTGTGAAAGCTTCTCTCACTTCTGTCCCTACCACACACTTGGTCTAAAAACAGGTGTCACCAAAAACGCTTGCTCCCACTTTAATTCAGAGTCTCCCCCTGCTCCCCATGAGCCTTGGGAGTGCTAAGTGCTGAACAGTGGCCCTGCTGCATGCTGGCAAACAACCTGGCTTCGTGGACTCTAGACAGGACGAGCGAGGAGGGCCAAATGGAGATTGTGGATGAAATGGGTGAGGAGGACAAAATGGAGCTGTGTCTCCTGCTGGTGCTCTTGGATTTACTGAATAGCATAGAAGCACAGCTAATGATCGCAATGTGTGCTATAGTGATGCTTGTAAACTGTTGCGATGAGATGCCAATATGTAAACACACCTCACGAAAAAGACACTTAGATGTGCGGTGGCATGGGATAGCCGGGAGGCAGGCGCAGAACTGGGGGCTGACAGGGTTTTGTGGATCACCCTCAGGAGCAGCAACCACTGGGTCTGGGCCCACATGAGCAGCTCAGCCTGGTGGGAGTGAACCGTTCTGACCACGTGGAGCAATCAGCAGCGGCTCGAGATGTTGTGAATGACCAGGGAGATGTTTAATAACAACGTCCTGACGCTGGTCCTGAACAGGGCAAGGCAGGACACTGTCATGTGTTGGGCCATTGTGGCAGAGAAGAGGGTGGCCATGGCCATCATGAAACTGGCCGCCCCGCTAGCCTCTGTTACATCCCAAAACAGTTTGGGTTTGGCTTCCTGCACAGCTGGGCCGGCGACTCATGAGTTATGTTATTTGGTGCAGGATGTGGCAGCAAACAACTTAATTTGCCTCAATAATCCCCAGGAACTCATTGATGGCTTCAATGCCATGGGGTTCCCAAACTGCATGGGGGCTTTAGACAGCACACACATCCCTGTGCTATCCCCCTTGCTGGCGAGCCACATATTCACAAACAGGAAAGGATTTGCCTTGGTAATCCTGCAAGCTGTGGTTGACCCCCGGGGCCAGTTCACTTACATTTTTACAGGATGGGCCAGCAGCACACATGATGCACATGTGTTTAGAAACTCTGTGTTGCCCGGCTTGATGAAGAAAGAATACTATGCACCTAGAGTCCCTGACAGACTGATCCGTGGTGCTCCTGTCCCCCTGCTTATAATAGCCGATGCGACTTACACCCTCAAGCCTTGCCTCATGAAGTCTTATGCAGGGCACATTACCTGCAGAAGATGATTTTCAACTATCATCTCAGCCAATGCAGGATAGATGTTCAATGTGTCTATGGCCACGTGAAAGCACGGTAGAGGGCCCTGAACTCGTGTTAGAGCCAGAAAACATAACAACCTTCATAGTGGCAGCCTGCATGCTCCACAACATTTGTGAAACCAGGGAGGAAGTTGTCAGTGAGTCATGCATGGGCTGACGAAGTGCAGGAGGCAGTGGGAAAGCAGAGACATGGGCAGGCAGTGCATGGCAACCCACAGCGCCAGCCTGGAGATGCTGCTCGGGCGGACCTTGTGTGGGATTGCCTGGCCGCACAGATCATGGACACTGCTGACAACTAGCACTGACTGGTTCTTCTAATAAAAATAAAGTTCTCGTCATTTTGCAACAGGAAACACCTGTATCTTCAGTACATTGTCTATAGTGCAGGGGAGGAGGTTTCAGTGAGGACACAGTGAGGGCAAAGATCAGGTGTGATGGGTATAGGGGTTACTGGTTTGATGGTGGTGCCCCCTGCTATAATCGAGTAGCTAAGATAGCAGCAAGGTGGATGGGTAACTGGCTCCCCCTGCTGGAATTTCATGGGAATTGCACATCAGGCTTAATTCGTTAAAAAGGCTGTTACGTGCAAACAGTGATGAAACATTCTAAAATAAACCGTTTTAAATGTAATAAACTTATTTCATTTAATGAGGATTAAACTCCATTATGTGTACAAGTGCCTTGTGTGGATCAGTAGTGTGTCCTGGGAAGTTTAAAAACCCTGCAGATTCTCTGAAATGCCCTAATGTCATTGTCTTCTCATCTGGTGCAGCCTGCTGCTGTGTTCTCTCACCTGCCCCTTCTACAGTCTTAAGAAACCAGGATGCAGGAGGAGCAGGAAAGAGCAAGTAACCAGTGAGCTGGACACCACTGCATGATGGAGGTTCTCGGTGGATGTTGGTGTTTGGTCAGTGAAATATTCCAATAACTTAATTTAGAAAATTGTATTTATTCTAAAATTTACAAGACACAAGAGGCTACCATGCCGCCATCCAGCTACAACCAAACTAACACAACAAAATATAATCACAGCCACCACTTCATATCCAGGTAAAGAAGAAAACCTGAATGAGATGAGTCCATACACTTGTCTTAGGCAGCCTTCAAGGGTCTGCATTTTGTTTGTTGTTTCTGCCAGGATATTATGGCTTGCAATTTTTTAAAAAATTATTTGGAGATTTCTAATACATAACAGGGTCTCTCCAGGGCTCTGGCTGGCCTTGGCACAAAACAAAGAACACAACCACTCTAGCACAATGAATAAGAAATGCAGCACCCTTCTGAAAACCAGGAAGAGAAGGGAAAAAGAGTCTGACCTATAAGGCCTTAACAGAATATTATTTATTCTCCAGATATCCCTGCATGATGCTTATGGAGATGCTTTGCCAATTGACCTTGCAGGACCAAAAGGGGAGTTGAGGAAGCCTGCATTGCTAGAGCTGTCTCAGGTCTTATCCATAAAGACCCTGTCTTTAAGCAAAAAAATTGAGATTTGATTTATTATGATAACCTTAACCTTTGATACACACAAATCCCAATTTTTAGCACCCCTTCACTCCCTGAAGACCTAGGAAAAGACATCCTGGGCCTTACTCCTCACAAGGAGAGGATCCTGGATTTGTCCCAGGGTGAAAGGGCTGTTCCCAGGGGAGCTCCTTTGACTTTGCTCCAGAGTGACTTTAGTGTAAGGGAGCGGAGAATCAGGTCTAGTGCCTGGGAGACGCTGAACGCAGGGCAGGTGGAGGCATTGCTGATGTGATAGTTCAGGCCCTTCCCGGGCCTAGGGGTGAGGCAGGTGATGATCTGTAACACATCAGAGACCAGTGGTGACTGGGGCAGAATTGTTTGATGCTCGTCCCTTGGAGACAGCAGTTATCTTAATGGAGTCTGGCCTGAGATCCTGCATCAAGGACTACAGGGCAGTGAGAAAGTCCCCCCACCTACAACAGACAGTAATGTTTGGCCTAACTGTGACCTGGACAACATGGCAGGGTGTACAGGGTTGGAGGAGTTAGCACATGTAGGCATGAAGACAATGAAGCCACCTCAAGAGACAGGACTTCTTTCCCCTGGGTAGGTCAGGAGTGAGTGAGGCAATGGCTCCAACTCCCACCATGCACCTGGCAATGGATCCGTGCTCAACTCCATTGGGAGTAAACTCCACTGGGCACAAACCTACCAGGGATTACTCCAACACAATCTCTGGACCAGTGGGGGAACTGGGGAGCAGGGACAGTGTGACCTGAGCAGCTGGCTTCTTGCCTGAATGGATCCAGAGGACACACAACATATACTGCCCTTTAGCCTGTGATGACCACAACATTAACTTTTGCGATAAATGCCGGAGGCTCTTACCACGTCTGTGTGGCACCATGGCACAGGAGCTGTCCCTGTAGTGCACGCTCACCCACACCACGGCACAGACCATGCACAGGAAGATGGGCACCTTCAAGCCGACCAGGAGCAGGAAATGGATGCTGCTGGCCTGGGACCTGCAGGTGGAGGGCGGTGTAGAATGAGAAGTCAAGCCCTCTTGGTTGGACTAGATTGCTCTCTTCCTGAAGGTGGGATGGGTGTTTATGAAGGGAAGGTCTTTTAGTTTGTCTCCACTTGCAGCTGAGTCCCCACACATTCATATTCCCCCTTTGCAGACTCCCTCTTTCTAGGCTATACAAGGGTAGAGGTGCCAAAGAAACTTGTCATGGGACTCAATGGGTGCCTGTACATGTTGTTGACTTTGTGTAGATGAACGTATTCTTTGGTGGAGTTTTGTGTTTCACAATGTACCATGATGTTTCCTGTTACTATTTTGCATGGGTTTAACACTCCAAATTCGTTAATGTGCTATTACAAGTTAGTCACTCTAAAGGGCACCTCATAACAATTTTACCCTCCAGAGAGTCTACTACTAAATTACAGTAGGGGGCAGTTTTGGTATGTAATTTGTGTCATGCTTCGTACCTTTTATTCATAAAATAAATCAAGCAATAAACAGTCAATTTGGTGGGTTGTGCGGGACAGGTTTTGGTTGATTTTGGGGGACAGGGGTGGGTGAGGTGCGACTGGTTTTGCTTTTGGTTGCTGCACCAAATGTGCCCCCCTGCACAGCGGCCAGCATACGCCCCCACACCTGAGTACATGCTGCAGGAAGGCACCCTTCGATAGGGTGTCATACATAAAGGAAACGAGCTGCAGGAAGGAGAAGGGATGAGGGTTACAACAGCAGAATCACATGCTGGCTCTGAGCCTGGGTAGCTGCCAACAGGAATACAGGACCGGACTGAGCTGGATATGAGCATGGCTTTTAAGAACGCAGGTCGTCCCACCAAGCTTCAGGAAAGGACGAGGACTCCCTGTTACAGCCGGAAAGAGCTTTACTTCTTCCCGGCAGTGCCAAATCCCAGGGGCAGTTTGTGGTGTAGCAAACATGGTGGGAATGATGGAGACATAACAAAAGGACTAGTAGGCCTTAGGGGTTCAGATGAGAGAACAGGTGGAAAGAGAAAAAGAAATCAGTCTCCATCTGAGACACGACACATTGTAAGATCAAAGGCTCACAGAAAATGAGGGTTGGAAGGGACCTCAGGAGGTCACATCTAGTCCAACCTCTGCTCAAAGCAGGACCATCCCCAATTATATCATCCCAGCCAAGACTTTGTCTAGCCGAGTCTTAACTACCTCCAAGGATGGAAATTCAACTTCTCTGGGTAACCTGTTCCAGAGTTTTACTACCTTCTTAGCGAGAAAATTTGTCTTAATATCTAACCTAAACTTCCCTTGCTGCAACTTGAGCCCATTGCTCCTTGTTCTGTTATCTGCCACCACTGAGAACAGTCCAGCTCCATCCTCTTTCGAACCTTGCTTCAGGTAGTTGAAGGCTACTGTTAAATCCCATCAGTTTTCTCTTCCCTGGTCTAAATAAGCTCAGCCTCTCCTCATAAGTCATGTCTCTCAGCCCCTTCACTATTTTCATTGCCCTCCCCTGGACTCTCTCCAATTTGTCCACATCCCTTTAGTAGAGGGGGGCTCAGAGCTGATCACAGGACTCCAGAGGTGCCTCGCCAGTGCTGAACAGAGGGGAGGAATCACTTCCCTTGACCTGCTGGCAACGCTGCTACCAGTGCCGCCCACTAAGGTACAACACTGTTGTCTGAAGGAGGAGGAAGCTGAAGGAGGAGGGATCTCTTGCACTGTGTGAACTGCCATGAGACGGAAAACCACCGCGCCCACGATCATGACGGCTCTCACTCACCCTGCTGGGGTGGGGTGTTGGTTAGGGAAATTGGCTTCATCTTCCTTAGCAGCTGTCCGTGCCGAGGTCGGCTTTGTGGAGGCTGTAGGAACAGGGATTGACAGTGTGCATCCTGCTGAGTGTGAGGAAGGAAAAGCTTTTGCGGGGTAAAAAATCGAATCTTACATATCCCCAGCAGGGCTGTAGCTGGGAGTGGGAACATGGGTGGGTCCCGGCTATGATGGATGAACCCAAAAGGCTGATGTCACAGTGACTTGTGTTGCAGATGGATTAGACTAGTTAACACACCTGGCCTCACCCCAAAACCTCAGATAACTCTGTTACATACCTGCTACACATACTAAAAAGATGCCCCATGCTTGAGCACCTGTCTGCTGTCTGGTCAGTGAATATTATTTGTTCACTGTGGTATTGCCCCAGGCTCATATTCACTTGGGTGCTACTTGCTGAGCTGCAGCCCACGCTAGGCTTCCCGCAGACATGTGGCTTCCCTCCAGGCACAGCCATTTTCTCAGTGATACTAGATGTTCTCCTTTCTAAGACCAAGGTTCAAACCTAAGTACTGGAAACGATTCTGCCTACTGCTGCCAGGGTGTGTGGGACCATGAAGTCCCTGAAGTCTGTAGGGGGAAATTCCCCCACCATGGGCATGGGATAGCTAGTCTTAGGCTTCCCTCTGTGTCTGGCAGTGACATGTCAGGGGTGGGCAAGGATGGAAAGAAAAAGCTCTTCATTTTTGATTCTGGGAAAAGCTGCAGCTTACAGGAAGCCTGGGAGGAACTGAGTCTGTGACACATTACAGCAGTCCCATGTGCATCTGTCAGTCCAGAATGGATGCCTGGGAAGGTGTCCTCTTTGCTTCTCCTACCTAGGCTTTACCTTTTGAAGGCAAAGCACATAACCTCTGCCAGAGCCCTCCCTTCCATGGTGATGCTCTGCTTGGTCCCTACGGTACGTCCTGCCTTGTTTTCATTGTCTGAATCCCTGTGATAATATCCACCTCGATGACCAGATGATGGCAGGAGGCAGGGGAGCGGGGAGGGGGAGAGGAGGAGGGCAGGGATGGGGATTCAGCTGACAAAATTGCAAATAAAGAAAAGGGTTTGCAGGCTGTGACAGCCTTTCCCTCCTGCTTCCTGAGCTAGCCAATGGGGACTCTAAACCTGGCAGTTCAATGGAGCAAAGCAGTCCTGCTTGGGGAACAGCCACAGATCACCGATGCCCCTACAACAGGGCACTGCTAATCCGCTCTTTCTGTATTCATTTTGGGGGCACTGCCTAGTCTACCTGGGGTTAACACGGCAGTATCCAGGTTGCCCAGTCAGTCAGTGGGGCTGGTTCCAGGGTGAAGCTGGGCTTTAGCAACTGCAGTGTTTTAGGTCTGTGAGCTCATTCATTGTGGGCTTCCAGGGCATGGCCAACAAGTGCATATCACTCTGTATCTTAGTTGGTCTAAACATAGAAGATGCCAATTTTTAGCTGATTTTGGATTTAAACTTCATTGCTAAACAACAAGAAAGATTTCTATAGTATACCTCCCTGCCTCCTGCCATCTGATATCCCCAGCGAAGGAATCCTGCCTTATCTGCACACCAAAGAGCAACTCACAATCGATCTCTGCACACACACGCTTACCAAAACTGAAAAATCTTCCCTTTCTAAAGGCCTAAATTTCTACCCAGAAAAATATGCTAATAAAATACTTCAATAAGCCAACTCACAAAGACACTCTCGTGGGCCCAGAGGAAGAGACTTTTACCTTCAGCTTCCTCTGTGCAAAAATGAAGTTTATTTTCTAAGTATGGGGACTTTTTACCATCTTTAATTTTCCCTGAGCCTGAGGAAGGACGTGCGTGCCCGAAGCTTGCAGAAAAGTCTTTTTTTGTTGTCATTTCTTAGTTGATCAGGTATCATATCTGAACTACGAGTTCTAGAGGTTTTTGCATTTCTTTTTCATCTCAGACCAACATGGCTACCAAATACATCCCTATCACTCTGTAATGCATGCAGAAGGGATGGTAACCACAAAACATGAGGACTCTCCTGGTGCTACCAGGTCTACTTTGGGCACTTCCCTGGTCCTGTCAGCAGCAGGCTTGGCAGTGAGACCCAGCCCCACTCAAGCGCCTGCCCCAGGAAAGAGCCCTGTTCCCTGGGGGAGAGTCCCAGAAGCATCAACAACCACTGCCTCAGGAAAACAAGTGGTGTCACAGGCCATGAGCCCCCAAAACCAGGAGTGAGCAACCAGGAGCTCAGAGTGTGAAGATGAGCCGGCATGTTCCAGCTGGGGGAGATCATGGTGGAGGGATGGGGGGCAGCCCAGGGCTAAGGGCAGGAGCCCATCCCCACTGCTGTGAGATTGCACCTAGGAGACCACCTGGCCATGGGAACTTGCCCCTCAATGTATTCACCTGCAGCGCCGCACGCCCCTGATCCCTGTGAGGGGGATTCCTTGATGAGGCTGTGGTGTTGGGCAGGAGGGAGCTGGGTGTGGGTCAAGAAATGCCTTGTCATAGCACTGCCCTCCCCTGCCAGCATCCACATGCCTGCACCCCCTCCCCGTCTCTTGCCACCTGTTTGGTTATGTTGCACCGCAGGTGTAATAGGATCTGACTTTAGCAAGCGCAGGGCACGGACCCACCTGGGTGGTGCACCGCACTGCAAAGACCCTGGGGTTCCTGTGGACGGGAGCGGGGCAGGGACTTACCTGGAGACACCAACAGTTCCACAGCATGTGTGGGATCAAAATCAAGAGGCTTATTTATCCCGCACAGGTAGGTGCTGGTGTCCGCCATCGTCAGGGTCTCCATGGACACCGTGATGGTGCGCTGCGTGTGGTTGTCCCGGATGGAGAATCGGTCCTGCCACACCTCAGCCTCTGACCCTGTGGTCTCTATGATGTGGCTGCCCAAGCACAATACCATGTCGTCTCTGCACCAGAATTTTGGAAACTCTTCGTAGCCTTTCCCATAGTGGCACATCACAGACACCGAACCACCTTCAGGTCCCGTCACCGTCTCCGGGCCCATCACTGCGTTGGCATCTGTCTGTGTCACAACAGCTATTGTCGTGCAGCAGCCTGTGGAGGCAGAGACATGGAGAGTTATTTCCATGCCCCAGCGGTGAGGAGTAGTGTAGAGATTTGCTTTGGCAATCCCTCTGCATGTTTGACTGCAAGGACAGAGCTGGAAAATGCTGAGAAATTTGTCATCCTTATCCATTCACCATGGGGGCAGCAAATAGATAAAGCCCCCACCACCTCTAATCAGGGGCAAATTCCCATGAACAGTCTCTTGCTCAGAACACAGGCTAACTGGGCTCCTTGCTTTCCTCCCTCAGGCTGCTGGATGATGGGAGGGTGCTGCACCTTGGGAGAAGAAATCCACAGCATACATACAGGCTGGGGAGTTCCCCTCTTGAAAGCACAGAGGCGGAAAGGGATCTCGGAGTCATTATTGACTCCAAGATGAACATGAGCTGCCAATGCCAGACCGCAGCCAGCAAGGTCAGCCATACCTTGTCATGCATCCAAAGGTGCATCTCAAGCCGGTCCAGAGAAATGATACTCCCCCTCTATGCGACTGGTCAGGCAGCAGTTGGAGTATTGTGTCCAATACCGGGTGCCATTGAGAAGGGAAGATATGGCCAAGACAGCATTCAGCCCACCGTGGG
>NW_005841938.1:167791-173113 GCF_000455745.1 Alligator sinensis | reverse complement strand
CCCAGCATTCATTCCTGCCTGCGGCAGGGGGTCAGGCTAGATGATCTGTTCAGGTCCCTCCTGACCCTGGCTGCTATGAAACTATGAAACTATGGGGAGACTTGCCTAATGCAAGGCAGGAGACCCCAGCTAGTGGATTTTTTAATCTTTTATCTTTCGTCACTTCCACAGCATGTGTGGGATCAAAATCAAGCGGCATATTTATCCCGCACAGGTGGATGCCGCTGTCTGCTCTGGTCCGATTCTCCATGGTCGCCATGATGGTGTGCTGGGTGTGGTTGTCCTGGATGGAGAGTCGGTCTTGGCGCATTGTGGCCTCTGACCCTGTGGTCTGTAGGATGCACTCATTGAAGCATGATAATATCCTGTCTCTGCACCAGAATTTCGGATACTCTTCATAGCCTTTCCCATAGTGGCATGTCACAGACACCGACCTATGCTCAAGGCCTATCACCATCTCATGGCCCGTCACTGTGTTACGATCTATCAGTGTCATAATGTCTATCGCTGTGGAGGCACAGACATTTCCATGCCCCAGCAGTGAGGACTAGTGCAGGGATTGCTTTGGCCTCTGATGTGTTTGGCTGCAGGGACAGAGCTGAGAAATGCTGAGATATTTGTCATCCTTATCCAGTCCCTATGGGGGCAGCAAATAGATAAGAAGAAGAACCCCCCACACCTGTAATCAGGGGCAAATACCCCTGAATAGTCTCTTCCTCAGAATGTGCACCATCAAACTGAGCTTCTTGCTCCCCTCCCTTTGCTTACTGGCCTGATGCCACCATTGCTGGCTCAAAGTAGGAGACACCAGGCAATGAGTATTCTTTCATTTTCTAATTATGACGAGGATTTGTGGCTCATTAGTCTCTGTCATACCTGGGCATCACAGACCTCAATGTGCCTTCAGGGCCCATTGCTGTCCTGGGGCCCATCACCAGATCCTGTCAACACCCAGCCTGTGCAGGAGACAGGGAATCCCTGAGCCTTTCTCCCTGCAATGATGCTCCATCCCCGTGGGCAGGGCATATGAGGATTTTTAGGGCAGGGGATGCTGAAGCGTGTGCCCTGCTTGGGTATATGTGGTGGGGGCAGTGCTGGGACTCAATCTTTCCAACTAAAAAGTTTTCCTTGTGAGAACATTTTCTGGAGGAAAACTTCAGTGTTAAATACGGTTGTATCGTTTTGGAGCCGGAAAAGTGGGCTTGAAATGGAGCCGAGCAATGCACAGTCTGGATTGGACAACTAGAAACAAAATTTTAAATGTTAAATTTTTGAGGTTAAAATGACCTCTCACTTGTATTTCCATTTCATCTGGGTGATTTACGGGTTTCCCCTTCAAAATATCTTTTTGTTTCTTTTTTCTTCTTTCTGATAACTGGCTGGGGAAGCTGCCATCCAAACACAGTTTCAGCTTCTCTCTGCAAGAATGAAAGCTAAAAATCTTACTCTTTTCTTTGTTGGACTCAGCTAAGAGTCTGCCTTATCATATAACTTCAGGAGTGAAGTCACTAAGAAAACCAGCAAATATCCTGAGACTTGTGCTAAAATCCTGAGCTCACACCACTGAACCGTCTCCATGGGAAGATTCCTCAGCACAGAGGACACTGTTGGTTTAGACTTCACACCGAGATCCTTATTGCCCTGCGTAGTTTGGAAGCTCCAGCTGCCGAGTGACCTTGTGGATCCAGCTCTGAGTACAACACACAGCAGCGGGGGCGTCCAAGCTGCAGGGAGGATGCCAGAAGTACTTGCAGCCTGCCCCAGCCCAGTCACTTCAAGGCATTTCCAGGTATTCCCAAACAGCCCATGTCACACTCACCTGGGAAGAGAACCCAGAGCCAAAGGAGCACCTGCATGGTCCTGGTCCCTCTGTTGACAAATCTGGTCTCTCTGCAACAGCCCTGGCACCCACTTTCTACTAGAAGAAGTGAAAATGGAGCCATGAGAGTCACCAATCACTGCCTTAGTTGCGGTTCCTATGTCCCAGCTATTGTCCTTCTGTGTGAGATGTTTGGGTGCCACTACAGCAAAAACTGCTGCAATATCTGTTATTTTGGCAATGCTCGCTATTGGGAGCTTTTCTTGAAAGCTAGGCAGTGACCCAGCCTGGAAGGGAGTTGATCCCACAGACCAGTGCCACGTAGTATCATATAAAACTAGGGTTGGAAGGGACCTGAGAAGGTTATCTAGTCCCTCCCCTTCCCCCCACCCGCTGGTGACCAAAGCATGGCCATCCCCAACTAGATCATCCTGGCTTTGTCGAGCCGGGTCTTAAAAACCTCCAGGGATGGAGATTGCACCACCTCTCTGGGTAACCTGTTGCAGTTCTTCACCGACCTCCTAGCCAGAGAGTTTTTCCTAATATCCAATTTACATTTCCCTTGCTGCTATTTGAGACCGTCGTCCCTTGTTCTGTCATTTGCCACCGCTGAGAACAGTCCAGTTCCATCCTCTTTGGAACCAGCCTTCAGGTAGTTGAAGGCTCCTATTAAATCCCCTCTGTCTTCCCTTCTGCAGGCTAAATAAGCCCAGTTCCTTCAGCCCCTCTTCATCAGTCATGTGCTCCAGTCCCCTAATCATTTTTGTTGCCCTCTGTTGGACTCAAAAATTTCTCCACATCCTTTCTGTAGTGGCGACCCAGAACTGGACACAGTACTCCAGATGTGGCGTCACCAGTGCTGAATAGAGGGGAAGAATCACTTCCCTAGACCTGCTGGCAATGCTCCTACCAATGCAGGCCAGTATGCTGTCAGGCAACACTGTTGGCTCATATTCAGCCTTTTGTCTACTGTAGTCCCCAGGTCCTTTTCTGCAGAGCTGTTGCTTAGCCAGTCAGCCCCCAGCCTGTACCAGCACATCACAGATGCCACAGCCAATTATTAAATGTCTTGCTTGTGACAAAAGGCTACATCTCCACTGACGCCTTGATATTACCATGCTCTTGGAACTGGATAGGTGCATACTCTATATTACTAACCCCCAATGACCAACCCCCAGCCCCAGCCCCAGCCAGGCCCCTTATAGCATGTGCTTAGCTTAAAGATCATCTGAGACCCAGGTTCTAGTCCCTGTGCGATGTGACTCACCGCAAGGACTCAAATCTCAGCATCCCACAACCCAGGAGAGTGCCCTGGCCACCAAGTCACTGGGTAGGCTTTGGATGGGAGGGAAGGGTTCTTCACTGTCTCACAGGAACACTTACTTTCTAAAAAACATTCAACATGTGTTGGAGTAGGCACTTAACCCCACGTCCCCCAGGGCTGCTGTTGGAGTTCCCAGGACTTGAAGGCTCCTAGCTCTGTGTTAGGGAGTGACAACATCAGTGACCCCAGCCCCAGATGGTGTGCAAGGCAGGGCCACCCCAGAGCTTTGGATCCTGGAAGGCCAGACCCTTGAGCAGCCTGGAAAAACCCAAACCAATTCCTTGCATAACAGCATCCAGCAGAACATGGCACCAACTCGCTGTGATCTGAAGCCTGAGCTCGGAAGAAGGTTATTCTTCAAATAGGAGTAAAGCATGGAAGCAAGGATTAGCTGTGACCATGTCCTCTGTCATATATTTCAGATACCTTGACTTGG
Organism: Alligator sinensis; assembly: GCF_000455745.1. Taxonomy (NCBI): domain Eukaryota; kingdom Metazoa; phylum Chordata; order Crocodylia; family Alligatoridae; genus Alligator; species Alligator sinensis. The sequence continues at coordinate 169,534 of NW_005841938.1, read as the reverse complement.
GTAGGCAGTGGATAATGGATAAGCCTAGAGGGGCTGAGCAACATGGGGTTCATAGGTTCATAGATGTAGGGTTGGAAGGGACTTGAGCAGATCATCAAGTCCGACCCCCTGCCATGGGCAGGAATGAATACTGGGCTCATATGACCCCTGGTAAATTTAAGCTCATATGACCCCACCTAGGTAATTATCAAGCCTCCTTTTAAAGACCCCTAAGGTAGGAGCCAGCATCACTTCCCTTGGAAGCTGGTTCCAGATCCTAGGCGCCCTGACTGTGAAGTAGTGCTTCCTGATGTCTAGCCTGTTCCTACTCTCAATCAACTCGTGGCCATTATTCCTTGTTACTCCAGGAGGTGCTCAGGGGAACCCATTCCCCTGTGGTCCCAGGTAAGTTTATGGTAGATCCCCTCTCAGCCTTCTCTTGTGAAGGCTGAACAGTTTCAGGCCCCGTAGCCTCTCTTGTAGGGTCTGCCCTGCTGTCCCCTGACCATGCGGGTGGCCCTCCTCTGGACCCTCTCAATGCTGTCCACATCCCTCCTGAAGTGCGGTGCCCAGAACTGGACACAGTACTCCAACTGCAGCCTGACCAGTGTCACATAGAGGGGGAGGATCATCTCCTTGGACCTTCTCCTGATGCATCTGTGGATACATGACAAGGTGCAGTTGGCCTTCCTGACCGCGTCCTCACACTGTCAGTCCATGTTCATTTTAGAATCGGTGACTCCAAGATCTTTTTCTGCCACCATGCTTTTGAGAAGGGAATTCCCAGCCTGTAGGTCTGCTGCTGGTTCTTTCTGCACAAGTGCAGTACCCTACACTTGTCAGTATTGAATCCCAGCCTATTCTCATTCACCCACCCCTGTAACCTGTCCAGGTCCAGTTGTATCCTGTCCCTCCCTTCTAGCATGCTCACTTCACCCCAAATCTTGGTGTAGTCAGTGAATTTGAACAAGGTGCTTTTCACCCCCTCATCCAAGTTGCTGATAAAGAAACTGAACAGTGCGGGCCCGAGGACCGAGCCCTGGGGGACTCCACTGTCCACATCTCTCCAGGTCGAATATGACCCGTCCACCACCACTCTCTGGGTGCTGCAGCCTAGCCAATTTGCAACCCATCTGACTGTGTAGGCATCAGTGCCACAGTCACTTAGGTTTTTAATGAGAATGGGGTAGGAGACAGTGTCGAAGGCCTTCCTGAAGTCCAGAAGGACTACATCCACCACGACATCTGCATCCAAGGATATTGTGACCTGATTGTAGAAGGCAATCAGGTTGTTTTGACAGGACCTGCACCTAATGAACCCATGCTGGTTGCCCTTGAGCATCATCTCCCCTGCTGGTCCCTCACAGATGTGATCCTGGATAATTTTCTCAAAGAGCTTCCCTAGGACCGAGGTAAGACTAACGGGCCTATAGTTGCCTGGGTCCTCCCTCCCCCCTTTTTTGAAAATGGGGACCACATTGGCCTTCTTCCAGCCTTCTGGCACCTGGCCAGAGCACCATGAGTGCTCGTAAAGCTATGCCAGGGGCCTCGCAGTGACCCCTGCCAATTCCCTCAGCACCCTGGGGTAGAGATCATCTGGACCTGCTGATTTGAACATGTCCAGTCCCTCCAGAAGTTCCTTAACTCAGTCCTCCCTGACCCTGGGTCTGGAGGAGTCACTCCCAAATCCATCCTGAATCCTGATGGTGGAGATGTCCCGGTCCCTGCTCAGAAAAATGGAGGCAAAGAATTTGTTAAAAAGGT
>NW_005841938.1:140960-167582 GCF_000455745.1 Alligator sinensis | reverse complement strand
CGGGATGTCCGCCTCCTTTCTGGCTTTCAGGCATGCCTGAGTGCCTTTGGCAAGCCAAGGGGGCTTTTGAGCACCCTTGCCCGCTTTGACTCGTGTTGAGACTGTCACCCCTTGGGCTCAGAGGATCGTCTCCTTAAGGAATGGCCACTCATCTTGGACACCCAGTTCCCCTACTCTCCGGGACCGTAATGTCTCTCCTACCAATCTCCTCAACTTGCTGAAGTCAGCCCTCCTGAAGTCAAGGTCTACTGCCTTGCTGCAGGCCCTTGACACCCTGCGCTGGATGGTGAATTCCAGAAGGCGATGATTGCTATCACCCAGCTGGTCGAGGACCTGGAATCCCCTCACCAGGTCGTCGCCTGTTGCCAGGACAAAGTCCAGCAAGTCATTCCCTCTGGTAGGACTGTGCACCTCCTGGGTTAGGTGGAGGTCTTGTATCTCAGCAAGGAACCTACATGAGCGGTCAGACCTGGCTGACTGCTCCTCCCAGCATATGTCCGGGTAGTTTAGGTCACCCATGATGACCACGTCCCTTGACTTAACTGCCTCCGCGAGCTGACCTGAGAATTCCCAGTCCAGCTCTTCCCCCTGGTTGGGTGGTCTGTGGTAGACCCCCACCGTTAAGTCCCTTTCCCCACAACCCCCTTGTATTCTGACTCGGAGCACTTCAGTCTGCCCCTCCTCTGACCCCCTGCATGCAGACAGGACTCCCTATGAGAGCCTCATAGTTAGCTTCCCACTCTCCAGCTTCTAGTGGGAGGATCTCGGCTACACGCCAACTTTATGGAAATGGGAGATTCCTCCCTAGCTTGCTCCTGTGGCCATACAGCTGAGAACAAGCGAAACTTGGGGACATCCAAACCCCAAGCCTCCAGGCTTGGGCCTGCACATAGGATGCCCACCAAGGGATTTGGTGTTTGCTGGTAGCAGGGCCACATTTGGTTTTTGAATGACTCACAGATTTGGAATTGATTTGGCTGATTTGACTTGGAACATGGAAAATTAAATATATATATCTATATATCTATATGTATATGAATTTGGTCATTTTTTCTGTGTCACACCAGAGCTCCCAGAGGCTGACCGTCTCTGAGAGCATCCTGTCGCAAGCAGCCTGAACACGAAGAGCAACAGCAGGCAGAAGGCTGGTTGGGAGCCCTCCCAAACCTCCGAGCACCTCAGAACAACAGAGTCCAAGTTGGGATTCAAGACTCTGTGCAGCTGTGTCAGGTCTTACTGACAAACCATCCATCTGTACGGAGAAAAAGAGATCTAATTTTGTGACAACTCTAGTCCCTGGTCCTGGCATTGACGCCCAGCTCCCAGCCAAGGAAAAGAGATGGCTTTTTATTGTCATGTTCTCTGTGCAGAAGGCATTGAGGTCCTCCCAGACACATCCGCTTCCAGAGGCCAGGAACATGCTCCTCTCATAGGAACAGCCTCCAACTGCTCCCTGGGCGACATGTTTTCTATCCATGGAGAACATGGAGAGTCTGGGCCTCACTCTGCTCTCAAGGGCGCTGGATTTGGCTCAGTGGGAAAGGGCTCTTCCCAGGGTGACTCCAGTAATTTCACTCCAGATTCACTCCAGTGTAAGGGAGAGGGCAATCAGGCCTGGTACATGCGAGGTGCAGAACACAGGACAGATGGAGGTGTCATCGTTGTGGTGGTCCCAGTCCTTCCTGGATCTACAAGGGAGGCAGGTCATGAGCCGTAGCAGACCAGAGAGAGACAAGGAGTGACTGGAGGGAATGGCCCCAGCTTTAATACACACCAGAGTTTGACCCAAATTGTGGCTTAGGAAATGTGGCCCAGGAGTGTGCAGGGTAGAGGTTTTGTCACATGTAGCCCTGCAGCAGAGGTGGCGGCCTCAAGAAAGTTGCCATATTTCTCAGTGACAGGCCAGAAACAGGGTTGGGAGCAGGTGAAGATCCAGCTCCAGCTCCCACTGTGCACCTGGCAGGATAGCCGTACTCAATCCGCACTGGGTGCATGCTCCACTGGGCAGACCCCCAGTAGGGATCACTCCACAGTTACCCCTGGACCACTGTGTGGCCCAGGGAGAAGGGACAGTGTCACCTGGGCAGCCACTTTCCCTCCTGGGAGGGTCCAGGGGAAGCACAACACCTTGCTGCCCTGCAGTGTGTGATCCCGGTGTTGCCATGATTGAGCCCCTGGGAGTGCAGAACAGGCCAGTGCAGTGTGTGGGCCCACGGGGTGGATGCCGGAGGCTCTCACCGTGTCTGTGGCGTCTAGTCGTTGGAGCTGCCCCTGTAGCGCACACTCACCCACACCACAGTGCAGACCATGCACAGGAACACGGGCACCTTCAGGCCGACCAGGAGCACGAAGTGGATGTGGCTGTCCTGGGAGCTGTGCAGTTGGGTGACAGTGGGGATAGGTGAACTCTCTAGATTTGACCACATTTCTTCCATTGACCTGTTCCCCGGCTGCTCTCAGGCTGAAGGTGGGAAGGATGCTTCACCACGAAGGAAAGCAAGCACCAGGGCTTCATCACCTGCCCCTGACACAGACCCTCCACAGCCTCCTCAGGGATTCATTCATGCAGAATTAGAGCCAGCAGCGGATCGGTTCCCAGTCTGTCCTTTCCAATCAGTCTTATCCTACCCACAGACTCTGCCTCCAAGAAGCTGCTCATCAAAACAGCCCCATGGGATGTTCACAGCAATGATGAGATCTCACACAGGTGTTGTGGCCACGCAGCCCTGGGATGAGGGTATGGGCACTCACCTTTGGGACATGTTGTGTACAGCAGGGAAACCGCTGACTTGGCTCTCTGTAGAAATTCTCCAGGTGAAAATGGATGCTGTGAACTCAGTAGAAACCGGGGGCTCCATGGGTGACAGCACTGAGGATGGAAGCACGGCAAAAGAGACCAGAGCTCCTACCACATCTGTCTCCAGGGGGTCATCCCAAGTCTGGCCATACTCTCGGACCTCTGGGTCTTCAAGGGCCTCCAGATTTTGGGGCTGGTTGGGACTGGCTCCCGGGAGTGACCCAAACTTAAGATCACATGTGGGGACTCCCAGCTCCTGGGTGGGCTCTGCCTCAGCCCAGTTCTTCCAGAAGGGCCAAGGCTGTTGGGGTGCAGGGCCCTTGGGGGATGGGGCACAGCTCACACCTGGGTGGGCAGCTTCTGCTGCTCCCTACTGTTTCCTCCCCTCAAACCCCTCCTCATGGGGCAATGTAAGCCCTGCACTGACCCCCACCCTCTGCCCTGTTTTGTTATGGGGAAATGTGACCCCCACCACCACGCTCTGCCCTGTTTCAGGGGGATCAGGCCATGGTAGAGCTCCTGCCCAGGCCAGGATGTCTTGGAGGGGGAAGGAGAATCCAGCTGCCATCCTGGGCTGGTCCTGTGGGGCTCTTCTGGATCTGTCAGGGAGGTGGGGGACAGACAGAGCTGCAGGGTCCTGGGGGGCTTCTATAATGGGAGCACTGGGCACAGGACACTGTGGGCAGAGCCAGGGGCTTGTACCATGTAGGAACCCCAGAGGAACCCATCCAGGCTGGGTCCTTCTTGGGTGATGGGGCTGATGGTCTTCAGGGTTTAATCTCTCCTTGAATTCCTGGGGGCCTTCATTTTGAGAGCCTGCCTGACCACAGCATCTGCCCGCCACCCCCCAACCCCTTTCCTCTGAACAGGGAGGAAGGGGGAAGGCAGTTACCTGGGGACACGGTCACCTCCACAGCGTGCCTGAGATCACTCGAGAAAGCAATCAGCACCCCGCACAGGTAGGTGCCAGCATCGGCCTTGGTCAGGTGCTCCATGGTAATCGTGAATGTGCGCAGGATGTGGTTGTCCTGAAGGGATAAGCGGCCCTTTTGCACATTGGCCTCTGACCAATTGGTGTGTATTGTGTGCTCCCCACTGGAACAGCGGCTGGAAGGCCCTGCTCTACACCAGAGTTTCCCGTTCTTCTCGTGACCTCTGTTGTATTTGCATGTCACGGACACCGACCCACCTTCAGGGCCCGTTACTATTTCAGGGCCTATCAGTGCCATGCAACCTGCAGGAAACACCAGCACAGACAGACCCTGAGCCCTTTGCCTTGCAATGATTTCTCCAGCAAAGATAGGGGATAATAGAGACCGTGCCAGGAGTGGGAGGTTGAGGTGAAGAGGCACCACGTTTCTGAATTAGAGACCTTTCCCCAAAAGACATTTTCCTGCAGAAAAACTTGGTTGTGAACGTAACAGTTTGATGTTCTGATTGGGAACAGTGGAACTGAACCTGGTACGGCGGTGTCTGGATCTGGCATCTTGAAACAAGCCACTTTTTCTTTCATTTTGTGTTAAAATGGCCTCTCATTAGCATTTCCATTTCATATTACACATTTCGGGGCTCTTCCCCAAAAATACCTTCCTCTCTTTTTCCCTGCCCTCAGCTTCTCTTCTCAAGCTGTTCTTTGCAACCATGATGGCTAATAAGCCTTAGTCTTTCTTTCTAAGACAGCTGAGAGTCCAACATAATTACGTGACTCCAGGAGCTGCATCTTTAAGAAAACTAGCAGGTTTCCTGAGGCTCGGGATAACATCCTGATCCAACAACACTGGATCTTCTGCTCAGCACCAAGTTCCTTATCTTCCAGGCATTTGGAGGCTCCAGCTCCTGCATGAGTTGTATGCACTGCTGCGGTCTAGTTGGGGCTTCTGAGCTGCAATGAGGAAGCCAGCAAAGCCTCCAGCCTGTCTCAGTGCATTTCCAGGGATCCCCAAACCCCCATCATACTCACCGGGGAAGAGAATCCAGAGCCAAAGAGGGAGCGCCCACATGGTCCTGGTCCCTCCGCAGCTGAATCGGCTCTCTTTGCAGCTGCCCTGGGACTTGCTGCCTTTGAGGAGACCTGAAAATGAGCCTGAGACTGCTTCTCAAGTTTGCAGTTGCCACCTCTGTCAGCTACTGTCCTTTCCTGTGAAAATGCTTCTATGCAAATGCACAGGAAGTGGTGCAACATTGACTCTCATGGTACGTATGCTATACGACACACTTTTTTTTTTAATAGCAGGTCAGTGTCCATCCTGAAGTCGAGACGGGAGGCAGGAGAGGGCAGTCAGGCAGGCCAGTGTAGCATCTTGGATCCACAGTTTTAGGGTCTCTCTGTTAAGGGTTGCAATTTGTGACAAAGTCAAAGGTTACACCTTCACTGATTTCCTCTTTCTTGGCTTTGTGATATCCCTGTATCTGGACAGACTCTCTGTGGATAACTTCGGGTGCCCAGAACTCCTCAGTCAGGCTCCCAACAGCATGGCTTAAATATCATCAAAGAATGAGGTTCAGGTCTTTGCATGGCATGCTTTTATATCAAGGACTTGAACCTTTATGCCCTGGTGTCCAAGAATGTCTCTAACATCTGTCCCAGCCATACACTTGGTCCAATAATAGGTATCACCAAAAAGCCCCTTGCTTTTCCTGTAAGTGTCCAACATTTTGGCGAGTGTAGGAGACAGGTAATGGAATAGGCCTTGAGCAGGAGGAGCTGAGCAAAATGGGATGTCAGAGTGGAAGTGACTGCTCTTGAGCACTGCAACTTGATCGGTTGCTGGTAGTCCCATCCCCTATGGCCACAGAGATAGAGGATGACAGGGAGCAGCCTGGCGTGAAGGTACGGGCACTCACACTGGGAGCATGCTGTGCACAGCAGGGAGGATGCTGGCTTTGCCCTCGGTAGAAATTTTCCAGGTGAAAATGGGTGTTGTGAAATCGGTAGAAGCCGGGGGCTCCATGGCTGATGGCACCAAAGGCAAAAACACTGCAAATGAGAAGAGAGGTATATTGTGTGTGTGTTGCACCTGATGTGCTGCCATCGCTGTTAGGTGACAGCACAATTAAACGTCCTAATGAGATGCAGCCCAGAACAACTCTAGTATAAACCCACCATCCAGCTCCCCCATTGAAATGGCAGATTGGAAAAAAGGTTTGAATCCTCCAAAACATGCAAGCCTTAATTTCAAAAGCTGCCAAGAGGACCCAACTGTACTTATATCTCACACTGAATGCATATGTTAAGCCCTTAATAGATTACAGAACAACACAGAGCCAAAGACAACTCTCTTGGCCCTAGGAATCAGGAAATACAACCCCAACCACCACCTCAATGTGTGAGAGAGAAGGGAATGGTCCAAGGGCCTAGCAGCCAGTGGTCTGTGATCAGGAGCCAGCCCCACCATTTGCTCCTACCACATCTGTGTCCGGGGCGTCTCCCTGAGTCTGGCCACGCTCTTGAACCTCTGGGTCTTCAAGGGCCTCCAGGTTCTGGGGCTGGTTGGGACTGACTCCCGGGAGTGACCCAAACTTAAGATCACACGTGGGGACTCCCAGCTCCTGGGTGGGCTCTGCCTCAGCCCAGTTCTTCCAGAAGGGCCAGGGCTGTTGGGGTGCAGGGCCCTGGGAGGTGGGGCACAGCTCACACCTGGGTGGGCAGCTTCTGCTGCTCCCTACTTTTTCCTCTCCTCGAACCCAATGTAAGCCCTGCACTGACCCCTACCCTCTGCCCTGTTTCTGGGAGATCAGTCCATGGTAGCGCTGCTGCCCAGGCCAGGGTGTCTTGGAGGGAGAAGGAGAATCCAGCTGCCATCCTGGGCTGGTCCTGTGGGGCTCTGCCGGGTTTGTCAGGGATGTGGGGGACAGACAGAGCAGGGGCCTGGGAAGCCTCTGTGATGGGAGCACTGGGCACAGGACACTGGGCAGAGCAGAGGCTCTTACCCTGTGGGAACCCAAAAAGGTGCTCATCCAGGCTGGGCCCCTCATGGGTGGTGGGTCTGATGTAGGCCTGTGCGAAGTGGCTAGTATTCACTTCGGATTCAGAATTGGCCAATATGGGGGAAGTGATTCAATTTGGTGATTCAAATCACTGTCCCCAATTGATTCGGACGAATCTGATTCGGAGATTCAGCCGCTGCCAAATCAGCCGAATCTCCAAATCAGACAGGCCTCATCCCCCGCCCGCTCTCCCAGCCCCATCCATTTTTTTTTTTAAGAGCCAGGAGCTGGGGCGGGCCGGGCAGCCATGGGGGTGCTGGGGGAGCAGACGGGGGGCGGGGGGGGCTTCCCACCCCCTACCTACCAGCACGGAGTCCGGGTCCAGCTCCCTGAGGCAGCAAGTGGGGACTGCCCAAATCTCCGAAGCTGTCTGAATTTTTTCCAAATTGATTCAGACAGCTTCGAATTGATTCAGACCTTTTTATTGGTCCCGATTCAATTCAGATTTGGAGATTCAGCTGCCGAATCGGGTCAAATCTCCTCCAAATTGATTCAGCACCCAAAGCTCTGCACAGCCCTAGTCTAATGATCTGCAGGTTTTAAACTCCCCTTGCATGACTGGGGGCCTTCACATTGAGAGCCTGCCTGACCACAGCACTCCCTACCCCACTCTCCTCTGAGCAGGGAGGAAGGGGGAAGGCAGTTACCTGGGGACATAGTCACCTCCATAGCGTACTGGGATCAGGCAGTCCAGTCCCCACCACCCCACAGTAGTAGGTGCCAGCATTTGCCTTGGTCAGGTACTCCATGGTAACCATGAACGTGCACAGGGTGCAGTTGCATTGGAGGGAGAAGTGGCCCTTTTGCACCTCAGCCTCTGACCTTCTGGTTCCCATGATGTGCTCCCCATTGAAACAGCGGCGAGGAGATCCTTCTCTACACCAGAACTCCCCATACTCCTCATGCAGCCTGCAAGAGACACTAACACGGAGAGAACCTGAGCCCTTTGCTCTGCAATGATTTCCCCAGGAAAGACAAAGGGATGCTGGAGCCCGTGCCCTGGGGCAAAGAAGGAGGCAAAGGGGCAGCACAGGGCAGCACATTTTCTGAATAAGTGAACTTTCCCCAAGATAAACTTTCCTGCAGAAAAACTGATGTGAACATGAGAGTTTGTTCCGACTGGAAACACTGGAACTGAACTTGGCAAGGCACTGTCTCGACCTGACATCTCAAACCAAGCCACTGCTTTTTACCTTTTAAAATAGCCCCTCACTTGCACTTCCATTTCATTTTGCTCAGTTCTGGGCTCTTCCCCAAAAATACCTTCCTGTCTTTTTCCCTGCCCTCAGCTTCTCTTCTCAAGCTCTTCTTTGCAACCATGAAGGCTAATGAGCCTTAGTCTTTCTTTCTAAGACAGCCACGGGTCCATCATAATCACATTATTCCGGGAACTGCATCTTTAAGAAAACCAGCAATTATCCTGAGGCTCAGGATATAATCCCAAGCTGAAATCACTGAATCTTCTCCTCACCACAGATGTCACTGTAGTGACAGCCTCAGCACTGAGATCCTTATTTTCCAGGCATTTGGAGGCTCCAGCTCCTGCATGAGTTGTACTCACTGCCGGGGTCTAGATGTGACTTGCGAGCTGCAATGAGCCTGTGTCAGTGCATTTCGAGGGATTCCCAAACCTGCTGTCATACTCACCTGGGAAGAGGATCCAGAGCCAAAGGAGCACCCACATGGTCCTGGTCTCTCTGCAGCTGAATCTGGTCTCTGCAGCTGCCCTGGGACCTGCTGCCTTTCAGGAGAACTGAAAATGAACCTAAGACTGCTTCTCTAGTTTGCAGTTGCCACCAATCTCAGCTACCGCCCTTCCCTGTGAAAATGCTTCTGTGCACAGGAAATGGTGCAACATCTACTCTTGTGGTACATATGCTATATGATGCTGTCTTTAAAAAAAAAAAGAAAAAAAAAAAAAGGAATAGCATGTCGGTGCCCAGCCTGAGAGGGTTTTTTCAGACAGGCCAGCAGAACATCTTGGATCCACACTTTTATGGTCTCTCTCATAAGTATTGTGATTTGTGAAAAAATCAAAGGTTACTGTTTCACTGATTTCCTCTTTCTTGGATTTGTGATATCCTTGGATCTGGACAAACTCTCTCTGGATAACCTCTGGTGCCCAGAACCCTTCAGTCAAGCCCCAAAAGCATGTTTGTAGCTGAAAGGTCATCAAAGAGTCAGATTCAGATCTTTGTATGATATGATTTTATACCCAGGACTTGAACCTTTATGCCCTGGTGCATGAAAGCTTCTCTAACACCTCTGCCAGCCATAAGCTTGGTCCACTAACAGGTAAATCCAAACAGTCCATTGCTTCTCCAGCAAGTGTCCAGAATCTTGGCCTGTGTTGGAGATGGGTAATGGAATAGGCTTGGAGCAGGAGGAGCTGAGCAAAATGGGATCTCAGAGTGGAAGTGACTGCTCTTGAGAAACACCCAGCAGCTTGGTCCATTGCAACTAGTCCTGTCCCCTATGGCCGCGGAGATGGAGGATAGCAGGGAGCAGCCTGTCAAAGCAAAGGCTGAAAGGGGATGTGGTTACTCTATATAAAATAAAGGGTCCAAACCAGGGACAGAAAGAGCACTTTATTGAAGTCATTAAGGTATTTTGAACATAGGGAAGAGGGAGGGAGATGTCATCATTGTGGTGGTCCCAGTCCTTCCCCGGTCTACAAAGGAGGCCGGTCATGAGCTGTAACAGACCGGAGAGAGACCGGGGTAACTGGAGGGAATGGGCCAGCTCTAATACACATCACTTTGGCCCAAACCATGGCTAGGAAATGTGGGCCAGAAGTGTAGAGGGTGAAGGCTTTGTCACATGTAGCCCTGCAGCAGAGGTGGCGGCCTCAAGAAAGCTGCCATATTCCTCAGTGACAGACCAGAAACAGGGTTGGGAGTGGGTGAAGCACTGGCTCCAGCTCCCACCGTACACCTGGCAGGATAGCAGTACTCAATCCACACTGGGTGCATGGTCCACTGGGCAGAGCCCCAGTAGGGATCACTTCACAGTTACCCCTGGACCACTGTGGGGCCCAGGAAGAAAGGACAGTGTCACTGGAGCAGCCACTTTCCCTCCGGGGAGGATTCAAGGGAAGCACAACACCTTGCTGCCCTGCAGTGTGTGATCCCGGTGTTGCCGTGATTGAGCCCCTGGGAGTGCAGAACAGGCCGATGCAGTGTGTGGGCCCACGGGGTGGATGCCGGAGGCTCTCACCGTGTCTGTGGCGTCTAGTCGTTGGAGCTGCCCCTGTAGCGCACGCTCACCCACACCACAGCGCAGACCATGCACAGGAAGACGGGCAGCTTCAGGCCGACCAGGAGCAGGAGGTGGATGTTGCTGGCCTGGGAGCTGTGCAGTTGGGTGAGAGTGGGGAGAGGTGAACTCTCTAGATTTGAATACACTCCTCCCACTGACCTACCTGTTCCCCGGCTGCTCTCAGGCTGAAGGTGGGAAGGGTGTTTGACCACAAAGGTAGAGAAACACCAGGGCTTCAGCACCTGCCCCTGATACAGACCCCCTAGAGCCTACTCAGGGATTCATTCATGCAGTCACAGAGCCAGCAGCAGCTCTGTTCCCAGATTACCTTTCCAATCAGTGCTGTCCTACCCACAGACTTTGCCTCCAAGGAGTTGTTCATCAAAGCAGCCCTGTGGGATGTTTTCAGCAATGATGGGATTTCACAAAGTTTTGTGACTGCACAGCCTTTGGTGAGGGTACGGGCACTCACCTTAGGCCCATGCTGTGCACAGTAGGGGGCATACTGGCTTTGTCCTCTGTAGAAATACTCCAGGTAAAAATGGGTGTTGTGGACTCAGTAGAAGCTGGGGGCTCCATGGTTGATGGCATTGAGGTCGGAAGCACTGCAAACAAGACCAGAGCTTTTTTGTGTGCACATTGCACCTGATGGTGGGGAATGTGCTGCCAGCACTGTTAGGTGACAGCACAATTCAGTGTCCTAATGTGACACAGCCCAGTGCAGCTCTGGTATAAGCTCACCATCCAGCTCCTCCATTGAAATGGCTGGGTGGAAAAAGGTTGGAATCCTCCAAGCCTTCATTTGATGAAATGCCAAAAGGACTCAACTGTACGTATACCTCCCAGTGAATGCAAATGCCAAACCCTTAATAGGTTAGAGAACGACATGGAGCCAAAGGGAATTTTTCTGGCCCTGGGAATCAGGGAGCACAAACTCAGCCACCACCACACTGTACAGGAGTAGGGAAAATCCCCTGTGTCCTAGGGCCTGGCAACCAGTTTTGTGATCAGGAGCCAGCCCTGCCATTCATTCCTACCATATCTGTCTCCAGGGGATCACCCCGAGTCCAGCCACACTCTCGGGCCTCCAGGTTCTGGAGCCGGTTGGGTTTGGCTCCCAAGAAAGACCCAGCCTTAGGCTCATGTGTGGAAGCTCCCAGGTCCTGGGTAGGCTCTGCCTCAGCCCAGTTCTTCCAGAAGGGCCAGGGCTGTTGGGGTGCATCTCACACCAGGATGTGCAGCTTATGCTGCTCCCTAATGTTTCCCTTCCTCCAACCCTTCCTCATGGCACAATGTGACCCCAGCCCCGACCCCTACCCTCACCCTCTGCAGTGTTTCTGGGAGATCAGTCCATGGTAGCGCTGCTGCCCAGGCCAGGGTGTCTTGGAGGGTGAAGGAGAATCCAGATGCCATTTTGGGCTGGTCCCGTGGGGCTCTGCTGGTTCTGACAGGGAGGTGGGGGACAGACAGAGGTGCAGGGTCCTGGGAAGCCTCCATAATGGGAGGACTGGGCACAGGGCACTGTGGGCAGAGCATGCAGCTCTTACCCCACGGGAACCCAGGAGGTGCTCATCCAGGCCAGGCCCTTCTTGGATGTTGGGTGTGATGGTCTGCAGGGTTTAATCTCCCCTTGAATTACTGGGGACCTTCACATCAAGAGCCTGCCTGACCACAGCACCCCTGGCTCTTTCCTCTGAGCAGGGAGGAAGGGGGAAGGAAATTACCTGGGGACACGATCACCTCCACAGCGTGCCTAGGACCACTCCATAAAGTAATCACCACTCCGCAGTGGTAGGTGCCAGCATCCGTCTCAGTCAGGTTCTCCATGGTAACTGTGAACACACGCAGGCTGTGGTTGTCCTGGATGGAGAAGCGGCCCTTTTGCACTTTGGCCTCTGGCCCACTGGTCCGTATGATGAACCCATCAGAACAGTGGACAGAAGATCTTTTTCTACACCAGAACTTCCCATTCATCTCATAGCCCCAGTTGTACCAGCATGTCACGGACACCGAGCCACCTTCAGGGCCTGTCACCGTCTGGGGGCCTGTCACTGCCACACAGCCTGCAGGAAACACCGACACAGAGAGACCCTGAGCCCTTTGCCCTGCAATAATGCTCCCAGGGAAGACGGGGGATGCCGTAGCCCGTGCCTGGCGGGGAGGAGGAGGAGAAGGGGCAACACAGGGCATCACATTTTCTGAATCAGAGAACTTTCCCTGAGATAAATGTTCCTGCAGAAAAACTCTGATGTGATCCTAATAGTTTGACGTTCTGATTGGGAACACTGGAACTGAACCCGTCAAGGCAGTGTCTGGATCTGACACCTCAAAACAAGCCAGTACTTGTTACTGTAAGAGGGAGCCCTAGTCCTGTTACTGCAAAGCGGGGTGTCTCCTTTACCCCCAGAGTGTTCAGGGCATGGCTAGCTGGCAGAGCTGGGGTTCAAGGCAGCCCTGCAGGCCAGTCACCCAACTGGGCTTGTCACGTAACCAGGAGAGAGCTCAGGCCAGAGTTATATAAGCCCTGGGTTGAGCTGGAGGGAGCAGCAAGCCCAGGCAGAGGCAGAATGTGGGTTCCTGATTGCCCAGGAGACCAAATGACAACAGCTCTGTAGGCTGGGGCACAGGACAGCATGACCCAGAGAGAAAGAGTCATGGGGAAGCAGGCACGCTTCCTCCATTATTTGTTCTTTGTTATAGCCCATGGCTTAGTGTTTAAGTTGTAGTTTAAATTGGAGGTTTGGAGGCCTCATTAGTGCCCAGAGGCACATAACCACCTTGAGCCCTGCCGGGGCAGGCTCAAGGCTCCAGCCAGTATTGAGCTGTAGTGGAGCCTGGCAAGGAGTGCAAAGCGCAGAGAGAAAAGGACCAGAGAGCCTGGCACCAGAGGGGTGCAGCAGACAGGAAAGGAGGGAGCAGAGCTAGCGCCTAAAGCCAGGTCCAACACAGTGGGCCGAGGCTAGATGGCTTAGCCACACTAAAGGGGCAGTGGCTAAATAGGCCGAGGCCCCAGCAGGGGTGACAACAGTTATATAACACTGGAAAGGCATGGAGCACGCTGTAGGGGTGGTACGGAGCCCTGCAATTAGCTCTTAAGGCAGGAGTTCCTTGTGACAGGGGAACGTCATGAGACCGGTCAACATTGATCTGCCCACCTGTCTAGGGCAGTCTGTCCTGTCTCGTCTGCCATGTCTTGATGTATAAAAACTGATGTAATATACTGGAGGCTGTCCATTAAGTGCCTCAATGCCTAGGTTGTTATACACATCTCCTATCTTCCCTATTCCGTGTCCTCTACCTCACAGATGGCATCTAAAGTATACACTCTGCCTCAGGCTTGCTCTGTGCCTTGGCCTCCTGCCCTCTCACTAGGGCCTCCAACTCATGCCCTCTCACTGGGGCCTCCAACTTCGGCTACTCCGGTCAGCCCATGTGCATTCCTTCAGGCCCCATAAGGCCCTACTCTACATGACCACCGGATCCTGCCCTGCCCCCTAACTAGGACTATGGAGCCTTGCAGCCCTTAGATCTCATGCGTCCACAGACATGCCTGGACTCCACTCATAGTATAATGGCCTACTCAGGTCACAGGTGTCTGCTGACCACCTTGACCCTTCTCCAGGCCCCACACTATGAGCCTGGGTTCTGCCTTAGACCCCACTCAGTGGGCCTGGGTCCCTGTGCTTTTCTCTCAGGCTGTGATCCCCCTATCCTGTCCCCTCCATGGGCTAACCCACAAGGCAGCGGGGGCTGATGCTTTCTGGCGAACCCCATACTCACCCTTCACTGGGAAGGCACTGGTGTGGCATTTCCTGGAAGCTGACCTGCCAGAAGCAGCCCCACCACACCATCCAACCCCAGCAGAGGGTAGTTCTAGGTCATGCCCCAGGACCAGGAACCTCCTGCCATCCCCACCGTTCCTGCCCTGTACCTCCAAGATGTTATGTGAGAAGCAGCTCCAGGCAGGTGATGTTCCCCCTCCAGCTGCTTGCAGCAAACTGCTGGCCCTACTACTCAGGGTCTGTTCTTATCTCAGGCAGCTGGTCCCACTTCCCAATCAGGCAGCCTCCTGCTGGCCATGTGACTCCTGATTGGGAGTGCAGCCACCTGCAGGCTGCTCTGCTGCCTGTTCTGGCCTTTAAAGTGGTAGGCACCAAAGGTGTTCTGCCACATTCCTCACTTCTGGGTGTTCTGTGGAGCGAAAACCCAATCTGGCAAGCCCTGGGGCAGGCCCCTCTCTGAAAACCAAAACAAACATAAAGATGAGGCAGGAAAATAAAAGGGAGACTGTTCCCAGAAGTGGATTGAAATAAAGGGGACTATGGGGCAGCTCCAGGGGTTCTTGACTGCCCAGAGGATGGAGCTTTGTTACACTTACCTTTTAAAATGAACTCTCATTTGCATTTCCATTTCATCTTGCTCATTTCTGGGCTCTTCTGCAAAAATATCTTCCTGTCCTTTTTCCTGCCCTCAGCTTCCCTTCTCAAGCTTTTCTCTGCAACCATGAAGGCTAATGAGCCTTTGTCTTTCTTTCTAAGACAGCTGAGAGTCCAACATAGTCACATGACTCCAGGAGTTGCGTCTTTAAGAAAACCAGCAAATATTCTGAGGCTCAGGATAAAATCCTGAGCTGACAACACTGGATCTTGTCCTCAGCACATATGTCACTGTAGATACAGCCTCAGCACTGAGATCCTTATTTGCACATGCATTTGGAGGCTCCAATTACTGCAGGAGTTGTACTCACTGCTGGGGTCTAGTTGGAGCTTTTTAGCTGCAATGAGGAAGCCAGCAAAGCCTCCAGCCTGTCTCAGTGTATTCCCAGTGATCCCCAAACCTCCTGTCATCAATGTTCCCTCTAAGGTGTAGCGATCCATGAGTGCACCGTTTCGATCTGTGAGCGTGCCACTTCGGTCCCACCTCCTCATTTCACTAAGCCTAGATCCAGACTACTCTAAGCCTAATAGACTAGACTCCACATGGAATGGATCCTCGTGCAGTAGATTTTGCAATAATCCTCCAAGCACAAGACTGGGGGCTGGGGAGCGGAGCAGTTCCCCAGGGCCGGTAATGGGGACTTCCCATTCATGATGCAGAAATCTTATGTCATGGTTAGACAAAGTGCTTCGGGTAAATGTGATATAATTTACCCAAAGCACCTTGTCTCCCTATGTCCTTAGACCAGCACAGCCGTAACCAGCACCCCCAAACTACATCATGGTTAGGAATTATTCCTTGCTCCTGCTCCTTTTCCTCTGATGCAGACCCAAGTTCTGCACCATCCTGCTCTGCCCCATGCACCTTTCCCTGCTGCAGGTAACCAAAGTAAATCCGACCATGGTGCATCGGGCTATGTAAACATTGTTGCTGGGAGAGCAACATGTTGTCTGAAGAGGAGTGAAATGTCAGGGTGCGCTCTTGGCTCCCTCGAGCCGCTGCTGCCTGCAGCATTTAATCTGAGATCTGGGGAAGCCATGCTCTGCATGTGTCCCTGCTCCAGGAACGAGGAGGCACATGGACTCGGGGCAGAGGAGTGGAGCAGTTTCCTGGCAGCAGCCCCCAGCCTCAGCCCCAGCCCCTGCCCCTGCCCCTGCCCCTGCCTCCGCCTCACTTCCAGGACTGAGGAGGCACATGGCCTTGGGGCTGGGGAGCAGACCAGTTCCCTGGCACTGGCAGAGCCCACACCAGCCTCTAGCCCCAGCCCGCATCACCTTGCCTGCCACAACCCAGCTCCTCTCCAGGTGGGTGCACGGTGTTAATAAGTTAGTGCATGGCCTGGTATTAAATTGTGCATGGCCATGCATGCACGCAGCCTGGAGGGAACCTTGCCTGTTGTACTCACCTGGGAAGAGAATCCAGAGCCAAAGAGGGAGCATCCACATTTTCCTGGTCCTTCTGCACCTGAGTCTGGTCTCTCTGTAGCAGCTCTGGGACTTGCTGCCTTTCAGGATAGCTGAAAATGAGCCTGAGACGCTGCTTCTCTAATTTGCAGTTGCCACCCATGTCAGCTACTTTCCTTCCCTGTGAAAATGCCTCTGAGCAATTCCACAGGAAGTGGCGAAACATCTACTGTTATGGCCCATGTCCCTTATGATTCTGTCTTAAAAAAAAATAATAGCAGGTCAGTGCCCAGCTAGAAGGGTTATTGGGTTGGTTTTTTTTCAGACAGGCCAGTAGAGCATCAGATAGGTGCATACTCTACATTGATGATCCCCAATGATCAACACTCACCCCCCAGACAGGCCCTCTATAGCATGTGCTTAGCTTAAAGATCATCTGAGACCCAGGTTCTAGTCCTTTTGTGATATGATTCACAACAAGGACTTGAATCTCAGCATCCCACAACCCCAAAAGTGCCCTGGCCACCTAGTCACTGGGTAAGCCTTGGGTGGGAGGGAAGGGTTCTTCACTGTCCATTCTATGTGCAGTAGACCGGAATCCGAAGTAAATACTAGCCGATACACACAGGCCTACTAGCAGGGCAGGAGGGAGAAGGGAGGGGGATGTCCCCAGTGCTGTACTGCTCTTTCAGCTCTTCACCCAGTAACAGATTCCTGCCAGGATGGCCACGTATGTGCAGGTACCAACATCAAGTGTTTGACAGTCACTATGTTCTATTACAGCTCCCGGCCTGCCTTGTTTCTAGATACGGCTGTATCAGCAGAAGGAGGATGTCCTCCATCAGGTCCCTGCATCTTTGTGCTCAGCTCCTATAGCTGTCTACTAGGCTCGATTCTCCTCTCACTTATGCTAATGTAAAACTGGAGTGAAATCACTGGAGTCTGCCCTCTCAGGCTGGGGCAATCCAGTGTCTGTGAGATCAGGACAAGGCCCAGAGTCTGTCTGTTTTTCCTGGGGGAAAAAATCACAGGACACTGAAGACTAGTCAAGAGCTTCAGAAGCTTAAGAAACTTCTGGACATCTATCTTGCTGGGATCCTTTGACCTTGCTGTCTTCCTGCCCCTGGGGCAGGGGGCTGGACTCGATGATCCTCCGAGGTCCCTTCCAGCCCCAATGTCTATGAATCCATGAAGCCCTGGAGCTGAAGGGGAGGGGTTTATTTTAGGGCTGTGCGAAGCTTCGGGTGCTGATTTGATGGTCCTGAGAGGGACATGGTCCTGGTCCCTCTGCAGGGGAATCTAGTCTCTCTGACAGCCTCTGGGCTGACCTTCAGAAACTGAGCCCTAACACTCAGAGACCAGTTCCTTGGTTTGTGGTTCCCACTTCTCTCACACGGTGCCTGTCCTCTGTATGAGAAGGTCGATCTCATGAGGTTCCTTCCAGCCCTAAACTCCTGTGGATCTGTGGTGGTCACCTGGAGAAGGATGTGGTTCTGTGTCCATTCCTGTGGATATCCAGGGGCCTAAAAATACTGCTCCGCAGAAGACTGGAGCAAGGTATGGTCCCAGACTGTGCCACGGAGTCAGTCCTCCAAAAGACACGCTTTGGTGTTGGTCAGAGTGTCTCTTTGGTTCTCCTGCTGCCTCCAGTCCCCTGGTACTGTCCAAAGTAAGTGGCAGGGGGGTGGCAGTGGGACGTGGTGGGGGGTTGGGGAGTGGCGGGGGGATGTCCCCAGGACTGCGGGAGGTGAGGACCCAGCTCAGATTGGTGCAGCTTGCTAGTCCGGCTTTGCACCAGAGCAGGTCGCAGGGCTCCAAGAGGCATGCACAGGACCTGTGCCTTTTGGAGCTATGTGACCCACTCTGGCGCAAAGCTGGATTAGCGAGCCACATGGGGCTGGCCCGAGTCCCACTACGCGTCATCCCCCTTCCCCCCCACCGTAGGCACAGTGGAGCAGAGGTGGAACCCAGCGCAGCTTGTGGGGACTGTGCTCCATGCCCAGCTGGGTCCTGCTGGCCCTGGGGCCCCACTGCCACATGGCTAGGCCGAGCCCTTGGTGGCAAGACCTAGCACAGCACGTGGGGACAATGTGCTGGGCCCAGCTGGGTCCTGGAGCCCCTCTGCCACCTGGCTGGGCCATTCCAATGGCAGTGCACAGGGACCATGCGCCATGCCCACCAGGTCCTTCCAGCCCTGGGGCCACTCCTGCCACCCAGCCAGGCTGGCTAGGTGGCAGGAGCAGCCCCAAGGCTGGCAGGAATCGGCTGGTCCCCATGTACTGCGCCGGATCCTGCCACCATGGCTCAAAGCCCCCCACTCCCGCTGCTGCTGCTAAAGGTAAGTTATGGGCCCTGGGCAGGCGGGCTGGGACCCTGGGTGGGTGGCCTGTGGCCTTCCAGGCGGAGCTGGGACCCTAGGCAGGGGGGCTGGGGCCCTGTGGAGGATAGGGGCTGTGGCCCTTCAGGAGGGAGCTGGGGCCCTGTGGTGGGGGGGCATTCCATGTGCTGTGTGGGGGGGGCTGCACCCTGTGGGGGTCAGGAGACCCCCCCCTCCTGAGCAGCCCCCCCCACAAGGTCCCCACACCCACAATCCCCCTAGCAATCGCCCTACATCTACCCACACACCAGTCCACATCCCTCCACACACACCCACACACCCGCCTTCCCCCACACCCCTTCCAACTCCCTTCCTGCAAACACCACATCCCCATCACACCCATGTGCGAAAAAAACCAAAGTACACATCAACATATATAGGTATTTAGAATGTATTTTATAATGATGATAGAGACACTGGTAGGCCTCCACATTGCTTTAAGATTGTGAATATACCAATAAAGCATTGCCCAACTGATCGCACTCACTCTCTCTCTCTCGCTCTCTCTCTAGATATATATGTGTGTGTGTATTGAGTGGTCTTTTGTTTGAATTGTGGAAAAACATGAATTTTGGGGTATTTTTAAAAATGGATTTGGGATGCTGCTGCAACAGTCCAGCTGGCACAAGGGGTAGTGTCCCCAGGTACCAAGTGGCCAGGCCCCAGAAGCTCCTGAGAGCAAGTAGCCCTGAGCTTCTTGCCAGGACAGTTTTTTGTATGGATGGGGCAAGGACAGGGCAGCTTTTAACACTGCTGGGGACAGCACAGGTGCTGGCCCTGGACTCTAGCTTCCTCAGGCTGCAAATCCCTGAGGAGCCAGGCAGGGTTATTTTGCCCCAAGTGACACAATTTGGTCCACAACAAAGTGCATGTCCAAGCACGTGCACCGAGGCAAAAAGCCCTGGCTCAAATTTGCACCATTTCTATTTGAGCTGCTCCAACTGCACATGCTTGCATGTGTAGATGTGCCCATAGGGATGAACCATTTCATTGCCCTGATTCTCATGCAAGACATTTTCTGCAGGACACTTGCTGTCCATAACAATCCTTATTCTGATCACCACTAGGAGCAGACACGTGCCTGTTGCCTCCCTCACATTCTGGCTCAAGTCCAATGGTTGTAGTGAGAGATTTGTCTTTCAGCTGTTTCACTTCCTTCTCGGTGGCTGGTTCAGTGCAGAGAGCATGAAGCAGCTACTATTTTATTCTTTATAGGTTTGGCTGTTTGCTAGTTTCGATTCACTGAAATGGGTGGGTTTTTTCCTTAGTAAGAACTAAATATACTGCCTGTGATGTGAAGGCACCAGAGGCATGGTAAATCATGAGACTAGTGAAAAAGGAGATGCTTAGTTTGGGGGGTTATTTTTGCTTGCTCTTAGGCAGAGAAGTGTTGCTGATAGGTTAAAAAAGGGCTTTCTCTCAAATTTCTTCCTTAACATGAGATAAACCCAGTGTTCTTTTGCTATGAAGTGTGAACTATACAAAGTGTGGCTTCACTATATACAGGGTAGAAAAGCCACCAATGTGTCTTACTGATTAAAAAGAAACATCCCTGTTTTGTGATGGCCATAAATTAATCATGACCAAGGAGGAAGTTGGCAGAAATTCTAGCCTTCTAGTCAGTAATATTTACACTTCATTCTCGTGATACATACTGAGCATGCTGACAAACCTGACAAAGACCTTATCTGACGTTTCCATCCCAAGGTTATGTAGAGAGAGACACACTCAGGCCCTTCTCTGCCACTCCATCCTTTAGGAGCCACAAGCACTAGGGCTGTGCAAAACGGCACCGTTCCCTTTCACCTTGAGTTTCGACGTTTCAACGAACAGCGTTTCGTTTTCAATTTCATTTCGATTTGAAATGGCTGTTCTGTTTTGCTTTGTCGAAACAGTGAGGTTGTTTCAATGCTGTTTCAACCTTTCGCTAGACAGGGCTGGGGGCGGGGAGTCAACTGGTCCCCAGCTTGATCTAGCACTGGAGATGGGAGGGCTGACCCCCCATCCCCGGCTGGATCTTGTGCCAGGGATGGGAAGTCACCCCAGCTGGACTGACTTCCCATCCCCAGCGCTATGGTCGAAACGTTTCAACGTTTGAAATGTTTCGAATAGCCTCATTTTGTTTCAAGGCTGTTTTGAAGCCCTTGTTTTGTTTCATTTCAATTTTGGTTTTTTGCCCGTGAAGTGAGTTGAAACAGTGTCAAAATGAAACAGCTGGCCGGTGAAATTTTGCACAGCCCTTCACACCCTGCAAGTAGCTGGGGAGAAGTCTCTCAGCATAGCTACTGTACTGGGCTAGCCCCATACTATCTTCCTTATAAGCTGTATTATAGGGTTATGTTTCCTCAGTGCTCTAAATTGAAAGTTTTCTCCATCATGGTAACCATATTAACTCCTTTTATATCACTGATATAGGGTTAGTTCCTCCTGTCCGTATATATAGACAAGGGAAGGAGGTTTGAACAAGGAAGGTCTTCTACATGGCTAAGTACAGACAGTTAAAAAGCCCGAGGCTGAATCAATCTTTAAAATTTAATCTTTGCAGGTTAGTCTAAGCTGCATAGATTGAACCAATAAGCAACTGAACAGACATTCACTTTTGATTGAAATGCAGCCACATGCTTGCAGTAGCCCAGGCCAGAAGCCAGGGGATGCTAGAGCATGTCTCCCTGCTAGGCTGGAGCAGACAGCTTGGGCCAAGGCTAGGGTGGCCATCATAGAGGACATTCCGGTTTTCTGCTACTCTGTCCTCTGTCCTCCTTTATGTCCTCTATTTTTCTCTTCAAGATAAAGGCATCTGATTTCATATCAATAGGGGAGAGAGAGGACAACCAGACTGTCCTCTATGATAGCCACCCTAGCCAAGGATAGCCCACCCACCCTACAAGGGGAGGTTTGCAGGGGAGGTGCAAAGCGTCCTGGGATGCTGGGAGACTGTGAGTTAACTTGAATCTGGAGGGAATCTGGGACAGAAGTTGAATAATCTGATTTAACCTAAATAGTTAAGTCTGATACAGCATCCAGCCAGGTTTATCTTAAGTTGGTTTCCGCTATCTTGAAAGCAGTTTATGTGCACTGAACTTCTGTTCTGTTACAAATTTGAACCGATTTCTGATCACTTATTCTGATTTATGTGTAATTTATGTTCCTAGCCCATACAGCTAATGATGTGATGGGCTGAAACTGGTACCTTGAGTAATCTCTGGAGCTGTCAGAGGAAAACCCTGTCATACAGAGCCTGTTGCAACTAGCCATCTCTGCAAACTAGTTATCTTTCAGCTAGTGAGTCAGGACTGAGGGGTTTAGATGAGAAGGCAGGTCAGGTTCCCAAGAGCACTCGGCCCCTAGAAGCTCCTTCAATGAGGTGTAAATTTTGGCTGTATAAAGGGCTCCCTGTTCGCTTCCTCCAACTTTATCTAGAAACAGCAGCAAGTCACTAAGCTACTGGGGTTAGTCTACCAGCAAGGACCATCTCAAAAGGAGGTGCCAGGCATCCTCAGAGAGCCAGCTGCTCCTCTGAAAACAGTCTGCAAGCAGTTCCTCCTGCAAGCTGGTGACTATCATCAAGATTCATCTGCAGAGCTTCTCTCCCAGCTTGGGCCAAATTCACATAAACTTCCCAAGGACTAATGGTTGCAGGAGAATCTCTGCATAAAGAGCTACACATGTGGAACATTTATCCAGCCACCTCCCTAGCAGTTCCTGTGCTTTAGTATCCTCTACTTTGAAGCAGGAATAAATCCTGCATCTGAACTTGTCTTTGTTTGCACCTGTGATGAGCAAGTATAATTAGACCTATTGCAGCAGTGGGTTGAGAACTTAAAGGCAGGTTTTATCTTGTTATTTAGTCCTATGATGCCAAACACAATGGAGCCCTGGGGCTTTTAGCTGCTACCAATTCCACCAGATCAAAATAGAATTAATAAAATGAATGACTTGTCTGTTGGCTCCGTGCACAGCTCTTCCTGGGGACCCAGTACACCAGTGCAGAGGAAGTCCTAATGCTGCCTAAATCAGCACTGGCACAATGGAGGAAACCTCTGGCTCCACAGGTACAGCCTTTGGTGAACCACTTAGCTGCATTTCAGATCCAGATCTGAAACACAAGGGAAGATTTCATAAGCACTGTGAAAAGATTAAAGGGGTGCAGAAGAGGTTAGAAATTAGGGAGTGATAAAAGCTAGTTTTCTAGCTAGCTCTAAGGGATAGACGCAGGTTATTTATCCTGTCACCAAGACTATCAGTAGTAGGGCTGTGCAAAGCTTCGGATCGCTATTCGGATTCAGAGATGATTCGGATGATTTGGAGGCTGAATCTATTAATCCAAATTGAATCGCTGGAAGTTTTAGGCTTTCCGAATCGATTCGGAACTTCCAAATCGATTCAGAGAAGATTCGGTGATTTGGCCATAGGGTACAATGGGATATCAATGAAATATCTATAACTTTGTTTTCTCTTGGATGATTCAGATGAAATGTGCAGGGATGGTAGCTTCTGCTGGGAGCATGATGTGTGCCAAGTTTCAAGGTGATAGGTCCAGGGGATTCTGGGGAAATTCCCCTCAAAGTCCTGAAAGCAAAACTCATGTCACGTGTGTGTTAAGCCACAGGGGGGTGAAAACTGCAGGGGTGGCAGCTCTTGATGAGGCCACAAAGCCTGCCATGTTTCAAGGAGATCAGTGCAGGGTTTTTGGGGCAACTGTACCCCAAATTCTTGAAAGCAAAACTCCTGTCACATCTATGTGTTACAGCACAAGGGGGTCAAAACTGCAGGGGTGGTAGCTCTTGCTGAGGCCACAAAGCCTGCCAAGTTTCAAGGAGATTGGTATAGGAGTTTGGGGGGAAACTGCCCCTCAAGCTGCTGAAAGGCAAAACTTGTGACACAGATGACCCTGTGTTCCCCCAAACCCCTCAATTGATCTTCTTGAAACTTGGCAGGCTTCATGCTCTCAGCAGAGGCTGCTACTCCTGCAAGTTTCATCCAAATCAGAAAAAAATAACAAAGCTATAGCTATTTCATTGATTCCCCATTATACCCTATGGCCAAATCTCTGAATCAGCTCCGAAGGTTCGGAGCCGATTCGGCTGAATCGAAGCAGAAAACCGATTCAGAGCTCCAAACCGAATCACTGGCATCCAAATCAGCTGAATCCGAACCTGAATCAAATAGTTCCCTATTCGCACAGCCCTAGTCAGTAGACTGAGCCAGTGAGATGTCCCTATTTCCAGAAGGTAAGAGTACGTGGATGTTTCTTGCTGTCTGCAATAATGGCTGCCAGCTGCTAGCCAATATGAATAAACATTTAAAATATTAAATAGCCTCATCCAATTCCCAAGGTAATTCAATTACTGCGCTGTGATTGTTACAAGCTGCTTCTACAATGATTAACTGACACCGTCTCTGGGGTGTCATCTATGGCTATTTGGTGTCATGCACTTTCATCTAAGGGAATATCTATGTTCCCTTCTTCCTCCTGTGGCTTTTAATTGCTGGTGTCAAGATGGTGATTGGGGAAAACACTAAATTAAGAGTCCATTATATGAATGCGTCTGAGGCTGTTGCAGTGGGTTATGCCTCCCACTCCCACTCTATTTTTTCCTTACTTGGAAGGCTTTATATTCTAGCCTACTAACAATATACAAAGAATATCTGTCTGAGGGCAATATGCATAGACTTCTGGCAGATGTGGGAAATGGCTGCTTGGGGAGGCTTTTAAGAAGTCAGCTGTGCAGAGTTATGCTATAAAATAATCCCTAAAAAGTTTCTCTGCAGTGGAGAGCATATTATTAGATTGAAAAGGGGTGCTTTGCATTTAGTATGCTTTATTTGAAGGTTTGCAATACCCATGCTTAAGCCATTTGTGGTTACCCATGACGTGGATCCAATGAAGAGCACCTTGAACATCATTGTAGAATATGACTATAATGCAGGTTGGTGTGCCTGAACCAGCCAGGGCCCGATATGCCTTTCCTCTTCATCCTGTACAATGGCAGAGCATAGTGGAGAATTGGATCTCATTCTTGTGTGGAGCTTGTCAGAGGGAAGTGTAGATGGGAAAACAGAAAACCAGGACAGCAGCTCATGAGAACTGCTGTGATGGAGCCAATACAGTCCACCTCAAGGGAATAGTCTGAGCTCAGTCAAAGAAGCACAAGTAGCTGCAATCTTAGCTTCATCCATAATATAGTCCCCACCTCTGACATCCTACTGCAAAGGCTGTGTCATGAAAAATGCAGATGGTGTTGTTCTATGTTAAGTGAAAGCACCAAACATTGATCGCTAGGAAGGAAATGGATACTACTACTAATACTACTACTATAGATACAGATTAGAAATGGAAGCTCTATTGATGGGCACTAAGTATTGAAATATTTTTAAAAGATACACCTACATGTTTTAGGACATCATCAAACTTGTCCAAGCCTCATAGGGCTATGAGAACAGGGACAGTGGTTAAAAGAGACAAGTCTCTTGGCCCAGTAACTCCACCCGAAGCCCAAATTTTCCAACAAGACACTTTTTATTAAGACATTATGTAAACTGTAATCACTTTTAAAGTTGTAATGCTGTGTTCTACTGTCACACCGGGCGCTAGTCCTGTATGTTTGTTGAAATGTATGTCTTCTCAGTTGTGTACCTAGGACAAATCTGGGAGGAAGGTAGGAAGGCCCTAATATGCAGGTGTGCTGTTATCCCGGTTTGGGGCTTGAAGGACTTACAGGAAGAAAGGCTTGTAATGGGGCCCTAACAGGGTCTGAATGTACAATGAGCGAAGAGAGCTGAGTTACCTGAACAGGTCACCGTGTGATGGGGTGAGCCTGTGACTCCCTCACTTCCTCCAGGTTTAATACTGGGGGATGAGCCCATCAAATATTTGGAGATTAGGCTAAAAGAGTGTAAAGTTTCCATGGAAAGCAGAATATCTCCTGGATACAAAAAAACAAACAAAAATCATCCAGTCCTCAATCAGCAGCCAAGATCTCCTCCTGCGTGGCTGGACCTCCTACATATCACAGATGATAGATTTTTTTTTCCTTTGCCTAGCTACCCCTTCCTGAGCCCAAAACCTGGGGCCTGACTACAGCGCATCTTGCAGAAAGACCTCTGGTCTTTAAAAAGGAATACATCCTTTCCTTTGGTTTATTCCAGGGGGTATTACCCTGACTACTACTTGTTTTAATTGTATCATATCTGATTTGAATTCATTTGGCTTCCACTTCCAGCCATTGGATTTTGTTCTGCCTTTCTCCATTAGATTGAAGAAGCTTTTAGTCCCTGTTATTTCCTGCCTATCATGGTACTTAGGCCCTAATGAAATCACTTCTTGATCTCCTTTCTGATAAGCTAAGAAAACTGGGCTCTTAAAGTCTGTCCCTGTAAATCCTTTTCTTTCCCAGCCCTCCATTCCCTTTTTTTTTTGTTCTCTGCTGCACCCTCTGCTGAGCAGCCCCCCCCAAGGTCCCCACACCAATTTTTCAAAACTGCCTTCCAACAGAACTGGCTGCAGTATTGTCACATTGATGATCCCAGTAGAAATCCAGCCAGGAGTGACCTTGTGGAGAAACTGAAGCTAAATCCCTGCCCTGTGGATCTCAAAGGGGTTGGGGCTGAGCATAAAGGAGTCCCTAGAGGAAGGTTAGTCCTGGGGTAACAGCACATCTGCATTCTAGGGCTTTGCTACCTTCCTCTCATATTTGTCTTCTCAGTTGTGTACCTAGGATATACATCAACAGAACTGGGTAATAAGCTAGGACCATTGGCCCAGCACGGCACTAGGTGGACATGTCCAGATGTACAACTTCACATCTTCCTCACCGGGGGAAAGCGTCCAGATAAGAACAAGGCAGAGCCTCATTGTCCTGCTTCCCTCATCAGGCTGTGAGATGCTTCCAGGGGTGACTCTCACTGGGCTCTCTGACACCCGGGGTCCCTCTTTCTGACCAGAATGAAACCCTGACTCCCAGAGCTCCGTTTCTTGTTCACGTCTCTCAAAAAAAGGCAGTTTCACTTTTGACTTAATTAGTTGTGGTCTGACTGGTTCCATTTCTCCTGCCAGGGCAATAGGAAGGGGCTGACCTTGCCCTAAGTTTTACTTCTAAGCGGTGTCGCTTTGGAGAACCAGCAGCCATGCAAGCTCAGTGGTCTGCCTGGGCCTTGCTCCCTTCACAGGCATCAGGAAACTCCCCTTCAACTGCAGTGGGTGCCTGGCCACTAACTGAAGGGAATCTGAAAGTCGGGACAGGCTGGGAAGTCCCCAGCAGCCACCCACCAGGGTGGGGTGGAGATTTGCTGGAACATCCCTACGAGCAGAGATGAGAACAAGCAAGCATAGCAGCTTGGAGCAGTCAGCACTTAATTTTTCC